>NW_028274810.1:172819896-173129271 GCF_037043125.1 Eumetopias jubatus | reverse complement strand
GCTGAGTAATACTCCATTGTATATGTGGACCACATCTTCTTTATCCATTCATCTGTTGAAGGGCATCTCAGCTTCTTCCACAGTTTGGCTATTGCGGACATTGCTGCTATGAACATTGAGGTGCATATGGCCCTTCTTTTCACTGCATCTGTGTCTTTGGGGTAAATACCCAGTAGTGCAATTTCTGGGTCATAGGGTAGCTCTATTTTTAAATTTTTGAGGAAACTCCACACTGTTTTCCAAAGTGGCTGTACCAACTTGCATTCTCACCAACAGTGTAAGAGGGTTCGTTCCCCTTTCTCCACAACCTCTCCAACATTTGTTGTTTCTTTCCCTGTCCATTTTTGCCATTCTAACTGGTGTAAGGTGGTATCTCAATGTGGTTTTGATTTGAATTTCCCTGATGGCTAATGATGATGAACATTTTTTCTTGTGTCTGTTAGCCATTTGTATGTCTTCTTCAGAGAAGTGTCTTTTCATATCTTCTGCCCACTTTTTGACTTGATTATTTGTGTTTTAGGTGTTGAGTTTGAGAAGTTCTTTATAGATCTTGGATACCAGCCCTTTATCTGTAGTGTCATTTGCAAATACCTTCTTCCATTCTGTGGGTTGCCTCTTTGTTTTGTTGACTGTTTCCTTTGCTGTGCAGAAGCTTTTTATCTTGATGAAGTCCCAAAAGTTCATTTTTGCTTTTGTTTCACTAGCTTTTGGAGATGTATCTTGAAAGAAGTTGCTGTGGACGATGTCAAAGAGGTTACTGCCTATGATCTCCTCTAGGATTTTGATGGATTCCTGTCTCACATTGAGGTCTTCCATCCACTTTGAGTTTATCTTTGTGAATGGTGTTAGAGAATGGTCGAATTTCATTCTTCTGCATGTGGCTGTCCAATTTTCCCAGCACCATTTATTGAAGAGACTGTCTTTTTTCCATTGCATGTTTTTTCCTGCTTTGTCAAAAATTATTTGACCACAGAGTTGAGGGTCCATATCTGGGTTCTCTATTCTATTCCATTGGTCTATATGTCTGTTTTTGTGCCAGTACCATGCTGTCTTGGTGATCACTGCTTTGTAATATAGCTTGTAATCGGGCAACGTGATGCCCCCAGCTTTGTTTTTCTTTTTCAACATTTCCTTAATGATTCGGGGTCTTTTCTGATTCCATACAAATTTTAGGATTGTTTGTTCCAGCACTTCGAAAAATGTCATTGGAATTTTTATCAGGATGGCATTGAAGGTATAGATTGCTCTGGGTAGCGTAGACATTTTAACAATGTTTATTCTTCCAATCCATGAGCATGGAATATTTTTCCATCTTTTTGTGTCTTCTTCAATTTCTTTCATGAGTGTTCTGTAGTTCCTAGAGTATAGATCCTTTACGTCTTTGGTTAGGTATATTCCGAGGTATCTTATGGTTTTTGGTGCTATTGTAAATGGAATCGTTTCTCTAATTTCTCTTTCTACAGTTGCGTTGTTAGTGTATAAGAAAGGAACTGATTTCTGTGCATTGATATTGTATCCTGCCACATTACTGAATTGCTGTATGAGTTCTAGTAATTTGGGGGTGGAGTCTTTTGGGTTTTCCACATAAAGTATCATATCGTCTGTGAAAAGAGAGAGTTTGACTTCTTCTTTGCCAATTTGAATACCTTTTATTTCTTTTTGTTGTCTGATTGCTGTTGCTAGGAATTCTAGTACTATGTTGAACAATAGTGGCGAGACTGGGCATCCTTGATGTGTTCCTGATCTTAAGGGAAAGGCTCTCAGTTTTTCCCCAATGAAGAGGATATTCGCTGTGGGTTTTTCATAGATGGATTTTATGAACTTGAGGAATGTTCCCTCTATCCCTATACTCTGAAGAGTTTTAATCAGGAAAGGATGTTGCATTTTGTCAAATACTTTTTCTGCATCAATTGAGAGGACCATATGGTACTTCTCCCTCCTCTTATTAATGTGTTCTATCATATTGATTGATTTGCGAATGTTGAACCACGCTTGCATCCCGGGGATAAATCTCACTTGGTCATGGTGGATGAGCCTTTTAATGTATTGTTGGATCCTATTAGCTAGGATTTGTTGAGGATTTTGGAATCCATATTCATCAGGGATATTGGTCTGAAATTCTCCTTTTTGATGGGGTCTTTGCCTGGTTTGGGGATTAAGGTAATGCTGGCCTCATAGAATGAGTTTGGAAGTTTTCCTTCTGTTTCTATTTTTTGAACAGCTTCAATGGAATAGGTATTATTTCTTCTTTGAATGTTTGGTAGAATTCCCCAGGGAATCCATCAGGCCCTGGACTCTTGTTTTTTGGGAGGTTTTTTGATCACCGCTTCAATCTTGTTACTGGTTATTGGCCTATTCAGGTTGTCAATTTCTTCCTGTTTCAGTCTTGGCAGCTTATAGGTTTCCAGGAAGGCCTCCATTTCATCCAGATTGCTCAGTTTATTGGCATATAGTTGTTGATAATAATTTCTAATAATTGTTTCTATTTCCTTGGTGTTAGTCATGATCTCTCCCCTTTCATTCATAATTTTATTAATTTGGGTCCTTTCTCTTTTCTTTTGGATAAGTCTGGCCAGTGTTTTATCGATCTTATTAATTCTTTCAAAGAACGAACTTCTAGTTTCATTGATCTGATCTACTGTGTTTCTTGTTTCTAATTCATTGATCTCTGCTCTAATTTTAATTATTTCTCTTCTAATGCGTGGCTCAGGCATCGTTTGTTGCTTTTTCTCTAGTTCTTTAAGGTGTAGAGTTAGTTGGTGAATTTGGGATTTTTCTATTTTTTTGAGTGAGGCTTGGATGGCTATGTATTTCCCCCTTATGACCGCCTTTGAAGTATCCCATAGGTTTTGGACCGATGTGTTTTCATTCTCATTGATTTTCATGAATTGTTTAAGTTCTTCTTTGATTTCCTGGTTGACCCAAACATTCTTGAGCAGAGTGATCTTTAGCTTCCAAGTGTTTGAATTTCTGCCAAATTTTTTCTTGTGATTGAGTTCCAGTTTTAAAGCACTGTGGTCTGAGAATATGCAGGGAATAATCTCAATCTTTTGGTATCGGTTGAGACCTGATTTGTGACCCAGTATGTGGTCTATTCTGGAGAAAGTTCCATGTGTGCTCAAGCAGAATGAGTATTCTGTTGTTTTAGGGTGGAATGTTCTGTAAATATCTATGAGGTCCATCTGATCCAGTGTATCATTCAAAGCTCTTGTTTCCTTGTTGATTTTCTGCTTAGATGATCTGTCCATTGCTGAGAGTGGAGTATTGAGGTCTCCTACAACTAACGTATTGTTATCAATATGACTCTTTATTTTGGTTAACAGTTGGCTTATGTAGATGGCTGCTCCCATGTTGGGGGCATAGATATTTACAATTGTTAGATCTTCTTGTTGGATAGACCCTTTAAGAATGATATAGTGTCCTTCTGTGTCTCTAATTACAGATGTTAGTTTAAAATCTAATTTGTCTGATATAAGAATTGCTACCCCAGCTTTCTTTTGAGGTCAGCTGGCATGGAAGATGGATCTCCATCCCTTCACTTTCAGTCTGGATGTATCTTTAGGTTCAAAATGAGTCTCTTGTAGGCAGCATATGGATGGGTCCTGTCTTTTTATCCAATCTGCAACCCTATGCTGTTTTATGGGAGCATTTAGGCCATTCACGTTGAGAGTGATTATTGAAAGATATGAATTAATTGTCATCATGTTGCCTGTGAAGACGTTGTTTTTATAGATTGTACCTGTAAATTTCTGTTGTATATCACTCTTGGGGTCTTTCTCCTTTTATAGAACCCCCCTTAATATTTCTTGCAGGGCCGGCTTAGTGGTCACATATTCTTTCAGTTTCTGCCGGTCGTGGAAACTCTGCATCTCTCCATCCATTCTAAATGAAAGCCTTGCTGGATAAAGTATTCTTGCCTGCATGTTCTTCTCATTTAGTACCCTGAATATGTCTTGCCAGGACTTTCTGGCTTGCCAGGTCTCTGTGGATAGGTCTGCCGTTATTCTGATGTTCCTCCTTCTGTACGGAATCTCTTGCCCCTAACTGCCCTTAAGATGGTTTCCTTGGTTCTAAGGTTTGCAAGTTTTACTATTACATGCCAGGGTGTTGGCCTGTTTTCCTTGATCTTGGGAGGGGTCCTCTCTGCCTCTAGGTCGCGAATGTTTGTTTCATTCCCCAGATTAGGGAAGTTCTCAGCTACGATTTGCTCAAATACATCTTCTAGTCCTCTCTCTCTCTCCACTCCCTCTGGGATTCCAATTATTCTGACATTGGAACGTTTCATGGTGTCACTTATTTCTCTGATTCTATTTTCATGGATTCTGAGTTGTTTTTCCCTCCTCTTTTCCCTTTCTATCTATTGTATTGTCTTCCGGGTCGCTTATTTGTTCTTCTGCCTCACTTACCCTAGCTGTTAGATTATCTAGATTGGATTGGATCTCACTGATAGCATTTTTAAGTTCTGCCAATTCAGCTTTCATTTCTGCCCTTAGGGACTCTATGTTGCCATTAATTGATTTCTCCATTCTAGCCATTGTTTTCACAATTGCTAGCCTGAATTCCATCTCTGACATCTTGGTTATACCTGCATCCATTTGTAAATCTGCAGCATAGGTCATAATCTCTGAGTCTTTTCCATTTTGGGGGCTCCTCCTAGTCATTCTGTTGATGGGTGTTTGAGGGAATGTATAGAGTCCAAATTATTGACCAGAACCCAAGCAAGATGCACCTGTTTTCTTGGGAACTTAGGGTTGCTGTCCTCTTGTTCTCCCAGCCTGTCTTCTGGGGGAGGGGCCTGCCACGCTGTTACTCAGGCAACCCTGTTTGGGCGGAGTTGCCCTGCCCCCCTGTGGCGGGGGATGGGCGCAGCGGGAATCAGTTTTGGGGGCTTTTGTTCTCTGGTGGCTTTCCCTGGTGGCTTTCCACATCTCTTCCATAAGTCAGAGCAGAAGAGACTGTTTCCAATCTTCTGCCTCAGAGCAGAGAGACTGCAGTCTGTTCTTCAGTGAGCTCTCCAGGCCACAATGTCTCCGTTTCTGTCTGTGCTGCTATAAACTGCAGCGGCCTGGGTTGTGCACCCCTCCGCAGCGCCCCCAGTCCTGCCTCCAGGTCAGAGCACGTCTCTGCCCTTTGTGCTTCTAAAACTGCCAGCTGCCCAGCGATCGCTCGCACAACCCCGCCGCTCTGGGTTTCCGCCCCGGGGGCTGCCCTAAAGTCCTTTCCCCGCTGCTACCATTCTGCGAGTCTGTGCCCCATCCCCAGCGTGCGAGGCTGTCATTCACTGGTGGTGTAGGATCCCCACGGCCAGGCTCCCTCCTGCTGCCGTTTATCCTCTGATATCTGCCCGCGGAATCACGGAATCACGGCTTCCTGCTTCGTACCTCGAAACCAACCGCCTGCGATATTCTGTTTGTAGAGATCCAGATCTTCTTACATCTCAGGCTGGTTTCGTGGGTGCTCAGAGTGGTCTGGTAGATATCCAGCTCAATTCCGGGACCCGTTGAAATAGGGTCCCCTACTCCTCCGCCATCTTTCCTCGACCTCTTTTTGTTTGTTTGTTTGAGAATTTTTGCATCTATGTGCATCAAGGATATTGGCCTGTAATTTTCTTATGGTATCTTTGTCCAGTTTACTTATCAGGGTAAAGCTGGTCTTGTATAATGAGTTTGGAAGCATTCCTTTCTCTTCAATTCTTTGGAATAGTTTGAGAAGGATAGGTATTAACTCTTCTTTAAATATTAGGTAGATTTCACCAGTGAAGCTGTCTGATCCTGGACTTTTAATAACTGATTCAATTTCATTAAGAGTGACTGGTCTGTTCATATTTTCTGTTTCTTCCTGATTCAGTCTCAGAATATTCTGTTTCTAGGAATTTATCCATTTCTTCTAGGCTGTCCAATTTGCTGGCATATAATTGTTTTGGTAGTCTCTTATGATCTTTCACATATCTGTGGTATCAGTTGTAACCTCTGCTTTCATTTCTGACTTCATTTATTTGAATCCTTTCTCTTTTTCTGTTGATGAATTTGGCTAAAGTTTCCTCAATTTTATTTTTTAAAGAACCAGTTTTTAATTTCATTGATCTTATCTATTGTTCTTTTAGTCTCTATTCCATTTATTTCCACTCTGATCTTTATTATTTCCTTCCTTCTACTAACTTTGGGCTTTGTTTGTTCTTCTTTTCCTAGTTCTTTTTAGGTTTAAGGTTAGATTGTTTATTTGAGACTTTTCTTGTTCTTGAGGTTGGCCCGTATCACTATAAACTTTCCTCTTAGAACTGCTTTTGCGTCCCACAGATTTTGGAATGTTGTGTTTTTATTTTCATTTTTCACAGATTTTTTTTATTTCCTGTTTGATTTTTTTCACTGACCCATTGATTGTTTAGTAGCATGTTGTTTAGTCTCCATGTTTGTTTTCCCAGTTTTCTTCTTGTAATTGATTTCTACTTTCATACCATTGTGATCAGAAAAGATGCTTGATATGATTTTAATCTTGAATCTAATGAAACTTTTGTGGCCTGAAATGTAATCTATACTGAAGAATGTTTCATGTGCACCTGAGCAGAATGTGTATTCTGCTGCCTTCGATGCAATGTTCTGTATATATCTATTACATCCATCTAGTCTAATGTGTTATTTAGAGCCAATGTTTCTTAATTTCCATCTGGATGATCTATCCATTGATGTAAGTGGAGTGTTAAAGTCCCCTATTACTATTGTATTATTGTCAATTTCTCCCTCTTTGTCTGTTAATATTAGCTTTATATATTTAGGTGCTCCTATGTTGGGTGCATATTTATAATTATTATATCTTCTTGTTGTATTTCTCCTTTTGTCTTTTACAGCTTTTGTTTTAAAGTCTATTTTGAGGCACCTGGGTGGCTCAGTCTGTTGGGCTTCTGCCTTCTGGCTTGGGTCATGATCCTGGGGTCCTGGGATTGAGCCCCACGCTAGGCTCCCTGCTCAGTGGGGAGTCTGCCTCTTCCTCTCCCTGCTCATGCTCACTCTCTCTCTCAAATAAATAAAATCTTAAAAAAATAAAGTCTATTTTGTCTGATATACATATTGCTACCCCAGCTTTCTTTTTGTTTCTATTTGCATAGAATATCTTCTTCTATACCTTCACTTTCAGTCTGTGTGTCTTTAGATCTGAAGTGAGATCTGAGTCTCTTGTGGGCAGCATATAGATGGGTCTTGTTTTCTCTTTTTAATCTACTCACCCACATTTTCTTTTGATTAGAACATTTAATCCATTTATATTTAAAATAATTATCAATAGGTATGTATTTATTTCCATTTTGTTAATTGTTTTCTCATTATTTTGTAGTTTTCTTTTTTTGTATATGAAAATTTAATATTGTCATGTTTTCACCATCAAAACTTATGATCTTGGTCTTTCCTTCTTGCCTTTGTATAAGGCCAAAAGAGAGACATTGGCTACTTTGACATCCTTAAAGCAAATGCCAGGAATGTCACTGACAGCATGACCTTTGCGACCAAATCCAGCAACCAGAACCTCATCATTTTCCTCAATAAAATTCAAACAACTATGTTGGGTTACAAAGGCTGTGGGTTTTGTTTTTTTTTTTCTTTTCTTTTTTGCCATTCTTGATCAGCTGGACCTGACACACTTCCTGATGGCAGAATTTGGCTGTTTGGCTTCAACCCCTACTTTTTCCAGCACAATTCCCTTCATATGGGAAAAGCTTCCAAAAGGGTTGGTCTTCAGGGCTGTGCTCAAATGGGCTTTCTTGTACTGTTTATCATACCACTTCTGATCTTGTTGGTGGCTACTGAGCTTCCTGGAAGTATGAAGACCATGATACTTGCCCATCCTGCCAGCGTCATGGGCCTGAGCAAAAGAGCTGTAGTTTTTTTCTGTTCCTTTCTTCTTATCTTATCTCTTCCCTTGTGATCTGATGATTTTCTTTAGTGTTATATTTGGATTTCTTTTTCTTTATTTTTTGTGTTTCTATTATAGGTTTTTGGCTTGTGGGTATCATGAGGTTCATATATAACAACCTATGTATTTAGTACTCTTTTAAGTTGGTGGTCACTTAAGTTGGAACACATTATAAAAACACTACTTTTTTATTCCTTATCCACCATGTTTTATGGTTTTGATGTCATATTTTACATCTTTTTATTTTGTGTTGATGTTGTCCTACAGGTCCGTTTAACTATCTTCATTTTTAAAAATTCTTTTTTCTTTTCAATTTGGGTGACTTCTACTACCCTGTCTTCCAGATTGCAGATCCATTATTCTGTATCACTTAATCTGCTGTTTATTTCCTCTAGTGTATTGTTGATTTCTGTTATTGTATCCCATAGCTCTGATCGGTACTTTCTTACATTCTGTCTCTTTATTGAAGTTCTCACTGTGTTCATCCAATCTTCTCCTGAGTTCATAAAGTAAACATCTTTATGACATTTACTTTGAACTCTATTGGGTAGATGGCTTATCTCTGCTTTGTTCAGTTCTTTTCCTGAGGTCTTGTTTTGTTCTTTCACTTGGAACATATTCCTCACTCTCCTATTTTGCCTAACTCTGTTTCTGTATATTAGATAATTCAGCTACATCTACCAGGCTTAAAGAAGTGGCCTTAGGTAGGGATGTCCTGTGGGGGCCCAGAAGTGCAGTTCCCCTGGTCACCAGAACTAGGTGTTCCAGGGGTGTCCTGTGTGTGGCAGGGTCATAACTGCTGCAGGTATAGTGGTGGGTGGGTGGGACTGGCCGAGAGCCAGACTTTGTTATATCTGTTTTTATAGTTATCTGACACCTAAGGTAATTATACTACATTTTTATTTATGTAGTGATAAAAAATTACCTTTAAATTCTCTTGTTTCAGTAAAGTGTGAGAGTTAATTTAAAGAAGATATTAAGTAGATATTAGTGCAGATGGTGCTATTCCAAAGATAGCACATGAATGATTAAAGTTCTGGAAAACTTCACCCACAACATTATTTTCATGAGTTAAACATAATCCATTTTACCAATTTTCTAATATTGAGCTTTTAATTTGTTTTCTATTATAAACAATGTTTCAAAGAATGAACCTCTTATAGCTAAATATTATTCATATCCATGATAATTCTCTTAGTAGAATTCACAGATGTGGAATTGTCAGGTAGAAGGGCAATGGTTATATTATTTTAAAGTTTGAAATTAGTGTTCACTAACCGTTTCTCTAAGTTTTTATTGAGACATGTAGGAGGTTAGTAAAGCAGTATTTATGACCCAGAGGAATACTTTCTTCTTTGTTAATCAAAAGGTTGCCTACTGCGATTGCCTTCAAGTGACTTCCAGGACCACATGACAATTCCTCCCACCCTGGGGAAGCTCCGTGGTAGGGAAAATGCTTGGTTGGAAGATCTAGTTTGTAGCTGATGTTACTCTCTCCACTTAATTAGCTTTGTGATCTTGTGCAAGTCACAACCTCTCTAAGTTAATAATTTTCTCACTCATAAAATTGTACTAAAAATAATACACTGTTTACCTCACTGAGCTGTGAAGATTAAATGAAATGATATATGTGAAAATGGCTTGTAAATGCTAAAACATGATGTAAAATGCTAGTTGTTGGTGTTATAAAAGTGGAATATATGTTCCCCTCTTGAGAGATTTTGCAAGTACACGATTCTGGCTTCACAGATACAAGTCATCTCATGCAATGCAGATAATTTTTTAATGCCATATGGAGACAGTATCTAGAGAAAGTGAATGGTATGAAAGAGAGTAAATTCCAGTGAAAACCTATTTCTCTACTGATTATTCTTTCCCATTCTCTCCTCAACAAACACTAGAAACATGTATGGCATTGCAGCCAAAACTAATCCTGGGTTGGGCATTCTTCCTTATTATCAAATCTCATTGAGAACATCAGTTACTCAGAAGTCCCATTACTTATTAATCTAGAATTGGTCTGGTGGCTCAGAATTTCTGTTTGGGCCAGGACCAAAGTTGGCTATTTCTGGTGCCTATAGATTGTCAGAAAAACTAATGATCTTCCCTGAGACTCTGTCCTCTTCCCATGATACACATTAACTGAATGGTTTCTTGTCATGGGTGGATTCAGGTAAAAATCATCCAACAAGCTGTCTATCAGAGAACAATGATGTTGACAAAATCCAGAGAGTAGAGCCCAGCATGAGTGCAGTGTGTTCAGAAGGACAGAGGGCTAACACTGAGGGCATCTGGGTTTAGATTAAGCTCTGCCACTTAACTACCTGGAATCTGAATTTTCTCATCTGTAAAATAAGGGAGTTAGATTAAAATCTAGTCACTAGGTCTCCAAGGTCTCTGCTCATAGTAAGATTCTATGATTCTATGGCTCAGTTAAGAAATAAAGGGATTAGGGGCACCTGGATGGCTCAGTCAGTTAAGTGGCTGCCTTTGGCTCAGGTCATGATCCCAGGGTCCTAGGATGGAGCCCCGCATTGGGCTCCTTGCTCAGTGGGGAGCCTGCTTCTCCCCCTGCTCATGTGCTCTCTCTCTCTATCTCTGTCAAATAAATAAATAAAAGCTTTGGGGGAAAAAAAGAAGAAATAAAGGGATTAACCTTCCCAAACTCCCATCCTGGGCAAGACAGAAAATGCTGAATCTAGAAGATCTCAGCTGGGCCTTTGGGAGGAGCAAGGATTCTACTCTGTGACATCATAATATCCAGCCCAGGCTCAGCCATGGCTACTGAGTAAAAGGTAACAGAAGGTTCACCTATTGATATATTAGAGGTGGGACGCTACCTGACTGAGCTAGAAGGAATCAGCCAGCCATGCCTCCAGTTCAGGTATGTAACAATTGCTAAGCTTAGAACAGAAATTGCTGGTATCTAAAAAATAGGAGGAGAAGACCATAAGATGAGTGTATCTTCAGGCTTAGGAATAATAGTATAAGCACAGACTATGCACCAGACACTTTACAGTAAAGTGAGCAGAAAAAAGGCCAAAGATAGTCCCACCAGAAAGAGAGCTGAGGTGCATCCTCCCAAAAGCCAGACTTATTTATTGTCATGAAGCCAGATGAGTACATTTCCAAGACTGTTAGCCCCTCACTGTTCTCTCCCCAACCATTGCAAAAATGCAAAAGAAACAGTTACCTCAAGAAGTCAGTGTAAAATTACTTTGTAAAGTAGTTTACATTTATTGCCTGGTAATGTTTATTCTTTTAATAGCTTTTCCCCAAAATGACAGGGAAAAATAACTAAACAGAAAATAAGTTAACTTAAAGAAGTATTTTAGTAGAAGACAGTATAAAAATAAAAACAAAAGTAATAAAAAAAGGAGAAATAAATTTATTAGGGGTTAGCAACCAAGATTAATTCTAAAGTCTGGTTTTGAGATTTCAAGGCTTAAAAGGCAAAAAGGTCATCATCCCCTATAAACAGTGAAAGAGAAGGGCCTTATGGTTCAGAAGTAGGTAAAATAGTTCAGCTGGAACCATTTACAGCTCCTCCCCCTCTAAAGCACTCATGCCAGTGAAATCATCACTGGGGATGTGGACATTTCTGTTTTCTTTACCTTGCCCTGGGGTTTTGGCTTCTAAAGTATTTGTTTCTTCCTGGAGTCTTGGGGCCCTGAGAGGCTCGAGTGACGGGCAAATAGCTGTTCTGTTTACCAGTAGGGCGGAGCATGGGGTGGGTGCCAGGTCCTGACTCATCTCCATTGGCCTCTCTCCGTGTCTCAGCACACTGCGACCCCGGAGCCAAGTACAGGACTGTTCAGGCAGGCACGCTGAGATTTGCCTGCAAGAGCTAAGTTTATGGCCACATTCCCTCAGTAGAAGCAGCAGTCTAGTGTTCTGACAGGTAGGTTAGTTACCCACAGGAGACCCCACCAGCAATAGACAAGGAGAGGGGAGACCCAATCTCTAACCACAGGACACAATTTTAACACTCTTTGGTCTCTATCACATCAGGAATAAATATATCTCAGCAGTAAGACCAACACTGTATACACCATAAAAGTAATAATAACCCAAAACATGTCAGTAAATCCAGAGGTCGAGATAAAAACAAAATGCACTTTCACATTAACTCTAGTATATATCCAACTTCCCTCTAGAGAAGCCACTATAATTTTTACAATTTTGTTATGACCCAACCTCTTAGGTCCTTGCAAATTAAAACTTCATCAGTCCAATTTTTAGAATTCATTCTTAGTCAGTGACAACGAAGTTTAGGTCTAACCTAAAATAATATCCAAAAAACATAGAATGTCCTAACTTGTCCACACATATTTATTGACTATAATGTTTTCTGACCGTTGTGTTAGTCACATACCACAGAATTTTAAGAGTTAGAAGGGAAGTAAGAGATCATCCATTCCAATGTCCTCATTTCCAGGAGAAAAAACCAGCATAGAGAGGTTGTTGTCTTGACTTAGGTCGTTAAGCTAGTGAATGCTAGCTTGGGGAATATAGCTTAAAGCCTCTTACTTTCAGCCTGGTGGCTCCTTCAATATTCTCTGCTCCTAATTCATGCTGAATGAATTTATTGGTTCTTATTTCAGCTATTTTAGAATATCCTAAGAGAGGAAATCTCATTTTACCCCCTTGATGTGGTTATTGGTAAAATCAAGTATTCTATGTAGGTGACACTAATCACCAAAGCTTTCCTAGCCTTTACAACCCAAATAAAATAAGCTTTGGTCAAGGTCAAGAAAAGGCACCCAAGACCCCATAGATAACAATGAAAATAAATCCTGGGCAATCAACAAGTTACTCTGCCTTGAGGCAGGATTAGTAGTAGTTTGCTGAAAAAAAAAAGGCATTTATACCATTAATGGCCTTTTTGCTTTATATAATAAATATGCAAACTTTCTGTGGCCTTGTCTTTTCCAGTTTAGGTAGATTGCTTTGTTTATGTATATGTGTGTGCATACTCTGTGATATATATATGTGTACTCCATAAATGTATGAGTGGAACACTTCATCTGGCAGGTGTGGATATTATACCATCTGTGGTAACTGGCCTACCCTTATTACCTAATATGTCTCCTTTATGAGCCTTTCCTAACTTATCCTGCAAATTAATATTTTATTTGGAATTACCTTGATAACTTAGGAGCTGCCTTAGATTTGTTTGTTTTATGTAGAGCTGTATCTGTCTTGCATCTCTAATTAATCTGTAAGTTTGAGCCTAGGCACTCCCTGGATACAGACACTCAGAGCTTTTTCCAATTCAATTCACTGCAAATATATTAATATCTGTCTAAAGTCGCCAGTTCCAGAGGTCTGATGAATATTTTCTAGGTCACTAGATTGTTTTTTAACCAACTGAAAAATATATGTCCTGTAAGGATCTTCCATATGTTTCTAGCTATCTACACAGATTATCTTTAACAAAAAGAATTATTAAATGATCACTAATAGAAAAGAACATTCCATCATGGCATAGGGTTTAAACAGGACTGTGGTAGTATCTTTCAGCTTCCATATTAATTTCAAAGGCTGTGTAATATATTGAGTAATTTCGTACATACTTAGCACAAAACTATAGGAGAAAGTTGATTATGAAAAGTGGAAGGATAAAAAGAGCTTTAGTTTCAGATTCTTCATTGTGGATTTTGAACTCTCAAATCTCTCCAGTAAAACGGAAACACAGGTATGCCAAGTGAACTTTTGAAGTGTTTTCCATCAAATTACCCAAAAAGATGCATCCTGATAAGTCTTATTTAACAGCCTTGGGGAAAAAAAATAAAAGTAGAGAAAGCTACCTCGCTAGAGATCAAGACATTTGATTCTTTCTGTTGCTGGCACCACCTGGGGTGCCTTGGCATCTGGCCCCACCTGGATCTCTGACATATACAGGACTTTCCTTTATCCCAGTCCAGCCTCCATGCCTATTCTCCTAAGAATTGTGCAATGAGACCTTTGTAACCTGAGGCCTGTGAAGTCTGGAAAGGAATGTGACACAGAGCCCACAGATGTTGCTCCCACCAGGGCAAAGAAGGACCTCTCCTGCTGGTCACCTGGTGCCTGGGGGAATCTCAGAAGGGGAAAGGTATGCTCTAAAAGGAGTGGGAATGGAGCCCTTGGCAAGACTGTGAAGCAATCACTCCAGTGTCTTTTCCCCCTTGTCTTTGCCAACCTCCAGAGTCAGCTTCATGCTGTTCCCAAGAGTCGTCTCAGATCCATTTTTGAACCACTTCCTTTCCTACTCCTAACTGCACTCCCTGTTGAAAGCTATGAGCTGTAGGTCTCATTCTTCCAATGCCCCTGTACATGCTGAAGGGTGATCTTAATGGGGGGTTCCATATTAAATAGTGATGTCGATGGTAGACTGACAGGCACTTCTGGCAAGACAGCTAGAGAGATCTTTGTGATCTGAGGCCTATTGGTACTTACCAGCTAGCAACAAAATCTCTTCTCCCCCCCGCCTCCACATACAACTTCCTCCATCATGACAAGTGCACAATCCGCCCACTGGCAATACTTGGGGTTGTTCCACCTTCATTCCTCTACCCAGGGAATTATGTAATGAGCTGAGTCATGAAGACCCTTCTTTTAAGTTGCCCAAACATCTCAATGGCCACACAAGTGGACCTCTAACTAAAAGGAAGAACTAAAAGGAAGTGAAAAACTTAACCCTCAGTCTTACACTGTTTAGTACAACTAAATATAATTAACTGTAAAGGACAAGTCCTGTATTTTATCAATATTGCTTATAAGCCAAAGGTGGTGCCTGAAAAACAGACCCTTTAGCCAGTTGAGAAGACAACTTACTTGACAATTAGAATACCAGTATTCCTCTCCTCCTTTTAAGCATATTTAGAATGCAAAGTCATTATTATTAGAAGAGGGGGGTAAAGCATTTCTTTTATGTTAGAATAGTTTCCTTTCTATGTTAGGAACTGATACTATCTCACACCTCTAACCAACATATTATCTCTTGATTACTCTGTCCTTTCAAGGTGGTTACTGTCCTTTCTCCTTTCTTCCCCAGTGTCAGTTTCAATCCACTTTGTATTTTTTGAAAACCTAATATATGACAATTAAAAAAACTAAATGTTGGGCATCAATTGAGCTCCTAATAAATTAAGATTTAGTTAAGGAGACAAGATATACACCTGTGAAGAGTTCAAAAGCGAAAAAGGAACTGCATAACTATGTGAAAAATATTTGCACTGTGGACTTCAAAGTGCCCCAGGGGCTGAGGGCAGAGTAGAAGTGAAGTTGTCCTGAGAGTTCAGGTTGCTCATCACAGCAGAACTAGGACTTGAAGAGAAAGAGTAGTGATTAACACAAGCTTGGAGAGAAAAACAATTTTTTAGCGCAAATTTCACCCCGGGCACAATAGGTCTTCTCCTACTCATAGACCTTATCTCTACTTTCCTTGTGCTTTTACAACTCCTTCTCTGCATGCAAGGCAAACAATTCACATGACTTTGTCAGGATATGGAAAACAGGAGTCATGGAAACATGCCACACCAGAAAAGATGAAACCAACCCTAACAGGTGGTTTCCGTGAAAGGCCCTGCATGCTGTACCCTAGGTTGTGTCTGATTTTAATTATGGACCTGGGCTTCCTGACCTTATACCCAGAAGTCGACATGTTCCAAACTTAATTCACTATCTTCCTCCAAAGCTGCTCTCCTTTTGTGATTCCCATCTCAGCCAATGACCTCACCATATTCCCAGTTACTCTGGCTAGCATTGTGAGTCCTCTCTTATTCCTGGATCTCTCTTCCCCTTCACTTGGTCATCAAGCCCAGGAGGTTATCTCCACATCTCTTTCAAATCCATTGCTTCCTGCTAGTTCCGCCTGCTGCTGCCCTGGGGCAGGCTCTCATCCTCTTTCCCTAAGATCATCCAGCTCCCCAACTTCATTCCTCTGCATTCTGTTTTTCACATCTTTCTAAAATAAGTACTGGAGGTTATCATTTGCCAGTTCAAAAACAGTTCAAGTTTTCCCACTGTTTAAAAAATGAAGATCAAACTCTATCTTGGCTTTCAAGGTCTTTTCACCTTCTCTAGCCACTCCCCTCTGCCACCTATTCACTCAGTCCTCTCCACTTTATTCACCAGAGGGACCTCTCTTCTTTCCATTCTCCAGCCTGCCCAGCCCTTTCTTGCATCAATTGTCTTACTCATACAGTTCTCTTCTTCTTCTTCTTTTTAAGATTTATTTGAGAAAGGGGGGGAGGGGCAAAGTGAGAGGGAGATAGAGTCTTAAGCGGACTCTGCACTGAGCACGGAGTCTGACTCAGGGCTTGACCTCACAACCCTAAGATCACAACCCGAGCCAAAACCAAGAGTCAGATGCTTAACCAACTGCACCAACCAGGAGCTCCATACAGCTCCCTTCTGATAGCTGAACTCCTACAGGATTCCTCCTCAAATGGGTAACTTTTTCTTCCTCAATTATTTATGATTTTCTTATGACATTCTTATTTTTATGACCCTTTATGCTGAAGGAGTGAGCCAGGCAGGGTTGGAAGACCGGGGATAAGAGAGTAGAAGAGTTTCTTAAGATAGGAAATAGCATGTGCAAAGACTCAGAGGAAAGAGAATGGTGTTTTCAAGGAACTGAACAGTGTACAGTGGTTAGTGGAAATTGAATCTGAGGAGAGAGCAAGGAATTGGGAAGAGATGGCACTGGAGAAAGAGGAAGAGGCTGGCGCTGCTAAGGAGCTGGGATTTTAGCTTAAGATCCGTGGGCAGTTTTTTTTTTTTAAATAAAGTTTATTTTTTAGTGATCTCTACATCCAACATGGGGCTCGAACTCACAATCCCAACAGGAACAGTTGCATGCTCTTCCAGCTGAGCCAGCCAGGTGCCCCCAGTGGGCAGGTTTAAAGGGTTATAAGCAGGGGAGCTTTAGGATACTATTTGCATGTTTAAAACAATGTAGTGTATGGAGAACAGATGGGGAGTGGAGAAAAACTGGAGAAAGGACTGTCAGGAGGGCACAATAAACCAAGAAGATGATGAGTTTGGTTTAGGGTAGTGACAGTGGGAAAGAGGAAGGCAGTGGACTTCTGGAAGGCCCAGGAATGATACCAGTAGTACTAGGTGCAGTATCACTTCCCACAATGCCCTACTGAGCAGATCGGACTTTATCTTGTAGGAAACGGGAGGCAACAAGGATTTCTTGGCTTAGGTAAATCTACATTTTTGAAAGAGAACATTGAAGGTGGTGTAGAAGATGTCTAGAAGGGGAAGACTTGGTTGCAGTAGGACAGAAAGGCAATGCTGTTGGGGGGTGTATTAAATATTGACAGTGCACAGCTGCTCAAAGCAAGTGGGCCCCTCTTGGTACTGGTGATCCTGCCCCAAGAACAGTTTAATGAAAATAGAGTTTTAATTGAAAAGTTATACATGCATGTAGTAAAAACTTAAACATTATAAAACTTTATGCTATAAAAAACAATTCTCTGTCTCATCCCAGTCCCCAGTCCTTTCCCTCTATGGAACTTGAGACAAATTTCACATACTCTCCAGAAATGTTCTATGCATATACAAACATGTCTAAGTATGTATTATGCATATGCTCTCTCTCTCTCTATTAAAGTTCCCAGGTCACCTAGGTATTCAATAAACCTTGGTGAATAGACATCTGTACCTCTAAGTATTGTTCCTGATAGTCTCTGTACTATTTTTCCCTAAGAATTATTGGGCATTTTATCCTCTATTACTTTTCACAGTATAAATTTTAATTTGACACTGTCCTTTTCTCCAACTCAGATTTTAGATGAAAGTCTTGATTAGAAAACAAGTTTCCTACCTGCCAAGTCACTGATGACCCTCAAAGTCTTCAAGGTGTCCCTTTCAGGGTGTCTACCATCTGGTAGCCAAGGTCATCACCAGAAAACCAAATTGCGTCCTGAGATAGCCGTCTGCTTCCTACATTTTTCTTTCTCAAAGTCATGGCCTGTGCCAGAAAAGATAAAATATCCCCAGGAGCCTTACGTATATTATAATATATAATGTATACATATCTTGATACATACCCACATACATGTTATAATAAGTGCTTGTTTTAGAAGATCAAATCTTCTGAACAGCACACAAATAGTAAGTGTTATTTAGGCCATTATTGGCATTTACCCGTCTCTCAAACATAATTTCAGTCAGCTTTACATATAGACAACATTTCTTGCCAAGTTCTGAAATAACAGAAATAGCAGTCATAAAAACAACTTTTTTTGTATTTAGCACCTACTGTATTAGGGTACTCCAGAGAAACAGAACAAATAGGAGATATCTAGCAATGTTTATATCTGTATCCCTATCTATATCAATGATTTATTATAAGGAATTGGCTCACACAATCATAGAGGCTGACAAGTCCCAAGATCTTCATTTGGCATGCTAGAGACCCACAAGAGCCAATGGTGCAGTTCTAGTCCAAATGCCAGCAGGATAGAGACCCAGGAAATGCCAATGTTCAGTTACAGTCTGAAGGCAGGAAAGAACCAATGTCCCAGGCCAAGGAAAGTCTGGCAGGAGGAAATTTCCTCTTACTCGAAGGAGGGTCAGCCTTTTTGTTTTATTCAAGCCTTCAACTGATTGAATGGGCCCACCCACATAGGGAGAGTAATCTGCTTTACTCAGTCTACAGATTCAAATGTTAATCTCATCCAAAAACACCCTCACAGACACACCCAGAATAATGTTTGACCAGATACCAGGCACTCCATGGCCCAGTCTAGTTGACACATAAAATCAGCCATCACATCTTTTATGTCACCAGCAGGTTTAGTAATTATCTCACTTAATTGCCACAAGGAGCCATGTGGAAAGTAGTGTTATTTCCATTTGCTCAAAAGACATTTATTTAACAAATGTTTGCACATTTTAAAGATGAGGAAACTGAGGTTCAGAGAGTTGAAGTAAGTTGTCTAAGGTGGCAGAGCCACGATTCTAACCTAGGTCTAAATGATTCCATCTGGTACTCTTAACCTGTGTGGTAGCTGCCTCCCAGCACTGTTGCTACATTCCCCACAGGTCTTGAGGTGCCGCACCCTTTGTGATGGGACGTGTCTGAAGGCATTAGCTGTAGGTCCAAATTCAGGGGCAGCAGTGGAAGCCGGGGTTGGGGGGTGGATGGAGTGGGGTGGGGCTCAATTTTTTTTCCCACATGTCTGAATATATCAAATTTAAGTGCAAATTGGAGCTACTGGGAGGGCTCCACTTTCCTTTGCCTTTAAGGTAATCCACAGAACATTAATAGTTGCTCCCCTTTATTGAAAACTACATGCTTGTGCTTTGCATGAATAATTTCATTTAATGTTTGCAATGACCCTGTGTTCTTCCCACCACTCCACTCTTCTGTGGAAGGGGGAGGATGACATGGTCACTGTGGACTGCCAAGTGCAGGGACTGTGAGGTATCCCTCTTAAACCACTGTCTTCAGAGCCACCAAGAGTACCCTACATTGCCTTCAAAGTACCCATGGGCCAGCAAAATCCTGTAACACTCCCTAAAATCTGCCCATAAAAACAGCTTACAACATGCATGAATCAATAATTCTACAGGTGTGTGCTGTCTGCTGATTCACCCATGGAACAGGCCTGGGCTTTCCCTTCATTTGGTTTACTCCTCATGGCCTGACATGTTGCTGCTCCTCACTTTCCATCTCCTCTAGCACTTTTAGGAAACACTGTCCAGTGACAAACTTACTGTAAGTCCCTAAATCAATCTCATTTAAAGGAGACTCCTCTGTCCTCTCTTCCAATAACACTTTCTGGGTTTCTCCCCAGAAGTTCTCTTTGTGGTGACAGCAAAAGCAGTCTTTACGGTGTTGCTGAGTTAGCTTCAGCCACAGCAAACCCCTTGTCTGAGAGAGGAGGAATGGAGAACAGGAAGGCATGTGTCTTACCCAAGTTCACGGTTAGAAGCAAAGGCATCCATCTCCCAGTTCAGTGTTTCTGGTGTACCTCATAGATATCAGTTCTGAGGGGAGTGGGGTTCAGTCCAATACGGTGGAGGGTATCTCCAAGGCAACATGTGAAGGGCAGACATGCAGGTTGTACCAGATGACGGCGGAGGGGCTGTCAGCACTTCTTTTGCATGTCTGCCTCTATGTACAACAATGCACAATGATGTAGGTACAGCATGAACAAATCAAGGTATCGGTAGAAAAACTGGGACAAGGTGGTCCTTTTTTATCAACAGAAGAAAATTCCCTTTGGTTTTCTAGCTTCACTGGAAGGCCCAGGAAAGAGCTGAGATTCTTATCTGTCTGGAATTGGCAGCAAGTGACTCATTATGTCCCCCATTCCCAATGGAAGTGGTTTTGGCTTGTATCATGTGTTTACAGAAAATCAGCTTGTAAGTCTGCATGGATCCACCCATGATCCACCTTTGTAGGCCAACGGGCAAGCATTTGGGCTCCATGGGATGACATTTCTAGATCAGAACCCTGGTCTAGCTCTCTCCATCTCATCACTGGTGTTTCCATAGCTTCTGAACCATATGACAGAAGCTGAGAGTAAATACGCTTGTTTCACCAAAGACTCTGAGAACCCTCTACAGGAAAAACACTAACACAAGGAAACAGTCATTGGTGGTAACAACTCGCAATTCAAGATCTTCCTACTTTTTATTTTTAAACAAAGAATAAATGAAACTTAGGTCCTTTGAGAGCAGTAAAGCAACTGAGAAGGTGGCATATTCTAGAGGTAGATAAAGACTTTGGAAGGTACCCAGAGATGTGGGTGCTCGTCCTGGATGCCAAGGGCTTATTGGTGCCCTTGGACAAATCATCTACTTTACTGCTTGACTTGGGATTCTCGGAATTGGGAGACCTATGTTTCTACCCAGGTTCTGTTAATAATTATCTGATGCTGACATGAACATTCTCTGAGCCTCAGTTTCTTGATTTGTAAAATGGAAATAATAACATATACCCTGCCTACTTGTCCCAGTTGTTGTGTAGGTTAAATGAACCTATGTGAAAATCCTTTGTTAACAATAGAGTGCTCTCTATGTTTTTTCCTGTGATGCAGACATAATGTCTTTTGCTGAAAGTGAAGCAGGAGATTGGAGGAGAGCGGTGGAGCATAGTAAAAAGACTGGGGCCCTCTAGGACACAGAGAAGCATGTGGGACAGGGTTGCAGCTGGGTTTGGAGACCTATGGTGGCAACATCTGCCTCACCAGTGAATGTACAATTGAATACTGGCTGCCAGTCGTGGAAGAAATTAGGGATATCGACAAGGGAATAGTTACAATGGTCATGCCAGAGTCTAAGTTGAACAGGAAAAGGGTTGAAGAAAGGGACATGGCTGATAGATTTGGGGAGTTGGAGGTGTTAGTGAAATGTAAGTGTTGTGTGCACAGAGGAGTTAGCTGGTGAGGTAGGCAATGACGGGCTTGGAGTGTGAGGTTGGAATTCAAGGTTTGAGAGTTGGAGGAAATCCAGGTATCGTAGTAGGGCAAGGAGTCATGAGGGAAAGGGTGCTGGCTGGGAAAACCACATGGGAGCTGAAGGGCACCAAGTCAGTGACAGGACTTGCGGTGGAGAAAGAGCTGAGTGCCAGAGTCCTGAGAGAATATGGGAGGTGTCAGATCTGGGAATGAGTATGGGGGGGACAGGGAACCTATGGATGGTAGACACACCAAGGTAGGGGGCAGAATATGTGGAAGGGCTGGGAGGAAAATGCTGAAGCTATTTCAGGGTAAATGAGGCTCAGAAAACAGAATGACCCAGAGGCATGCTTGATTTAAAATTTGATATGAGTTATATATAAATCAATCATTTTACAATTTGATAATCAAAAGTTGTAGGGGCATCTTGGCCTCCATACGCAAATATTTAAAACAAATTATAATGGATAACTCCTTTTAACCAGTGACATTTTTAAATATAATAGGCCCAGTGGCATGCTGGAGCCAGTTAGTATCAGTGGATGACAGCCACACATTGTTAAATTCTCTGGAATTTTGCAAGCTAGGTGTCATGTTGGTAGCTTGCAACAGGCCTGGAGGGAATAGTTACACCATGAAAATCTGCAAACACTATGAACTAGGGCTTTCTCTCCCCATGAAAATCTGGTTGTTAAGCATTTCTCAAGACACCACTGGAGGCCTAAATACAAACTCCAAATCTGCCCAACTTTATAGTCCTGTTACTGTGGGTTTAACTGCATCACTAACAGAGATATGTCTAAACCCCTGATACATGTGACTGTGATCTTATTTGGAAGTAGGTTCTTTGCAGATGGAATTAAGATATAAGTTAAGATGAGGTCTACTGGAGTAGGATGGTCCCTTAATCCAGTTTGAGTGATGTCTTTATAAGAAGAGGAGACACAGAGACAGACACATGGAAAGAACACCATGTTAAGATGCAGACCCAGGGAAGAATGCCATGGCTATAGAAGCAGAGATTGAGGTACCTCAAGGATTGCCTACAACTCCAGAAGCTAAGAGGAAGTTGTGACCCAGATTCTCCCTCAGAGCTGCCAAAATGAACCACACCTGCCAACACCTTGATTTCAGATTTCTAGCCTCCAGAACTGTGAGAAAATATACTTTTGTTGTTCTAAGTCACCTAGTTTATGCTACCTTGTTACAGCAGTGCTTGGAAACGGATATATCTGTTATGCTATCAAGTTTGGGCACAAAGCAAGCGGAAGTTTCCCAGTGTGAACCACAAAGGGAAGGTCCCTGGTCCCTGTGCCCTGGCTCCCAGGGGGATCCTCCCCTTCTAACTCCTCCAGCATGTATTTTCTGTACCATCATCTGGTCCTTATTGTTAGCTGCCTTGTATCGTGGATTATGCTTTTAAGTGTAGACATGTTGCTGCCTCCTCTTCTAGGTGGTAACCAGAGGTTGTAGACTCATGCCTTGTGGATCAAAGTTGCTAAATGTGATGCTGGGGGAACCATTTCTGGAATGTGTGTCTGCCTTTAAATAAAAACACCCCATCCTGCTGGCCAAGGAAAACCTGACTAAGATCTGCCATCTGGGGACTTCCGCAATGTGCCCAAGGGAGAGGGAATGTCTCTTGGCTTTTGCCTTCCCCCAATAGCAGCTGGTAGGCATTTATTCACTGTGAATTTGCTGCCTGGACCTCTTGCGTCTTCTGTCCTGGCCCAGCGAATGAGTAGATGTGTCTGAGACCTCAGAAGTTCAACAACTGCCCCAAAGTTTCTGCCTTCAGACAGAAGCTTCAACAAAAACTTTTTGTAAGGTTATGGTTCAAATCCCCCAACTGACTACTTGACACTATTGCAAAACTTCAGCCTCAGAAGAATGCAGTAAAAGGGTGGTGCCCCTCTAGACATGGCTTGCTCCACCCTGATGTTCCATGAGTGTTTTTCTCATAATTCTTGGAATCTCAGGTGGCTGAGGGAGAGGCCTCAGGGATACGGAAAATCAAGGGTGATTTGGGGTGAGGAATCTTTCAAAGTTGAAACTCCTTGTTTACAGTCCATTTCTTTTTGAACACCAGAGGGCGATACATCTACACTGAATAGCCAGTCTGCCTTGCTTCAGGACTGAAATCCTGGGAACTAATGACATTTTTTTTTTTTTTAATGTGAGAACAAATGCTGAACTGAGTATTTGTTCATTTGACTATTTTGCTTAGACCTCTGATAAAGTCACAGAGAAGGCTTTTGAGCTGATTACTGGATGTCCAAACCCTGGGACCTGGGGCAGGAAGATCCTCCGAAGGGTGCTGGGCAGGGTTGCTGCTTCCCTTGCGGACAAGCACTTGTTGCTCACACTCTCACTCCATCCAGAGATTGTCTAGTTCTGGTCAGTTTTGTGGGAGGATTTAGACTGTGTCGTAGGTAAGAGCTACCTTGTATAGAGACCCAGTTTGTCACCTCTGGGCTAGTCATTTTAAACTGGTTCCATGGGATTGCTCTACTTAGTATCTGGAGGTGAGGTCTGGCCCTGAGGGAATGGAGAAGACAGAGAGGAGAAGATGCTGTGAGGAGGATCGAGGGGATGCAGAGATCCTAACAGTTATTACCCAGACAGTAGTAGGGCTCTGCTGATGGTGACCACTGACCAGTCTGTGTCTGTGGTCTTATACCAGCTCCTACCAGTGCCCTCTGATAGTGAGGACATCCAGCAGAATGTTCATGGTTTCTGGAGCAACACAGAAAACTGTACAGGGCATTGAAGAGTCTGGAAGGAGCAGGACTAGAGAGCAGTTGGGGAGGCTTGGGAGGCTTGCCCATGGGAGTGGTGGTGAGGGTCCTGGGAAAGAGTGACTGGGTCAACATCTAGAGAAGGGCTTGTCTCTGGAGCTCTGAGGTCTGAAAGGAGAGCCCAATTTGGACAGGTGCCAGCCTAGGTGGCAGGAGGGAAGAAACACCACATCAGTGCTCATCTAACCTTGCATGTCTGGAAGCCATGAATGTGTGTATGCAACTGTAGAAAAATCTGCACCCAATTAATGACTCATTCAGAAAGGGATTTGTCCACTTTCACCCCTTGGGAGAGGCTAAGCTTTAGTCATTCATTTCTGATCACCTTCCAATGGCACTCAGCAGAGACCAAGACTGTTCCTTAGCAATGGCATGTTTTGTCTGGTATGTTGTCAATAGCAAAGTAGCATTTACTATATAAGATACAAGAAGGTCTTATAGACCAAAAGTTGTGATAAGGGGTTGGCTGCAATTTAGTGGGCCAGCTGAAAGAGAAAACCTTGACAAAATGAGGGAAGAATGTATATCTAAAATAGAAGGCACAAGGTAATTGTCATTATTCAGATGAATAAGATGAAATGTACCAATAAGAAGATCCACTTTGGACACTAGAAATTGGTGCAAAAATCTTGGTGCAGTGGACCCAGAAGTCACAGAGGACTGCTCTGCTTCCCAGGCCTGTGACCACCGCAGGGACTGTTTGGCCATGTGCACCGATAAGAAAAGTATCTCTTTGTCATTTACAATTATATTGTTCAATACAGCCTTTTTACTTAAGGATATAAAACAACAGAATTTGGAAGCAGGGCACTGAGATTTCACTTCAGTTCCAGCTTTTTGCCCCTCATCATTGATGTTCATGCTTGGGGAAGTCACATGACCACACTTAGCCTGTTATCTCTTTCTAAAAATGAGCATTGAGTATCAAATAATGTAATGACCAGTGAAAATACTTAGGAAATTACCAAGGATATAAGTGCAGTTACTGGTCTCTAGAGGGCGTCCTTAGCAATTCCTTCTCTCAAATATATGTCTGTTCCCTGGGCTGGGTGAGGCTTCACTTGAAAGGCGGCTTCATTAGAGTTAAGATAAAGATATATCTTAAGGTCAGTACTATTATTAAAATACCACTTAAATGCTAAACAAATAGGAATGAAAACTATTTTGCTTTCCAAGTACTGTTTTCATAGGCTGTTTAGCTACATTCAGATGACAATTTACAGAACAATCACTTTGTATTGAAAACCCTGTTGAAAAGGACTTTTGCCTTGAGCAAAAATTTTTGCATTCTACCTTTTTTAGCTAATTAACATAAGAAACATCAGGGATCTAGAAGGGAGGGGGATGGGGGGATGGGTTAGCCTGGTGATGGGTATTAAAGAGGGCACCGTACTGAATGGAGCACTGGGTGTTATATGCAAACAATGAATTATGGAACACTACATCAAACACTAATGATGTAATGTATGGTGATTAACATAATAAAATTTAAAACAACAACAACAACAAAAACAAAAACAGAAACCTACCAAAAAAAAAAATCTATCAGGGAACAAGTATTAGTAAGAACAAGGATCAAGGGTCTGCTTACAGACATTTTGTCAAAGAAACACTTCTGTTGGACCTGAAGCCTCCTTGGTTATTACAGAAATGGCTTACTGTAAGTAAGTGACAAGGTGTTTAAATTTCACACTGTGAAATACATATTGCATTTCCTGATCAGGGGACAAGACTTGGTCAGTTTTTTTTTTTCAGTAACACAGGTCTCAGATTCAGAGCTTTATTTAACTAGATACTGTCCTTGACACCGAACTACAGGGTAGACCTCATTAATGAATGTGCTCATGGTAGTTCCTTGTTTGTCATTATTCCAAAAATTTTTTTTTCTTGAGCTTTAACACATACACCATCTGACTCAGTCACAGATTGATAAGCAAGGGAATATCGCAGGCAGGAGTCCCCTGCAATTAGACTGTAAGTGTCTGAAACAAAACTCTGAAGTGAGAGAGAGCTTAGACTGTGGAACAGCCAACCAGTTTCAAAGCCTGGGTCTACTGCTTACTAGTTGGCGATCTTGGACAATTCATTTAACCTCTCCTCTCTAAAATAATTCTACACTCCTCGGTAAAATAAGGATATGAAAGTACCACCTTATACTTTTGTAGGATTTCAATGAGATAATCTAGTTAATGTGTTAGTTACTACCATCATCATCACCATCACCACTGCCTCTGAACCTCACAACCTCCACTATAGTGCTCTGCACTGTGTGACAACTGGGGAGCAATTTCCCTTTGTTGTACAACTGACTCTACCTACTGATGAATTATAGATTTCAGATGAAATCTACCAGGATTGCCCATTCAAATTCTTAAAGCACTTCCAGTGTATTCTGTTCTTATTTTAGGGGGCAGGAAGAGAGTAACTTCTTAACAATTGCCCAAACCCCAACCCTAGAAGACAATCATTAGATCTATGTTTATAAAAGTTCCTGGCATAATCTTGCCCACACTGTACTGGACTTTGATAAAAGGTCTGAGAAATAGAAAGGTTTATATTTCATTACTGTTTTACAGAGAAGACAGGCTTATAGTGACTTGCCCAAAGTCTAAGAAACAGGAATGTTGTTTTTGGATAGTCTTTCTTAAGTTAAATTATGCAAAGTCAAATTCTGTTTTGTGTTTAATAACACAGATACAGTTATCTTTAGTAAATGTTTTCTTAGGAAACCCAGGCAACAAAAAATTCCTCCACAGAGCTGCTTGGTTGGCAGACTGTTTCTATGTTACTTAACTGAGGAGTCTCTGTCCATAAGATCTGGTGAATAAGTGAAGTTATGAACAGTGGCTCTCAACCTGGGCAGCTATTTAGAACCACCTAGAGCCCTAAAAAATGCCTGAGCTTAGCCCCACTCTGAGATTTTACTTCAGGATAACTCAGAGATTTTGCTTTGGGATAATCTGGTAGGGCCTAGGCATCAGAATTCTTAAAATCTTTCTAAGCAATTCTAGAAAGAGTTCCCATTTAGTTCTTCCTCTTTAGCCTTCTATGAGTCTATGTTCTCATGCTTTCTACATATATATAGATTTAGCACATTAAAATGCCATCCCCTTTGTAACTTCTCTTTAAAAGGGACATTTTTTAACTTTGGAAAATTATGAAACATGATAGGAATTAAACAATTTGTTCTTCTAAAACATATATAAACACTTGATTTTACAAAAGAAATGCCAGGATTGTTCTGTAGTTATGTCTGAGATACCACTGGTGTGGTAGCCAATGGCCTCTTCATTTTACACAATCAAGCCATCACCTGTCTTTTTCCTTTCTAAATTCACTTAACAGAATGGAGCTTGCCCAAAAGACTCTTCCCATTGAAATTTACAGAATGGTAGCCTGAATTCCAAACATTGTAATAATAACACAATGTAGAGAGGTAATAAAAATAGTAAAACGATACTGATAATACTGAATAGGATTTGTTGGTGCTATATGTCCTTGCACATTGCATGTTCAAAAATGAATGATAGCTGCACTTGCCAAGATATGAAATTTAAATGAGACTGTTTAGTCTAATTTTCATGACTGATAGATTATTTTGGTTGAATATCCAAATTCATCTGGTACCTGCTACAGATTCTGTGCTGATGTACTAGTCATTTCTTATAATAACCCTAACCCTATGCAGTAATAGAGACGGGTACATAAAAGGTCTCTAGGAGCACCTAAGGGAATGGTGAAGACTTCATAAATACAAAACACAGGGAAAACTGGCATGTAAACTACTCCCTCCTCACCACATACGATTCTCTCTCCAATTTTCTACCTCCCAGAG
The DNA here is from genome assembly GCF_037043125.1 of Eumetopias jubatus. NCBI lineage: Eukaryota > Metazoa > Chordata > Mammalia > Carnivora > Otariidae > Eumetopias > Eumetopias jubatus. Next base: position 173,101,330 of record NW_028274810.1, on the reverse strand, counting down.
AGGCCACTTTTGTTCAATCTTGGAATATCTTCTAAGCTCTCCTCTTTAAACTTGAATGATTCAATTGGCAATGCTTTTTTTTTTTAAACTTTTTATTGTTATGTTAATCACCATACATTACATCATTAGTTCTTGATGTAGTGTTCCATGATTCATTGTTTGTGCATAACACCCAGTGCTCCACACAGAACGTGCCCTCCTTAATACCCATCACCAGGTTAACCCATCCCCCTACCTCCTCCCCTCTAGAACCCTCAGTTTGTTTTTCAGAGTCCATAGTCTCTCATGGTTCGTCTCCCTCTCCGACTTACTCCCCTTCATTCTTCCCCTCTTGCTATCTTCTTCTTTTTCTTTTTTCTTAACATATCTTGCATTATTTGTTTCAGAAGTACAGATCTGTGATTCAACAGTCTTGCACAATTCACAGCGCTCACCATAGCACATACCCTACCCAATGTCTATCACCCAGCCACCCCATCCCTCCCACCCCCCACCACTCAGCAACACTCAGTTTGTTTCCTGAGATTAAGAATTCCTCATATCAGTGAGGTCATATGATACATGTCTTTCTCTGATTGACTTATTTCACTCAGCATAACACCCTCCAGTTCCATCCACATCGTTCCAAATGGAAAGATCCCATTCCTTTTGATGGCTGCATAATATTCCATTGTGTATATATACCACATCTTCTTTATCCATTCATCTGTCGATGGACATCTTGGCTCTTTCCACAGTTTGGCTATTGTGGACATTGCTGCTATAAACATTGGGGTGCACGTACCCCTTCGGATCCCTACATTTGTATCTTTGGGGTAAATACCCAGTAGTGCAATTGCTGGATCCAATTGGCAATGCTTTTACAATACACTTAGTGCATTGTGCATTGAGGAATTGTGTGCTTGCCATGACTTATTTCCTTTTACAAACATCACTTGAAATTCACTGCTTCTAGAAAGTCTCACCTGGTTAAGTGGAATGTGATCCCATTAATCTCTGGCTATATCTTTAGATGATATATCAGAAGCCATATATGCATAGGCATGTGCTGATATCCTATGTATGAGAGCACACATCTGCATATTTCTTTTATTTCTCCAATTTAAGCCCCCCAGGACAGGTATGTTCAATGGAAAATATTCTAACTGCTTAGAATACATTTTGCTTCTACTAGCAACCCTTCATCTAGTTCTTTTCAGACGTCTGCTTGGTTATTTTTGTTCAGGAAAGCTTTGCCTGAGCTCTGTTACACTGATATACATGGTCTTGTAACATCTCTCCAAAGTCTCATTTATATACTTCTTTGAGTGATCATTTGATTAATACCTGCCTTTCTTGGTAGGTTGCAACTCTGTGACCACAAACCCAGAGTTTACATTTGATTTTGTTTACCAGTATATTTCTAGCATTTAGCCCAGTGCCTGGACCTAGTAGGTGACTAATTGCTGACTGACTGAATAAGAAACTGTGCTTTCTCTTTGAAACACAGATACAGTTCTACTTCCACATAGGAGTTTTGAAATACTTAAACAATTTTCGAACTCATGACTTATGCAATACATTAAAAGATTAAAAAGTAATGATTACGAAGACTTAAGAAGTGGTTCATTATATAAAAATAAGGAATTTTACTAAAAATATTAAACTGAATTTGAAACAGAAGCTGTAATTTTTAAAAACAGTCACCCATAATTTCATATTATTATAGCAACTATTTTCATTTCATCAAAGGATGTTGCCCTTAAGCGAATATTATTTTCATTCTAAATGTCTTTAGCTCCCCTCCCCCACCCACTTCTCTGCATGATGTTAGGCTGCTTCCTAAACTCTGGCTAGAAATCAGGATCTGTGGGAAATAGCTTTGTATTCCTTTGCATCTAAAAAAAACCCCAATGCTATCTAGAGACAAGATTGCTCTGAGAGGCTCACACAAAATAACCCTAGCTTGCTACCCGTTGTGCTAAGCAGCACACCCTAAATTCTGCCTTCAGCCTCAGGAACCAGACGCCATTGTGCCAAATTCAGAGTAACACCTATCTCATTGGATTTAAGACTTTTTCAGTTATCTTACTCAAGATCATAAGAATTGTCCTTTCATGTAACTTTTTGTTGCATATGAAAGTTAGGACATTTTCTTTTTAAAGATTTTATTTATTTGAGAGAGAGAGAGAGAGAGCACATGAGAGAGGGGAGGGTCGAGGGAGAAGCAGACTCCCCGCCAAGCCGGGAACCCAATGTTGGACTCAATCCCAGGGTTCCAGGATCATGACCTGAGCTGAAGGCAATCGCTTAACCAACTGAGCCACCCAGGCATCCTAGGACATTGTTTTAACCAGAGGTTCCTTCATTCTTAAAACCACTGCATTTACTACCATGACTCAGTGCCTCTTGACCAAGATTCAAGTAAAATGTTCAGATATGAAAATTAATTAATGATTAATTAATTAATGATTAATGTAATGAGCAATTAAAGTCTCCTCCTTATTAATGTTACATGGTCTTTCCAGTGTTTTTTTAATTGTTCAAGTATCATTGTCATACAACGTTATATTAGTTTCAGATGTACAACATAACAAATTAACAATTATATACATTATGAAATGGTCATCATGGTAAGTGTAGTTATCATCTGTCACCATAGATGTCATTACAATATTATTGACTATATTTCCTATGCTATAATTTTCATCCTGTGACTTATTTTACAATTGGAAGTTTGTACCCTTTAATCCCCTTTACCTATTTCACTGAACTCCCCACCCCCTTGGCAACCATCAGTTTGTTCTTTGTATTTATGAGTCTGTTTTAGTTTTGTTTTTTAGATTCCACATATAAGTGAAATCATATGGTATTTGTCTTTCTCTGACTTATTTCACTTAACATAATACCCTTTAGGTCCATCTATGTTGTCATGAATGGCAAGATTTCATTACTTTTTTATGGCTGAGTAATATTCCATTCATATCTTCCTTATCCATTCATCTACTGATGAACACTTAAGTTGCTTCCATATCTTGGTTATTGTAAATAATGCTGCAGTAAACATGGGGTGCATCTTTTTGAATTAGTGTTTTCATTTTCTTTGAGTAAATACCCAGAAGTAGAATAACTAGATTGTATAGTACTTCTAGTTTTAATTTTTTGAGGAAACTGTATTGTTTTCCATAGTGACTGTATCAATTTACATTCCCACCAACAGTGCACATGGGTTCCCTTCTTTCTACATCCTCATCAACACTTTATTTCTGCATATTCTCTTAATTGGCAGTTCTGATGGAAACCTGGAGGCAGTTCCATAGTAGCATTTGGTTGATCCAAGCACCAGTTGACTAATGATCAACAGTAAATGTAGCATATATTTTGGTATCACCTGGTGCCTTGTAATGGCAACCTTTACTGTCATGCATGTTTTATTCTCTCTTTGTTATGTTTTCCAGAGGGATAACGAATTGGCTGATAGAGTAACAAATGAAAAGTAATCTGACTCCACTGACCTGCTTACCCTGGATCAGAACAATGGAAAGGAGTAGCCTTTTGCTTTGAAACAGTGGAACAGGTAGGGAATTGCTCCTTTCATTGTTGCCTTCCTTTATTTCTTTGCACATTTATTTCTAGACCAGTTAAAAACAGCAAATTGCTCCTGTTTTGAGAACACTGAATTGGAGTTATAGGAACAGGTACTGTGGGTTATTTGTAACATTTACAAGTTTTCCCATCTTCAAGTTGCTATTTATATAAGTGCCAAAGTAATGAGTAATTATGCTAGGGAGAATTATTACTTTTAAACATAGGATTAGCTTTTGGATGTGTGCTTAGCTTTAAGATACAATGTTATTTGGATAAGGAAATTTTGCTTCACTAAATAGATTTCAATGGAGGAATCACAGAAGTAATAAAATGGTAAAGCATGTTGGTTTCCCCAATGACAGCCATTGAAAGTGTTTTTGCTGTGTTTAATGATCTAATTTCCCTCGCCCACATTCATTTTCTGAGTCTTGAAGAAAACCTTACAAGAACGGTATAGTTTGATGTTTTTCATTTTTGAGAATTCACATAATAGAAATAGGTAGTCTTTTTTTTTTTTTTTGCTTTGAAAGGAACATTTTATGTCAAGATGAAAAATTTAAGTATTTGTAAGACTCCTGGAATTAGAATCTTTAAATAAGTGTTTATTTTGAATTGGATGTCCATCATCATCGGGCTGCTGAAACTTCTTTCAATTATATCTGTTACCAAAAGACAGGTGAGCTATAGATGTTTTAGTAGTGACTGTATAGTTGTCAGTGCTTTAAGAAATGATATTAATGACATTGTAATGTACCAAAAAGTAATTTATGTTCAGAAGATTAAGTATCCTATACTGGATGATCAAAATTAAATTACTAATAATTTTGCATGACAACATTTTTTTTCTCCATTGGATGGCTTATAGATGAGGGACTATGAATAAATAATAAAGACTTGAATTTTACATAGGAATATTAGAATTCAAAAGGCTACAGAAAAAGAATTCATAAAGATTATATTTTATATAAGGAATTAAAAAAGAGTATGGCTCCATTATTTAGTATTTAGTTTAAGGTTATTTAAGGAGAGTTTTTAGAAGGCATTTTGACTATTACTCTGTAATTAGTATGTTCTCAGGGCACATATCTATTTTTATATACTAAAATGACTAAAAATTTCAATGTATTACACCATTGAATTTGAAACTAAATGTCATCTACATCAATAATGTATGAAGAGTCAGGTTTCTTTTATCAGTAAGGAGGACAGAAAAGGAAGCACATTGTTGGTGTTTGATGTATAGAGAGCAATTCTACAGTTTTCTGGTCCCTTTATGTTTCAGTCTGTAGAATCAGCCAACAACTAACCACACTGACCAACTATTGACCAACTATCTTTATCTTGTGTTCCAATGGTGATATAAAAGGGCTTTTTTTTTTTTTTTGTCTTTAAAAGACTTTATCTGTTTGAAAGGAAATCTTTTGGGAATAGAGCAAAGAAGGTGAAACAGTAATTTCCAAATTCTTTGTAACAACTCACTCTGCATATTGTTCAATCCACACCATAAAGCAAGTCAGCTACTGGATTTTATTCAGCAGGAATGGATTACAGTGTGATTGGATTTCTAAAAGAGATGATTTGAAAAAATACATAAACCAAAGTAATAGCAAGCTACCTACCATGTTTTCCTGGGTGTGAGTTTCTATGTCTGAAACTATTTGAGAGATGGAATCTGCCTTCCTTTTTTCCATCGGGAAGAGGAATGTGTAGAGGTATGGCCAGGGGGTAGGGAAAGATAAGTCCTAGGCAGTTTCCATGACTATTCTGTGGAAAGGATTGGGGGTAGCCCCCCAACTGACCCCATCTTTCTTGTTCTATACCTGGATAACTTTGAAGGGGGCGCCTTGGGAAAAAAAATTTCCAGTCACAATGTGAGAATGTCCTCCCTCTTCTTTCAGCCCCGAGGCCCAAAGTCTTCTTTTCTTTTGATTTATGCAGATAAATGATCAAGAGAGACACTGGCTACCACATCTATGCAGATCCAAGGTTAGGCTTAGATACAAGGGCTGTAATAGAAATATGTGCCAAGTTCTACAGAAATAAGTGGTTGTATTATCAGTCCAGATTTCATCTTTTCTGTGAAGTTCTCCCTAACATCCCCATTCAAGTTAACCACTCAGTTTTGATTTAATTACCCAACAGACATTTATCATACACCTAACACATCCTAGGCACAATGTTGGGCTTCTGGTGGCACAAAACAGAATCCCTGCCCTCCAGAAAATTCCTTCTCGCTCTATCCTCAGTATGTGTTTAACCTCTAAACACTAGTTTCATTATTGGCTTATAGTTTTGTATCTCGTATTAGTCTGAAATCTCCCAGAAGACTTGGCCTGCATTGCAGGCTTTGAATAAATAACTGAATTTTCTGCTGTGGGTATTACCATAATCTGTTTAGCAGATTATCTTCAGTAACGTGTAAATCCTTTTCCTGGATTAGTGATAGCAAGATCCGAGTAGGAAGGAATCAAAGCTGGTCATGGAGCATGAGGCTCACAACTGTGGAAACTGTGCATGTCTGAGACTTGTTAAAATTGATTTTAGGACATCTGTTGATTTATGGGAGCCATGATATCTCTTACTTCAAGAAATAGATGAAGAGTGAATATATTTTTTCCCCTCAAATTGAAACTGTTTCTTTGGAATGCTGAATATAGAGATAAATAGATAAAGCAAAGATAACTATTTGCCATACTTCCATTTCTTCTTAGTTCTCCTGAATAACTCTCCATAAACTTTCGTTATGAAAGTGCCTTAACCCAGATTTATCGCTGCTCCTTTTATCTGTACTAGTCATGTCTACACAATACACCTGAATGAATTTGTTTGAATATCTTAGTATATCATTGTTATTTCCCCAAAGTAGTCATTTCCAAGTACCAGGAAGCTACACTCAACTTAAGGATAAGTAGATGCAATAATGTAAGATTAGCCTGGCTTGGAAGTGCTTGGGGAACCACTGGTGGTCTTTAATTGAAAGAGTACATGACACTTAGGAGTTCTGGTTAACAAAGACCAAAACCTAGCTAAAATATGTTCAAAAGAAAAAAAACTGGTGTAAATTTGTGTATGGGGAGGAATTTTATTGGCTAAATCCAAGGAAAAGTTGATTGACAAGCTGTGGGAGGGGAAGAGTTGCAAGTGCACCTCTGAAAAAACTGGAACCAGGAGACTGAACTCTACTGGGTCTCTCTCCCATCTTTCAGCCACAGCTCCTCTTCTATGGATCAGTTTCAAACTCTCTCATTTCAGGCCAGCCAATAATACCTAAATTTTACATTTTACTGGTTTTACCATCTGTAGGATTGTTCTGTATATAAAAAAATGCTAGGGAAGGACTCTTATTGGTCTGCCTTGGTACCTACTCTTGCTCTCCTCAACTGAGATCAAGTAAGACTGAGGCAGCTGACAGGAAAGGCATATGTTGCAACAGGAACCTGAGCATTCCCCAGAAAAAGGAGAGCTAATAGGCTAATAGTAAAGTTGTCTGCTACAAGGATCTATGGCCCAAATTTCCCAAAAGGCATTTGTTAAGCTGGCTTATATAACACCTAACTCCATATCTTACAGTCCTAAAATTTGAATTGTTATGTTGATATATTCTTAGTTTGTGACTCGGGATCTTGCTAACCAGTAACATCTTAAAATCTCAGAGAGACTGTGGCCCTATTCCTTGTCCACAAAGCCACACAGAAATCCCTATCTTCCAAACTCCACTCATTTGTGGCATTTAGTATGACTTGTGAGAAACTGGCTGGTTGCCTCCATTCCTGGGAACCATAGGTGGATGTAGGGTGCAGGGCATCAGTATCTTGAACACTTGTGTGTGTGGTGGCAGTAGAACAGAGGGGACAGGGAAGGAAGTAGGGAGAGTGTCAGTTTTTCAGGCACGTCTTCCTTCAATTGTGAATAATCAGCTGGGCTGTGGTTTCAAGATGGGGCTCACCTGTAGGACTGGAACACATAGATGAATGGCATACCCCAGGCCTTGAATTGCTTACTCCCTAGGGGAGTTGTGATGGGTAGGCAAGAAAGGTAAGTTAGAGCAGTAATGAGTGTTAAGTGCCACAATTTACTGAATGGCTGCTATTAGAGCCATGCACATTAGAGTTTGTTTTGTGGCAGGCAAAATCAGATTCCTTCTCTTCTTATCCTTGTGTGAATCAGGAATTTGGGACTGGGGTCCTTCTGGCCTCCAGGGACACTACTTTCACAGGAGGCTGATTGAGGAAGGGACAGTGAAGCCATGCCATAAAATAAGCCCTTGTCCTTGGCATCTTTAGGCAAGATTTTTGCCTGGGTCTGACTTTTTTCAGTACTCTTCAAAGCTTTGCTTTTCTTCCCCCAAGAAGATAAAGGCGCACAAAAATACTTTGGAATTCCTCATATTGTTGCTGTTTATTGAATTCCTTAGGACCACAAACACAGTACCACACTGGGTCCTCAGGGACTTCTAAGGCCATCCTGACCCACCAGTCGACATCTGGGGGCTCTGCTCTTGCTTATGTTGGTTTGGTTATTAGCCTGGTGAGAACAGAGTTGGGAGATCAGCTCCATTCGGCCCCATCCACCACTGGGATGTGCCCATCCAGTTCAGCTGCTGCCACCGTTGTCACCAGGGATTCCCTGTGTTGAACATGAGTGTCTCTCTAAAGACATCCTAAGCCATCCTAAAACCAATAGAATCAAAGTAAAATGGAAGATTATTTCCAGTGCTAGCTAAATTTGGGAAATATATATAAAAGGAGCTGTTCAAATTCTGGCAAAAAAGAATCTACATATGCTGACCTGTGAGGAGTCATTTTCAACAATTCTGAATTAGCTGGGTATTTATTTAACATTTCACTTCTATTTAACCATGTGGACAAAGCCATATTCCATTTACATTACTGCCTGTAGCCTTTAACACCCTGACAAGAAGCTCTACTTTTGGCTCTCCTAAACCCTTTCTCCTCTCCTTTTGTGGCTGACATAAAAATGTACTTCAGATTGTCATTTACAAAAGGTTAAAGATAAACTATCTTTCTCTTCAGAGAGTGGGACCCAGTATGCATAACCTTCATAGCTATTTCCCCTCTTTGCTTTTGCAGTCTGAGAAAATGGCATGTAACATACCTAACCAAAGACAGCGGACTTTGTCTACATCTGGAGAAGCTCTATATGAAATTCTTGGTCTGCATAAGGGAGCATCAAATGAAGAAATTAAGAAAACCTACAGGTACAGAGAAAGTTCAATGATGACATTGTTGTACTACTAGTGATAGTTATTTTGTGATAGGCAAGTGCCCCCAATTAAAGACACAAGCTTCTTGCCAAGACCAAGTAATTGGAGTTTTGAACTTCATGTTCCCTGTTCCACAACATAGGCAGTTAGGAATAAACAAGTATGACACTGACTTTCTAAAAGAATGCTCTCATGATTTTGGGCCTTAGGAAAAGGAAGCCTGTGTTCTAGGCCTGCAATGTCAGAGAAAGAAAGACACAGATCGCTGAGAATGACCAGGAGTTTTAATTTAACTTAAATGATATAGCATCATGGAATCTGGTAGAGGGATTTTAAAAAAGGAGGGAGGGGGCTCTCACAATTGCTATATTATACGCTATGCTTTTCAAGTCTTCAATTTTGATTTTTCATATCTGATCTAGTTCCAAGTTAGCTATTTTTGGGAAAAACTCAAATACATTTTTCTTTAGAGCTCCAAGCAGTTAAAAAAATATTGAGCAGAAAATAACTTACTTATTGTAGAAAATTTGAAACTGCTCAAAATGAAGAAATAACATTTATCCATAATTTTATCTCCAGCATTTGTTTCCTTTTAGTCTTTTTTTCTGTCTAGATAAGACATTTTAAAATCAAATTGGATTTGCTGATACCCTCTATCTTTTTAACAAGGTTCTATCATGAAAATATCTTGGTATTATTAAATATTGATTTTTTTAATGATGCAGCTTATATCTATTCTGTAATATAATCACTTTATGAGCAATTTAAAGTTTAAGTTCCTTTAATTTCCCCCTATACTTAATATTCCTGTACACAAATCATGATGCATATTTTCAAGTATTTCATTATTTTCTTTTTAAAGATTATTCGTTTATTTATTTATTTATTTAGAGTGTGCGAGTAGGGATGGGGAGGAGGAGCTGAGGGAGAGGGAGAGTGAGAATCCCAAGCAGACTCCCTGCTGACGGCAGAGCCCACACAGGGCTGCTCACAACCCTGAGATCATGACCTGAGCCAAAATCAAAAATTGGACACTCAACCAACTAAGCCCCCCAAGCGCCCCTCATTTTCTTATTGAGGCATAAAGCTGTGCCTTTAGAGGAAAAATTAAATCAAAATATAAATGAAACTTTCAGATTTTAATTGTTTACTTCTTGATTTGACCTTGAATTAGGTTTTTAAAACTTAGAGTATATATATATATATTTTGACATATGGCAGTTTAGAATTAAGAAGACAAATTTGTTAGTATTTCCTTTATGGATTTTGTTTTATCTGTCATGTTTAAAAAGCTACTCTTGATTACAATATTATAAAAATATTAACCCATATCTTCTTCCAGTACATTTATAACTTATTTTCATATTAAATCTTTGATCCATTTGGAGTTTATTTTGATGTAAGAAATGAAGGTAAGATTCTAGATTTATTTTTCCCCAAATCACTAGCCTACAAACATTTATTGACTTCTCCATTTCTATCTACTGATGGGAAATTCACTGGCTTTGGATTAGAAACTTCACCATGATGTGGTAAAGCATGGGATCTGAAATGCCTTCAAGAAGCACGTGAAGAATAAATGACAGAGGTGAAAATTGTCATTTGGATCCAAATAGTTCTGTGAAAATGGTCAAGGAGCTTGATCTAAAGTCACTATTAATCTTTTCATTTATATTTCAGTTAAGGTTCTGGGGACAGAAAGTCTTTGCTGTTTCATTGCTCCCCAGAGTTATTTAGGCGTATGCCTGGGAGCTGCTCAACCTTCTGTGTGTAGGTACCCTTGGCTGAAAGTTACTAAACTCGACACTTAAGGCTTCAGGCTTAGATACTGTGCTGGAAATGGGGGTTTGGAATCCAAGTAATTGCATTGCAAGTTTACTCTACCTATAAAGATGCTTCCCAAAATGAGAAAAAAAAGTGATATCTAACTACCTTGTAAGCTTTAAAATCCACTTTACAAATGTGACTTTAATTGCCTCAATTAATTTTGTAAGCTAAAATTTCAGGTCATATCCTAATTAAGGCACTAATTATGCTGAGTTGTTTGCAAGTTTAATAATTACAACCTAAAATCTTTTCATGTAATCAGTGTCTTGCTATTAATTTTGTTTTAATGTCATACAAATATCATTTTTTTCAGCTGATTAGGGTGCTAGTATGCTGCCAAAAGCATCTACTTCTATCTAAATTACACATTTGTATTCTGCAAGTTATTCAAAATATATGAACAGGCTGAAAATCCACTGAGAACATTATTCTTATATTCAGAGATCTGGATCAAAGCAGTCACAATATAGTGAAATTAAAAGTCAGTGAAATTTAATAAAATTACAAGTTGTTGAATCCATACTCTACTTGACCAATGTTGTAATCCTTGGTTGTGCTCTTGAAAGCAAGGCTGAATTAGATTTCTTCTTTTACATTTTATTTTTATTTTTGAACAGCTAATATATTCACCTGATTAAAATGAGAACATGCAAACACATATACAAAAAAAGTTTCCCTCCTACGTCATATTCCCCAATTTTCCTCCTCAGGGAAGGCAATTTTTTGTGTACCTTCCAGAGAGATTTTAGGCCTATATAAGCTTATATAGAGACCTTCTGATCTGAGCAAAATGGTGTAGACTTGTTTCTCTCTGCCCCTTCCTGTCAAGCATGACTAAAAGCCTTGGAAATAACATGAGAGACAACTAAAGAACGCTAAAAGGTAGAAAGAGGAAGATGAATTAGTTAGGGGCCAGAGGACCAAGGGAACAACACAGTGGCAAGGGCATGTTATGATTCTCCATCCAAGAGAATGTAAACCAGGCCCAGCCTTTCCTGACGCCCAGTCTAGCAAGAGAAGGCAGCCAGATAGCCTTATTCTTCCTCCGAACTGAGCAAGAGTCCTGCCACCAACTCTAGACAAGCCCAGAAGAATAGCAAGGAGAACCAACTGAATGTTCCCCTAACAGTAACCTACCAGGGAACTTTCCCACCAGTCTGAGACTCCTCTCTCCCACCCAGACTCTACCTGACAGGGGAGATTAGCAAGTGGGATTCTTCCACAACAATCACCCAGCCCAAAAAGTGCTTTTTGTCTCTGTAGCCTGGAGATTTCCTTCCTCCACATAATGGCACCAAGCCACTCAACCTGGGAACCTCCTTTTACTTTCTCAGCTAGTACCAACAAGTACCAGTGGGGCCTCAGAAAAGGAGACAAAAAGACAAACACAGTACCATCAAGTCTCTGAAAATTAGACTGTCATTGGAGCCACAGCCCACAAAAGTAGGCTATAACCAATATGCTAAATCTAAACAGAGTAAATACCTGTTAAAATAAAAAATTTAAGTAGGACCCAGAGTCTCCTAATAGCCAAAATGCCCAGATACAATTAAAATCACTTATCATACAAAAAAACAACAAGCAAGAAAATTGCAACTTGAGTGACAAAAGATAATCCTTTGAGTCTCACACTGAGATGAACCAGACACTAGAATTATCTGACAAGTAACTATCATAAGAAAAATTCAACAAACAATTACAAATTCTTTTGAAACAAGTGAAAAAATAGAAAATTTCAGCAGAGAAATAGGAATTACAAAACAGAACCAATAGAAATTATAGGACTGAAAAATAACAGAAATAATAAAAATACCTTGAAGAACTCAATAGTAGAGTGCAACTGACAGGATAGAATCAGTGAAGTTGAGGACAGATCCATAGAATTAACCCAATCTGAACAAAAGAGAGAAAATAAACTGAAAACGAACAAACATAGTCTCAGGAACCTATAAGATCATAACAAAAGAGTAGAACTGGTGTCCTAGAAGGGGAGAAAGAGAGTGGGCCTGAAAGAGTATTCAAAGAAATAATGACTGTAAATTTCCCAAATATAACAAAACATATAAATTCACAGATCAAGCAGCTAAGTGAATTCCAAAAAGGATAAATCCAAAGAAATCCATGCCCAGACACATCATAATTATATTTCTGAAAACTAAAGACAAAGAAAATATCTTGAAAGCAGCCAGAGAGAAACAAGACATTACCTATAGAGGGATACCAATTCAAAAGACAACAGATTTCTCATCTGAAACAACAGAGGCCAGAAGTAGCACACCATTTTTCAAGAAAGAAAAGAAAGAAAATTACTGTCAACTGCAAATTCTGTATCTGTTGAAACTATACCTAGGGAATTAAGGGAAAATAAAAAAATTCCCACATGAAGGAAAACTAAAAGATTTTGTCACTTAGCCAGATTTACTCTTAAAGAATGGCTAAAGAACATTTTACAAAAGAAATAATAAAGGAAGGAATCTTACATCATTAAGGAAGGAAGAAAGAACAATGGAAAATGCAGAAATATGGGTAAATACAATATGCTATCATCTTCATGAATTTTCTGAATTATATATGACAATTGGTACAAAAATTCTAACACCATCTGATACTCAAGACAATGATATTTAAAAGTAAAGAGGACAAGAAAACCTAAATGAAAAGTTTCTGTACTTAGATTGGTAAAACACTGATATCAGTAGACTGTGATAACTTCTGACTTCTTTAATACATCAGATATCTTGCTTGTTTAATAGGGACAGGTATTCATTAAATAGATTGTACAAGCAGCTTTCATTGAAGTTTAGAAAATAAGACTTATCAACATGTTTCAGTTGTTCTGGTGATGTGATGCTTCAGGTCTCCTTTATCTTCTGCAGAATAAATTCAGTTGTTCGCTTCCAAATAAGCACAAAAAAAAGAAAAAGAAAAAGAAAAAGAAAACTATACAAACTAATACACTCCAAAACACTACAATAAAGCTCTTCAGCCCTGGGAGATTTCTGGGAGGCCCTAGCCACCAAACTTCCAAGTATGCCATGAATTGCCCGAACTCCTAGCCCTGACTGTGATGGTTCAAAGATGGCATCCCTATCATAGCCCTACAACAATGCTACCTGATTCTGTGTTCCCCTTGGTAACTTGAATGAGGCAAATAAATAATAAATAAATGCATGCACTTTAGGTATGTCATTAGACCCTTTTCTTGATATTGACTGGCACATAAAAATCCTTCACTCCAAACCCAGTAGATTGTTGATCTATACCTCATGCTGCTGCCTACTTATAATGAAGCCAAGAAGGCTGATCAGAGCATGTAGCATGTAGTATGTCTAGAGTCTCTTAGAATCCTAATGGCTTTATAACAACAAGTCTAGTTCATTATTCAACAAATATTTATTGAGTACTGTTTTAGGCACTGAGAAAATTGCATTGAACAAAAGAGATGAAATCCCTATATTCCTGAAGCCTATATTCTGGGCTGGGGGAGCAGGGAGGCTTAATAATAAATAAAATATACAGTCTATCAGATATTGGTAAGTGCTGTGGAGAAAAGCAAAGCAGGTAGGAGGTTGGGGAGTGCTAGGTGTTACATATTCTCTTTAAGGTGTTCCATGTTGATTTTAACACTAAAATCTCTCAGTTGCAGTGAATTTTAAGTATAAAGTAGCAGCAGTTAGGAGTAGAGGGTATGAAGTCAGAAAGACCTGGATTCAAACCTCTTCTCTTAGCCTCATTTTCTTCATAAGTAAAATGCAGTCAAATGCAGAAAACAGTACTGACTTCAGAGGGTTGCTAAGGATTAAAAGAGATGATACATGTAAAGTGTTTAGCCAAGTTCTGGCACACTGTTACTGGGTACCACAAAGAATACATAAGGCAGCAGAGAAAGAGGCCTATAGAATGGCATTCTTCAAAGTTGGCTGGGGCATAGGTGTAAGAAGACTCTCCAAGAAATGTGTGTGTATGCATTCATGCACATGTATATGTGAGAGTGAGTGTGTGTGTGTGTGTGTGATGTGTGTGTATAGATTCTGTGACATTTAAATTCTGTTGAATACATTTAAAATAATGTTACAACTGTTTTATTTTTTTTATTTTTTTTATTTTTTATTTTTTACAACTGTTTTATTTTAACATGCCAATGTCTGTAATATGCTGAAAATTACATCCTTTGCATCTGTTTTATCTTACAAAAAAATTTAGATGCCAAGTTAAAAATGTTGACAGGACAATTTCTCAAATTTATTTTAAGGAACATATAAGCAAAAAATTAGAATCTAATTGATAGAGAGAGGGAGGGTGGGAAAGAGAGAGAGAGAAGGAAACCTAAACATCATACCCAAAATGATTACAAGGAGCCATTTAGGGTGATTTGGGAGAGAAGGCCTATGGGGGGGGGGGCTTCCCTGCAGCCCTTTATATGTTCCACAACTCACTGTGCTGTTCAATCAGAGCATGAAATCCTCACAGGTTGTAATTCACTCTTCTTTTCTGCCTTTCCCATTCCATCAAGTCCCTCAGGGCAGGCATTATGTTTTGTCTTCCATTGCACTTCCATTAGTCCTAGCTAATATTTACCAAATTCAAAAATGAATTGGTCAACAAATAGATTTTGCCTGTGGGTATATGTCTGTTTCTCCATACTTATATTCTCAGCTACTTCAGGACCTTTTCTCAAATGTTTTGTCACTTAGCTGAACAGGAAGTCATTCACTGACCCAGTGAAGAAAGGGACAGCTCAGCAAGGAAAGACCATAGTTTCAGATTGGGACACAAGTACATTTTTTTAGGTCTGTGAGACCTTCAAGTAAAATGTAGTTAGGGGATAAGGAAAGGAAAACTCCGCGAAAATAGAGCCAGTTATGTAATATAGAAAATGTGTCTTGAGTATTCAAAATCTCATATGCAACTTAAATGTTAGTTTTTATTTACACTGATGTGTACATTTTTTAATTTAGATAGAAACAAAATTAAGATGCCAAAAAGGGAAGCCAACTGGTTTTCCTGGCATTTTGGGTATAAGAGCCTAACAAAATGCTGACCTACTAGATGAGAAATGAGACAAATATCTAGCCCTTCTTTAGCTCTTCAGAAAACCACAAAATCAGAGTGAACTAGTTTTGTACATTACCATCTGGGTTTCTGTGCCTCATGAATTAACTTGTCAACGAGGTACCAAATATCCTTTCACAGGGTATCAGGGACTTGATTTTTCTACTTCATTCAATTTCACATGGAACTTTCTGGAAATCATCCTCCTCTGAAGAGGTGAGTTTGCTCAGAGTAGACCAACATGAGGCAAATGCTATTTTCACAAGAAGCAGGAAAGAGTGTCATTTCCATAGTGATCTGTGGCAACCCCAATCTGTGGTGCTTTTACCCATCTTTATTAGCAATTATAGGTCATAACAGAGGCTGCTTATGAATAAAGTGTAAATGTCAGGGGAATGCATAACTAATAGAAGAATTGTAAATATTTACAAGGCAAAGTGATGATTCAAGCTCACAAGATAAATTGAAATTAATCTCTATCAATACTAATTTGTTTCCTGAATTCTAAAACCTTCCACTAAAAAGAAGATTATATGAGGCTATGTCAGAGTTATCTTTCAGGTCAGTGGCATAACCTCCCTTGTCCCATGGCAAATCTACTTGGTCCTCTTAGTTCTTCACACAACTTCATTTTTTTCCTGGGCACTAGAATCATTATGATCAACGAATTTTTTTTCCCACTCACTCATTCACTCAATGTCTATTTAGTTTTGGATACTTATTTATATTATACTGTGAGAAATGAATATACATATCTATGTATCTATGTCTATCTATATACATGTAATTTGTACCACTTAAAGGGCTCACCTTATAGAGTTAGATTTAGTAAGGTTGAAAGATACATATAGAAAAACAAGCAAAATAAGGGAGACTGTGGTGAGTGGAATAGATTGACTTGAGCATAGAATTCATATTAATCATTTAAATGAAAGTGAATGCTTCATTCCATCATTCATTCCTGTCCTAGAAACTATGCTAGTTTCTATTAAGAAATTAGTTCTGACATGTCCTTGGGAATCTAGAAGCTACTCACCTTCCCACAGCTGTACCCACTCAGGAAAGACCTGAGAAAGCCCTAAGTTCTCAATTCTGGCTGACCTTGTAGATCTGTACAAGCAGGAAGTAAAGGCTAAGGCAGAGCTGTAAACTGTCTGGCTCAGCACTGAAGATGTGTCCTAACATATGTACAAAGCCCACCTGTGAAGGCTGGGACATTCTTGGTTCTAGGTGTATAAGAAAATCTCTGTCTAATCCTTAGCTGGTAAGCTAATGGAACAGACTTCAGTGGCCACACATGACTAAGAATACAGATGTTACAAAATTAGATCAGAAAAGTCACTGAATAAATAATTACAACAAGCAACAATTAAAAATCATGGGGACAGGGGAGAGTCTAATTTGCAGAGCTGCCAAATTATAATATTCAAAATGTCCAGTTTTCGAAAAAATATATGAGGCATGCAAAGAAACAAGAAAGGTCTATATTGGGGGGAGGAGGGATCTATAGAAACTGTCTTTGAGAATGCTCCAAATTTGGACATGCTAGACAAAGACTATAAATAAGCTAAATATGTTTAAAGGCTAAAGGAAACCATGTCTAAAGAACTGAAGGGAAGATTGAGAATGATACCTCACTAAATACAGAATATCAATTAAAAAATGAATTTATATAAAGGAACCAAAATAGAAATTCTGGAGTTGAAAAGCATAGTAACTGAAATGAAGAATTTACTGGAGGAATTCAATAGGTAATTTGAACAGGCAGAAGAAAGAATCAGTGAAATTGAAGATAGGTCAATTAAGATTATACAGTCTGAGTAACATAAAGATAAAAGAATGAAGAAAAATGAACAGATCCCAAGAGACCTGAGTATAGCATCATGCATATATATATATATAAAATGAGTGGAAAGAGAGAAAGGGGCAGAAAGAATATCTGATTAAATAATGGCTGAAAACTTTCCAATTTAATGAAAAATGTTAATCTATACATCCAAGAAGTTCCATGAACTCCAAGTAGAATAAACTCATGAAAATCTTCACTGAGATACGTCATAACCAACCGTTCAAAGTCAGAGTATATTTCAAGTATCAAGAGAGAAGTGACCCATCATGTATAAGAGATCCTCAATAAGATCAACAACTGATTTCTCATTAGAAACCATGAGGCCAGAAGGCAATGGTATGATATAGTCAAAGCATTGAAAGAAAAAATATGTTAACCAAAAATTCTATATGTAGCAAAATTATCCATCTAAAATGAAGGAGATATTCATTTATTTCTAGATAAATGAATAACTGAGTCATTGGCAGACGTTTCCTATAAGAAATGCCAAAAGGAATCCTTCAGAATGAAATGAACATTAGACCATAATTTGAATCTACATGAAAAATTAGAGAACACCAGTAAAAGCAACTTCACAGGTAAATATGTTTGTAGATCCTCTTTTTTCTATCTGATTTAATAGGGGCGCCTGGGTGGCTCAGTCGGTTAAGCATCTATCCGGTTTAAAAGACAACTGCATTAAACAATAATTATATATCTATGTTGAATGACACAGAATGTATAAGGATGTAATTTGTAGCAATAGCAGCATTAATGGGGAGGTGGAACTATAATAGAAGTTTTTGTATACTTTTGACAGCATATTAATGTGAACTAGATATTCAAAAATTAAGATATTAATTGTAATCCCAAGGGTAAACACATACACACAAAAAGCCTTAAAAATATATAAAAGAAATGATATAGGAATTATATCATTCCTAGTAATGGAGAGAAGCTAGTAATAGTAATAGGAGAATCGAACAAAAAAGATATAAGAATACAAATAGAAGGGTGCCTGGGTGGCTCAGTCAATTAAGTGTTCAACTCTTGATTTTGGCTCAGGTCTTGATTTCAGGGTCATAAGTTAAAGCCCTGCATTGGGATCCATGCTGGGCATGGAGTCTACTTAAAAAAAAAAAAAAAGATACAAATAGAAAAATGGCAAAAGTCCTTCCTTATCAGGAATTACTTTAAATATAAATGGATTAAACTCTCAAATGAAAAGACAGAGATTGGCAAGTGGATTTTTAAAAAAATGATCCAACTCTATGCTGTCTTGAGAAACACTTACCTTAGATTCAAAGACAAATAGGATGACAGTGAAAGTAGGGACAAAAATATTATATGGAAGTAGTAATCCAAGAGAGCTGGAGAGGCTATACTAGTATCAGACAAAATAAACTTTATCTTAAAGTTACCAGAAACAAAAAAGGACATTTTTAAAAAAATCAATCCTTTAAGAATATGTAGCAATTAGAAACAAATATGTGCCTAACAACAAACAGAACCCCAAAATACATGTGAAAAAACTGAAGAATTGAAGGGAGGGACAGATGGTTCAACAGTAGTAATTGGAGACTTCAATACCTCACTTTCAATAGTGAACAGAACAACTAGACAGAAAAATCAGCAAGGAAACAGATTTGTACAATGCCATATGCCAGCTAGAACTACTGTACATCTATAGAACACTCTACCCAATAACAAGTGCATATGGAACATTCTCCATGTTAAGCCATATGTTTGGCCACAAAACAAGTATCAATAAATCCAGAAACATTTAAATCAAATGAAGTGTGTTCTTTGGCTACAATGGAATGAAATTTGAAATCAATAACAAGGAAATTTGGACAATTCAGAAACATGTAGAAATTAAACAACACACTCCTAAATAACTAAGGCATCAAAGAAGAAATCACAAGGGAAATTGGAAAATACTTTGAGATCGATGAAAGCAAAAACACACCATACAAAAACTTATGGGATGCAGTGAAAGTAATTCTCAGAAGGAAACTTAGAATAGCAAATGCCTACATTAAAAAGGAAGAAAATCTCAAATAACCTAATCTTCCACTTTAAGAAACCAGGAAAAGAATCACAAACTAGACAACAAGCATGACGGAAAAAAGAATAGTGAAGATTAGAGTGAAAATAAGTGAAATAGAGAATAAAAGAATGAGAAAATCGACAAAACCAAAAGCTTGTTATTTGAAAACACTAACAAGATTGACAATTTTTTACCTAAACCGACCAAAAGAAAGAGGAAACTCAAATTACTAAAATAAGGAATAAAAGCACAGGGACATTACAACTGACCTTACAAGAAAAAAATTATAAAAGAATACTATGAACAATTGCTTACCAATAAAATTAAACAACCTACCAACTTGCATTCCCACCAACAGTGTAAGAGGGTTCCCCTTTCTCCACAACCTCTCTAACATTTCTTGTTTCTTGCCTTGTCAATTTTTGCCATTCTAACTGGTGTAAGGTGGTATCTCAATGTAGTTTTGATTTGAATTTCCCTGATGGCTAATGATGATGAACATTTTTTCATGTGTCTGTTAGCCATTTGTATGTCTTCTTTTGAGAAGTGTTTTGTTCATGTTTTCTGCCCATTTATTGACTTGATTATTTGTTTTTTGGGTGTTGAGTTTGAAGGGGGAGAAGTCAGAGGGGGAGACGAACCATGAGAGACTATGGACTCTGAGAAACAAACTGAGGGTTTTAGAGAGGAGGGGGCAGGGGGGCTGGGTTAGCCCAGTGATGGGTATTAAGGAAGGCATGTATTGCATGGAGCACTGGGTGTTATATGCAAACAGTGAATCATGGAACACTACATCAAAAACTAATGGCGTACTGTATGGTGACTAATATAACACAATAAAATAAAATAAAATAAAGAAAAGAAAGAAAAGAAAAGAAAAGAAATTAGATAACCTAGATAAAATGAACAAATTCTTAGAAACACACAAACTAACAAATTCACTCAAGAAGAAATAGAAAATCTAAATAGATCTATAAAATGTGAAGATTGAGTCCATATTCAAAGAAAAAATATCCAGCAATGAAAAGTCCCTCTCCAGGTGGCTTTACTGGTGAATTCTACCAAGGAGAAGGAGAAGGAGGAAAAATAACAATAATGCTTTCTCAAATTCTTCCAAAAAAGTAGGAGAGAGGATATACCCTAACTTCTTCTATAAAGCCAGGGTTACCCTGATATTAAAGACATCACCAGATAAGTACAGGACAATCAATCTTATGAATATAGAAGCAGAAACCCTCAACAAAATAGTAGCAAACTGAATTCAACAACATATTAAAAAGATGATACACCATGACAGGTATCATTTATTCTAAGAATATAAAGTTGGGTCAATATATGCAAATCAATGTATTTTACCATATTAATAGAATGGAGAATGGGGCACCTGGGGGGCTCAGTCCGTTAAGCATCTGACTCCTGATTTCAGCTCAGGTCATGATCTCAAAGTCCTGGAATTCAGCCTCATGTTGGGCTACATGATCAGTGGTGATTCTGCTGGAGATTCTCTCCCTCCCTCTCCCTCTGCCCCTCCCCCTGCTCACTCCCTCTCTCCTTAAATTAAATAAATAAATCTTAAAAAAAAGACTAGAGGAAAAAAATGGCATATTCATCTTGATAGATGCAGAAAAGCCTTTTGACAAAACCCAGTACCCCTTCGTGATAAAAATACTCAAAAAACTAGCAATAGAAGGGGATTTTCTCAACTTGATAAGTTGAGAAAAAAAACCTGTAGCTATTATCATATTTAAGAGTTAAAGATTGAAAACTTTCCCCTTAAGATCTGAACCAAGATAGGAATGTCTTCTCTCACTACTTCCTTCAATGGTGTATTGGAATTTATACTAAGGCAATTCAGCAAGAATAAGAAATAAAAGAAGTCCAGATAGGAAAGAAAGAAAACTAACTCTATTTACAGATGATATGATCTTATACATAGAAAAACATACTGAATACATACCAGTGTGCACATACACACACAACTAGAGCTAACAAAAGAGTTCAGCAAAGTTTTAGGACTTAAGTTCAATATACAAAAATCTAGATGCTAGCACAATCCAAAAATAAAATTAAGAAAAGAATTCTATTCACAATAATATCTAAAAGAATAAAATACTTAGGCAAAAATTTAACCAAGGAAGTAAAGGACTTACACTGAAAACTACAAAACATTGTTGAAAGAAATTAAAGGCCTAAATACATGGAAAGACATCCCATGTTCACAGATTGTAAGACTAAATATTATTAAGATGAATCTACATATTTGATGCAATCTTATCAAAATTCCAACTACCTTTTTTTGC
The DNA here is from genome assembly GCF_037043125.1 of Eumetopias jubatus. NCBI lineage: Eukaryota > Metazoa > Chordata > Mammalia > Carnivora > Otariidae > Eumetopias > Eumetopias jubatus. Next base: position 173,079,482 of record NW_028274810.1, on the reverse strand, counting down.
AGGATTGGATAAACTGATCCTAAAATTCACATGGAAATGAAATGCAAAGAACCCAGAATAACAAAACAGAATCTTGAAAAAGATGAAGTTGCAGGACTCAACACTTCCTGATTTCAAAACTTATTACAAAATTTTAATAATAAAAACAGTGTGGCACTGGCATAAAGACAGATACAAAAATCAATGGAATAGAATTAAAAGTTCAGAAATTAACCCATACATCTATAGACAAGTGGATCTTAATAAGGATGCCAAAACCATTCACTGAGAGAAAGAAAAATCTTTTCAACAAATAGTGCTGGAATAACTGGATATCCACATGGAAAAGAATGAATTTGGTCTTCTACCTCATACCTTATACAAAACTTAATCAAAATGCATCAAAGACCTAAAACTACAAAAATCAGAAGGAAACATTGGTACAAATCTTTAAGACCTTGAATTAAGCAACTGTTTTTTAAAATATGATACAAAAGAGGAAACAGATAAACTGAACTTCATCAAAATTAAAAACTGTTGTGCACGAAAGGATACTATCAGGAAAATAAAAAGACAGCTCACAGAACTCTAGAAAATATTCAGATCAGACATCTAATAAGTGTTTAATATCCAGAATATATAAAGAATACTTACAACTCAACAATAAAAAGACAATTCAATTTAAAAATGGGCAGTGCTGTATGGTGACTAACATAACATAATAAAATAAAATAAAATTTAAACAAAATAAAGTTTAAAAAAATTAAAAATAAAAAAATAAAGTTTTAAGAGTATAGGTCTTTCAAAAAAAAAATGGGCAAAGTGTTTGAACAGTTTTCCAAAGAAGATATACAAGTTGCCAATAATCACTTGATTAAAATCAACATTACTCATCAGGAAAATGCACCTCAAAACTCCAATAAGACACCACTTCACTTTTAGTAGGTTGACTACCATTAAAAAAATGTTGGGAAGGATATAGAGAAATTAGACTGCTCATACATTTCTGGTAGGAATGTAAAATGCTACATCCACTGTGAAAAATAGTCTAGCAATTTCTTAAAAAGTTAAATATAGAGTTATCATATCATCCAACAATTGTGTGCCTAAGTATATTCCCAAGAGATTGGAAAACATTCACACAAAACCTTGTACATAAACATTCATAATAGCATTATTCATAATAGCCAAAAATGAAAACAACCTAAATGTCCATTAACTGATGGATGGATAAACAAAATGTGGTACATCCATATAATAGAATATTATTCAGTCATATAAAGAAACAGTTTGTAACTTATGACAAAAGAAGCAAGAATATATAATGGGGAAAGGACAGTCTCTTCAATAAATGGTGAATGGTGCTGGGGAAACTACACAGCTACATACAAAAGAATGAAACTTGACCACTACCTTACACCATATACAAAAATTACCTCAAATTGGATTAAAGATTTGAATGTAAGACTTAAAATCATAAAAAGCCTAGAAGAAAACTTAGGTGGTAAACTCTTAGACATGGATCTTGGTAATGCTTTCTGGATTTGTCAACAAAAGCAAAGGCAACTAGAGCAAAAAAAAAACAAGTGGGATACATCTAACTAAAAAGCTTTTGTTTTTGTTTTGTTTTGTTTTTTAAAGATTTTATTTATTTATTTGACAGAGAGAGAGGAGGTGCACACAAGCAAGGGGAGTGGCAGGCAAAGGGAGAGGGAAAAGCAGGCTTCCCGCCCAGGAAGGAGCCTGATGTGTGGCTCGATCCCAGGACCCTGGGATCATGACCTGAGCCAAAGGCAGACGCTTAACCAACTAAGCCACCCAGGTGCCCCAAAAGCTTTTGTATAGAAAAGGAAACCATCAACAAAATGAAAAGGCAACTTACCTATTGAGAGAAAATATTTGCAAATATCCACTAAGGGATTAATATCCAAAATATATAAAGAAAACATAAAACTCAATAGCAAGAAAACCAAACAATCTAATTTAAAAATGGGCAGAGGATCTGATTAGACAATTTTCCAAAGAAGACATACAGATGGCCAATAGGTGTAGGAAAAGATTCTCATCACTAATCATTGGGAAAATGCAAATCAAAACCATTGATAATAAAGTAGCAGAAAGAGAAATTAAGAAAACAATTCCATTTAAAATAGCACCAAAAAGCACCCCAAAATCTAGGAATAAACCTAACCAAGGAGGTGAAAGACCTGTACTACGAAAATGATAAAACAATGATGAAAAAATTAAAGATGACACAAACAAATGGAAACATATACTATGTTCATGGGGGGCCACCTGGGTGGCTCTGTCAGTTGAGTGTCCAACTCTTGATTTCCACTCAGGGCTTGATCTCATGACCCTGATCAAGCCCCACATTGGGCTCCAGGCTGCATGTGGAGCCTACTTAAAAAACAAAAAACAAGGGCGCCTGGGTGGCTCAGCTGGTTAAGTGACTGTCTTCAGCTCAGGTCATGATCCTGGAGTCCCTGGATCAAGTCCAGCACTGGGCTCCCAGCTCGGCAGGGAGTCTGCTTCTCCCTCTGACCCTCTCCCCCCACCATGTGCTTTCTCTCTCTCTCATTCTCTCTCTCTCAAATAAATAAAATCTTTAAAAAAAAATGATATACCATGTTAATGGATTGGAAGAATTAATATTGTTAAAATGCCCATACTACCCAAAGCAATCTACAGATTGAGTGCAATCCCTATCAAAATGCCAACAGAACTTTTTACAGAACCAGAACAAATAATACTAAAATTTATATGAACTACAGAAGACCCCCCCCAATAGCCAAACCAATTTTGAGAAAGAAGAACAGAACTGGAGATACCATAATCCCAGATTTCAAGATATACTACAAAGCTGTAGTAATCAAAACAGTATGGTACTGGCACAAAAATAAGACACATAGATCAAGAGAACAGAATAGAGAGCCCAGAAATAAACCCATGCTTATATGGTCAATTAATCTATGACAAAGGAGGCAAAAATATACAATGGGAAAGACAGTCTCTTCAATAAATGGTTCTGGGAAACCTGGGCAGCTACATGCAAAAGGATGAAACTGGACCTCTTTCTTAAGCATACACAAAAATAAACTCAAAGTGAATTAAAGACCTAAATATAAGACGTGAAATCATAAAACTCCTAAAAGAAAACATGGGCAGTAATTTTTTTTAAAGATTTTTTATTTATTTGACAGAGACACAGCGAGAGAGGGAACATAAGCAGGGGGAGTGGGGGAGTGGGAGAGGGAGAAGCAGGCTTCCCGCGGAGCAGGGAGCCCAATGTGGGACTCGATTCCAGGACCCTGGGATCACGACCTGAGCTGAAGCCAGACGCTTAACAACTGAGCCACCTAAATGCCCTGGCAGTAATCTTTTTGACATGGGCCTTAGCAACATTTTTCCACATATGGGATGTTTCCTCAGGTATGGGAAACAAAAGCAAAAATTAACTACTGAGACTATAGCAAAATAAGAAGTTTTTGCATAGGGAAGGAAAGCATCAACAGAGTGAAAGGGCAACCTATTGAATGGGAGAAGATAGTCACAAATGACATATTGGACAAGGGGTTAATATCCCAAATATATAAATACTTATATGACACCACACCAAAAAACAAATAATCCAATTAAAAATAGGCAGAGTACCTAAACAGACATTTTTCCAAAGAAGACATACAAATGGCCAACAGACACATGAAAAGATATTCAGCATCACTAATCATCAGGGAAATGCAAATCAAAACTACAATGAGATATCACCTAACACTTGTCAAAATGGCTAGAACACAAAAGACAAGAAATAGCATGATGATATGTGTACACAATGCTTTGCCATAAATATTATACAGTATGTTAAACTACCATGGGAAAAAAAGCATCAAAAAATAGCATTCCAAAAAATTGTTAAAAAAGTGTTAAATAGCTTGGAAGTTGGCGATTCAGTAGTATATTTTAAAAAACAACAAAACAAAACAAAAAAACAAAAACAAAGTTCTATCTACTCAAATTCATTGGAAAAAAGTTAGAATTGTGGTTTCCAGGGGTTGGGAGTGGGGAGGAGGAAATGGGAAATTGTTCAACAGATACAGACTTTCAGCTTCAGCTTTGCAAGGTAAAAAAAGTTCTAGAGCTCTGTTGCACAGCAATGTGAATATAGCTAATGTTACCGATCTGTGCAACTTTAAAGTGATCAAGATGGTAATTTTATGTTATGGTTTTTTTTTTTTTACCACAATTAAGGAAGGAATGAAGAGAAAGAAAAAGAAAGAAAGAAAGGAAGGAAGAAGGAAAGAAAGAAAAAGAGGAAGGAAGGAAGAAAAAGAGGAAGGAAGGAAGGAAAAAGAAAAGAAAAGAGGAAAGGAGAGGAAGGAAAGAGAGAAAGATGTGTTAAATAGGATAACAGTAAAACTTCAAAACCAGACTTTGGTGCACAGCCAAATCAACTGTGGAACTGTTGCAAGCATACAGATGTCCCAGACCTACAGAATCAGAACCTCTAATAGTAGAGCCATGACACATGAGTTTTTTAAAAACAACATCCCATTCACAGATGATTTTGAGCATCAGATGTTGAAAACTACTGATTTAACTGGTGAGCACAAGAGAAAGGATAAACATAGGTGACTGTAGCAACACAGTCAGATTGCCTATTCTGTTCCTGGTCCTTTTTATGAGAAGTGACCTTCCTTTGGTTTATGGAGAGTGAATAAAATCCTGTATCTGACATGTCCACTTTACTCTCAAGTTCCTGCTCCTGGCTTCCCAGTTCTTTGTCTGCCCTATCCTTACTTGGTGTTTGAATACTTGCTTACTTTTGGTGCACTGGTCCCTTTGGATAATACTCCTGCCAACCTTGGCCTCAAGGGACCCATATATGTCTGCACTGCCTTGTCTAGCCTCCCAGTCAGGACAGGGCAAGAATCAGGGAGACATCTTGGAAACCAAGGGAAAAGAAGGTGTGGTCAACAAACCTTATAGAAAGGTCAAGTAGAATGAGGGCTTCAAATAGACCATTGATTTTTTCAGTTAGGATGATGGAATGGAGAGCAAGAAATCAGATTACAGTGGGTTGAAGAGAGAATAGACACTGAGGATGCAACCTTTTTGTGTAAACTATGCTTTGAAAAAGTGTTATGAAGAAGGGAAGGAGGAGATAATTCAACAATTTGAAGGGCAGGCGAGGACATAAATATAGTTTACCTTTTTAAAAAAATGTTGGGGTATGTTTGCTTCCTGAAGACAAACAGAGATTATTGAAGATACTGGAGTTGGGGGGGGTAGGGATTGATGACTGATGGACAGGGATTTGGGAAGATGCACAGGTAGATCCTAGAAAACACTGGCGAGGTTAATCTTAAAGAGAAGAGGTTCTTCTTCCCTCCAAATAAAAAGAGGAAAAGATGGCACAATTGTGCAGAATTATTTCCTTCTAATGAGCTTTTTTTTACCTCTTTTGAAGTAGGAAATGAGGTTTCTTGTTGAGAGGGGTGAGGGAATGAGGAAGAGGAATCAAAGAGAAGTTGTAAAAGCAATAACTGCCACAGGAGACTTCAGAGGGAACTTATTGAGGCCAAGCAGAAGGATTGGCAAGCAGCTTAGCAGACCAGCTGATGTAGAAAATTGTAGGTCTTTATTGGCCCCAGTTTGCATGGTTGTGCAATCTTCTCCAGCAATGCTGGTCATCCCAGAAATGGGAGTGGAAGCAGTGGAAGACTGATTTCCTTGGCGGTATGACAGGAAATCCAAACATTTATAGAATTGAATCATTTGATTTGAGTGGCACTCAAGCGCGTGACCACAGGATTCAGACCGTGTAGTTAAGGAAATTAAGTCAGTGAGGCTGGCAGTCTGGAAGAATAGGTCCTGGTAAGTTTAAAAAAAATGGGTTTAGGGGGAACAAGAAAGTGAACGCTTAACACAAGGATGTATCAGGGAGTTAAACTATATATTTTTGCACTGAGAAACCTAGAAGATAAAGAGACTGGGGACCCTACAAGAACTTTCAGGCTGGACCACCACTGGAAATTGCTAGGAACTGTTTGCAGCCTTGACACAATTCACTATCACCAGTACTTGAGCTGTCAGACAGCAGGTGGAAGGCCTACAGAGAGCAAGTGCCTGCTAAGGGCTTTGACTAGAACCAGAGGTGGGTGCTGCCGTTGGAAGTAGGAAACAATTTGTATGGCCATTTCTTCTACATCTCAGTTCTCCCTTGATGTCAGAGTTCAGTAAAGATTGCTAGCTTTAAGAAAACAAGAATACAAAAATTTTCCCAAGAAACATAATAAAGTTAGAGGTACAGAAACTTTTGTTGGAAACCTGAGCCAAATACAGAGATCTTAAGTTGTATGCAGCTCTCAGATTCTGGGCAAGCTATAGGCTGGTAAGAAAAAAAATTTTTTTTAAATGTAACACACAGAGATCGTAGTGGTCTGCTAAAGGCTTGAAGGTTTACAGTGGCCTACTGGTGTCAGAACATCAGGTCCTTATTCCTTAAAGCAGTACTTTTATGATTGGTGTAGACAAATACTTCTAATATTGGACACATTTTATCTACTGTGTTTGCACAAATATTCTAGTCTATTCTACATTATTAGGGAGGGTAAAAAGCTGGTTCTTAAAATTAGCCTTAGAAAATAATTGTGAAAGACACGTATCATATGACCTCACTGATATGAGGAATTCTTAATCTCGAAACAAACTGAGGGTTGCTGGAGTGGTGGGGGTGGGAGGGATGGGGTGGCTGGGTGATAGACATTGGGGAGGGTATGTGCTATGGTGAGCGCTGTGAATTGTGCAAGACTGATGAATCACAGACCTGTACCTCTGAAACAAATAATACATTATATGTTGAAAAAAAAAAAGAAGATAGTAGGAAGGGAAAAATGAAGGGGGGGAAATCGGAGGGGGAGACGAAACATGAGAGACTATGGACTCTGAGAAACAAACTGAGGGTTCTAGAGGGAAGGGGGGGATGGCCTAGCTTGGTGATGGGTATTAAAGAGGGCACGTACTGAATGGAGCACTGGGTGTTATACGCAAACAATGAATCATGGAACACTACATCAAAAACTAATGATGTAATGTATGGTGATTAACATAACAAAATAAAAAAATGTTAAAAAAAAAAAGAAAAGAATTGTGACCAGAAAACTATCTAAGACAAAGATTTATCAATTGGCATTTAAACTTTTCAAAAGTTAAGTATTTTTAACTCTCATATTAAAAAAATACTCAAGTATGATGCCTCATAAAGTCAAGTTATTATATAGTCTAGTAAAAACTTGGGAAGATTTTTTTGCCATAAAGTGGTATCACTGCCTTGACTGCCACTAGAGGTCAGCACTTTACTCTCCATCTGGTTTTATATGGGGTGGGGGAAGATCAATTCTCTAAAACAGATCATCATTTATGTTCCTATTGTTATCTCATGCCATCTGTCTTGAATCACGAATGTGACCGTGGATCACAGAGAACTAGAGAACACCCTGACAATTGCTGGGGTGAGCTGTTCTGATATTCCATCTGCAAATGTGAGGAAATCATAGGACTGTGTAATGTGGCGTTCAGAGGCCCTGGGTGCCTTGGTGGTCAAAATACTTGAATCATATACTATGGCAGCAGGTGTTTCAGAAATAATTACATGGCAGAGTAGTATTGGCATTATTATTTGCAATTTGAAGCTAAATGGTGCCCTGAATTTGCTAATCTGTCCTTTTTGCAGGACTCTACTAATCCTCACCCAGTGGCTCCTCTTCCTCGAGCCCCATTAACACTCTTGTTCCTGCTTTCTTTCAGCAGCCGACTGTATTAATTTTCTTGTGGGGAAGGAAAATGTACTAGGTACAAATGCATGAAGTGCTTGTAAAGGGTTGAAGGGACTTGGGGGCTGATCAAGGGAAAAGATTTAACTATGAGAGGCAGTAACACACGACAAGCCTTATTGGGTGGGGCTCAAACAGGATTGCTTGAGAGGGGAAGACCCTCACAGCATGAGACCACCCGGAGGCTTACAGCTTTGGAACTATCCTCAGGAGGGAGGGGACAACGGAACTCAGAGAGGAGGAGAGGCAAGAATGTTGGAAAGGGGGCTTACGTGTCTAGGTGATGTCACTCAGGAGCGTAGCGGGAAGTCTCTGAGTCAGCTCCAGAGGGCCATAGCAGCTTGGATTCTTAGAACCACAAGACTCTATCTTATCAATAGCCAGCACATGTATGGTGAGGTCTTGCAGGTATATAAAGTGAGTAGGCTCTGAATGGCTGATAATCTGCTTCTTTGGGCTATTTTAAAAATAATTAAATGTGTAAAAATTTGAGTTTCACACTGGTGAGCTTTTGAGCTAATGGGACTCAGCTTGCAGTAAAGAAACAATACACAGAGGCAATCTTTGGGCTATTCATATAACAGTGGTATAAAGCCTTTTATGCAATTAACATCTACACTTGACCCTTGAACAACATGGGTTTGAACTGTGCTGGTCCACTTTTATGTGGATTTTTTTTTTTTAAGGTAAATATAGCCCAGTATTGTAAATGTATCTTCTCTTCCTTATGATTTTTTTTAAAGATTTTATTTATTTATTTGACAGAGAGACACAGCAAGAAAGGGAACACAAACAGGGTGGGGGCGGAGAGGGAGAGCAGGCTTCCCGCAGGGCAAGGAGCCTGATGTGGGACTTGATCCCAGGACTCTGGCATCATGACCTGAGCCGAAGGCAGATGCTTAACGACTGAGCCACCCAGGCGCCCACCCCTTATGATTTTCTTAATAACATTTTTTCCTCTAGTTTACTTTATTATAAAAATACAGTATTTAAGTTAATTTACTGTTTATGTTACCAATAAGGCTTCTGGTCAACAGTAGGCTGTTAGTAGTTAAGTCTTGGGGGAATCAAAGTTATACGTGGATTTCTGACTGTGTGGGAGGTCGGCATTCCTAACCCCTGCATTATTCAAAGGGAGTTATATAATCGACTATACTTGAAAGAGGAGATGGACATAAAAGATAACCATGAGTTTCCGGTTATCACTGACAAGGTAATTTTGATCAGGTGTCCCTTCCACTGAGAAATTTGGTGTCCCCACCAAATTTCATATATACATCTTAAAAGCATTTGAGATTAAAGAATTACTGCTGACTAGGTTGTGATAAGGAAGAAGAGAAGCTGAGAGGCTGAGCAGGGCTCTCTGGAGAAAGGAGAAAAATCTGGGACCTTACCTAACAGTATGGGAGTCCTGCAATTCTGTTTAGACTCCTCTGAAGTGCTGTACCCCAGGACAAAGGGCAAAATGGAAGTGAATCATCTGTGGTTCACTATGACTTTTGTGGTCCTCCATAAACCATATTCCCTGGTATTCATGTCCTTACATAGCCCTCTTGAATCTGGGCTGGCTCTCTGACCTAATTTAACCAACAGAATGTGGCAGAAGTGATGGTGTATCTAAATCCTAAAAATGCCCAGCAGCTTCTGCTTTTGCAGTCTGATTTAAGCTAGCCATCTCTTAAGAAATATGACTATCCCTATACATTGGGGCTGCTCACCTTGTCACATGGGGAAGCCACATGGAGAACTGAATTCCCAGCCAACAGCTCTCACTGAGCTTTCAGCCATAGCCGGCACCAAATTACCAGCAGTTTAGTAAGGCCATCTTGGAAGCAAATCCTTCAGCTCCAATTGAGCAGTCCTAGCCAAAGCCAAACAGAGCACAGAAAAACTCCCCAACAAGTTCTGCCTAATTACAACATTATAGGCAAATTAATAAAATGTTTGTTGTTTTAAGCTATTAAATTTCACCATAGCTTGTTACACAGAAATGGAAAACACCAGTCTTTTGTGGACCCTAACTGAACTTTAAGCCATCAGGGTGACTGAAAAAAATCTCAATACCTAATATTGGATTGTGATGACCCCTTATAAGTGCCTTCAGATATCTGAAAGTAGGAAATAAAATTGCTCTCTGGTATAAGACAACATTTTCTTAGTAGTCCTATTCAATTTTTTTCCAGTTTTATTGGGAAATAATTGACATATATCACTGTATAAGTTTAAGGTGTATAGCATGATGATTTGATTTACATACAATGTGAAATGATGGTTGCAATAGGCTCAGCTAACATTCATCATGTCCTATAAACACAAAAGAAGGAAAGAAAAAAAAATTCTACTTATGATAAGAACTGTTAGAATTTACTTTTTCACAACTTACCTATGTATCATATTCTTTTAAACTTTTTAAAATACAATATCTGGCCACAGTGATAAGCATAGAAGTCAAGACAATATGAACAAGAATTAGCAGAAATGAGACAATAGACACAGCACCACAGACAACCTCAGGTATTAGAATTATCAGATACAAATTTTAAAATATCTTTGATCAAGAAATAAAATACAAGATTGAGAACTTCACAGAAAACTAAAAATTATTAAAAGGGATATTTCAAATTTTTTAAATGAAACACATAAATTTTATAACTCAAAAATACAGCAACCAAACTACAGAATTCAAAGGTAGTGTTTAGCAGGTTAGAGATGACTGGAAGATACTCCTGAATAAAATAGCAAGAAAAAATTACAAAGGACAGGAAAGAATGCAAGAAGATAAAATACATAGAAGATCTATTAAGGTCTTAGAGAAAGGCAACTAGAGTCTGAAAAAGAGAGTAAAAAGAGAATGAGAGGAAAACCATTTGAAAACAATGTGTGTGAATTTTCCAGATTCATGAACAATATCAATCCATATATACCAGAAGCCCAATAAGAGCCAAGCAGAACAAATAAAAAGAAATCTATATCAAAGCACATCACAGGAAAACTGCTGAAAACCAATGATGTAAAGCCTTTATGGCGACTAGAAAAAAAACACAAACTATCTTCAAAGAACAACAATTAGACTTAAAACAAATTTTACAACAGAAATAATGGAATTCAGAAGACAATGGACTGAGATCTTCAGTGTGAAAAAGAAAATAATTGATAACCTATAATTCTATATCCATGGAAAATAACCTTCAAAAATGAAGGTGAAATAAAGACATTTTTAAGTTAAACAAAAACTGTAAGAATTAATTATCAGCAGATCTGCACTAACATATACAAAAGGGTGTTCATAGGCAGAAGGAAAATAATTTTTGATGGATGGTTAGAGATGTAAGATATAACCAATAGCAACAAAATTGGAAATGAGTAAATGCACACAAACACCAATTAATTGTGAAAAGGATCATTAAATAATAATTGTATTAAATAGCAATTCTTGAGGGACTAAGAGATGGAGAGAATTAAAGTACATGCTACCAACAGCACTTAAGTTGAGAGGAAAGTAATCGTGTTCATGTTCTAAGATTTTTATATTGTCTTGGAGAAAGACAAAAAGTACCTTCACATTGGACTCTGATAAGGATTTTGTAATCTCTTGGAAATTCCCAAGAGGAATTTTAAGAATATGTAATTTCCAAAGCAACAGCGGAAAAAAGTAGAAAAATTAAAAAGAATCAATCCAAAAGAAGGCAAGAAAGGAGAAGAAAGAAAATATACTTTAGATGGGACAAAAAAAAATGGAAGTGGTAGATTTAACCTGAGATATATCAATAATTATATTAAAAATAAACATAGACTAAATGCTTCAATTAAAACAAAAATATTATCATTGTGAATTATAAAACCAAAACAATATGGTGTTCACAAAACACACATCTAATATATAAACATACCAAAAATTTGAAAATTAGAGAAAAATATATCCTATGTAGATGCCTACCAATGAAAGTTGGTGTTGCTTTATTAATATCAAAGTGATGGCAAAAAGTGTTACTAGGGATAAAGAGACATATTTCAAATGATAAAAGTTCAATTCATCAGGAATGTATAACAGTTGTTAATTTGTATGCTTCTAAAATCATGGCCTAAAATACAGCAAGAAGTGATAACTCTAAGGAAAAATATGTAAACCTACAGTCATAGTGGGAGACTGTAGGTTTAACATACCTTGTTTGATAGATTAGTATAATGGCTAAGAGTATAGAAGATTTGGACAAAAAATTATCAAATAAAATCAAGAATGAAGCACTTAACATGTATGGAATGTGTAGTCTTTAAAGTACACATGAAATATTTATAAAATTGAATAAATAATGAGACTAAAGCAACTCTCAAATTTTGAAGGATTTAAATCAAATAAAATGCTTTCTCACTGTAGTGCACTCAAGCTAGAGATCAAAAACAAAAAGATAACTAGAAAATTCTGATATATTTGAAAATTTGGAGGCACAATTTAAACTAACTCATCAGATCAATGGAACAAGATAAAGACCTAGAAATGGACCCTCAACTCTATGGTCAACTAATCTTTGAAAAATCAGGAAAGAATATCCAATGGACAAAATTCTCTTCAATAAATGGTACTGGAAAATTGGACAGCCACATGCAGAAGAATGAAGCTGGACCACTCTCTTACATCATACACAAAGATAAACTCAAAATGGATGAAAGACCCATATGTGAGACAGGAATCCATCAAAATCCTAGAGGAGAACATAGGCAGTAACTGCTTCAACATTGGCCACAGCGACTTCTTTTAAGACTTGTCTCTAAAGGCAAGGGAAACAAAAGCAAAAATGAACTTTTAGGACTTCATCAAGATAAAAAGCTTTTGCACAGCAAAGGAAACAGTCAACAAAACTAAGAGGCAACCCATGGAATGGGAGAAGATATTTGCAAATGACATTACAAAAATAGGGCTGGTATCCAAGATCTATAAATTTCTCAAACTTCAACACCCCAAAAACAAATAATCCTGTCAAGAAATGGGCAGAAGACATAAACAGACACTTCTCCAAAGAAAACATACAAATGGCTAACAGACACATGAAAAAATGTTCAACATCACTAGCCATCAGGGAAATACAAATCAAAACCACAATGAGATAACACATTACACCAGTTAGGATGGCAAAAATTAACAAGACAGGAAACAACAAGTGTTGGCAAGGATGTGGAGAAAGGGGAACCCTCTTACACTGTTGGTGGGAATGCAAGCTGGTACAGCCACTCTGGAAAACAGTATGGAGGTTCCTGAAGATGTTAAAAATACAGCTACACTATGACCCAGCAACTGCACTACTAGGTATTTACCCCAAAGATACAGATGTAGTGAAAAGAAAGGGCACATGCACCCCAGTGTTCATAGCAACAATGTCCACAATAGCCAAACTGTGGAAGGAGCCGAGATGCCCTTCAAGAGATAAATGGATAAAGAAGATGTGGTTCATATATACAATGGAATATTACTCAGCCATCTGAAACAATGAATATTCATCATTTGCACTGACATTGATGGAACTGGAGGGGATTATGCTAAGTGAAATAAGTCAAGTAGAGAAAGACAATTATCATATGGTTTCACTCATATGTGGAACATAAGGAATAGTGTGGAGGACCACAGGGGAAGGGAGGGAAAACTGAATGGGAAGAAAACAGAGAGGAGACAAACCCTGACAGACTCTGGACTCTGGGAACCAAACTGAGGGTTACAGAAGGGAGGGGGTTGGGGGGATGCAGGAACCAGGTGATGGGCATTAAGGAGGGCACGTGTGGTGATGAGCCCTGGGTGTTATACTCAACTAATGAGTCGTTGAACACTACATCAAAAACTGATGATGTACTATATGTTGGCTAATTAAACATAATAAAAAATATAGTATATAATACATACAGCATATAATGTGTTAAAAATAAATAAACCACAATTAAAATGAGAAAATATCTAGAAGTGAATGTTACATATTAAAACTTGTGGAATGCAGTTGAAGTAGTACTTAGAGGAAAATTTGTAGAATTAGATACACATGTTAGAAAACTGAGTCCAGCAATAAATAAAAAATAATACATAATGACCAAGTTGAGTTTATCCAAGAACACAAACTTCATTTAATATTAGAAAACCAATCAATCACATTAACAGAGTGAAAGAGAAAAAATGTGTTTCCTCACCAGATGCAGAAAAAGCATTTGATAAAATTCAACATCCATTTACTGTTAGTGAATTAGTGAAAGAGAAGAACTTGCTTTTTAAAAAAGATTTTATTTATTTATTTATTTAGTGATGTTAGTTATTTCAGAGAGAGAGAGAGCAAAGTTGGGGGAGGAGCAGAGGGAAAGGGAGAAAGAGAATCTCAAGCAGACTCTGTCCTAAGCATGGAGCCCGACGCAGGGCTTGAGCCCATCACCCTGAGATTATGACCTCAGCTGAAATCAAGAGTTGGACACTGAACCAATTGAGCCATCCAGGCACTCCCAGAAGAACTTACTCTTTAAGATACTAAGACATACTTTAAAGTACTATATTTCAAACTATTATTGGCCCAGAAATAGCCAAGCAGACCAATGGAGCTGAACAGACAGCCTAGACATATAGGGAAAGGATTTTATTTTTTAAATAAATGGTGCTAGGACAGTTGGATAACTACATTTTAAAGATAAGATTGGACACCTACCTTCCACCACATTGAAAAATCAGCAACAAATCAATCCTTGACTACCATGTGAAGGCAAATCTATAAAGATTTTGGAGTTATAGAATTTATAGGACAATATCTTTCTGAATTCAGGATAAAATTGATCAATTCAACTAAATTAAAATTAAGAATTTCTGTTCATCAAAAGATTCCAGAAAGAAACTAACAAGTTTCCAGAAAGGGAGACTATAAATGCAATACATATAAATGACAAAGGATTCATATATAGAATATGTATTTTTTTAAATACTACAATTTAAACATCAAACTAAAAACTGGCAAAAGACTATGAACTTAAATAGATGATATCCAAATGGCATATATATGTGTATCAGCCTCATTAGTAATTAGGAAAATGCAAATTAAACCACAAAGGGATATATGTATATCGCCAGACAGTCAAACATTAAATGTCCACCAATACCAAATGTCAGGGAGATGTGCACTAGGACTCCTATATTGCTTTATTATGTTTTCACTTGGACTTAGTCCAAGAGGGCACAGGAGTTCCACTGAACTTCCAGTATTATGACAACTATCAAGTTCCATTATTGCAACAGTTGCCATCACCTGGGGTTGCTAATCTAGGGTTTGTTTTCACCTTCAAACTCTGGTTTATAACAGTTCATTTTCCTATTTGCAACCAGTCTCTTTCCCATTATAGCCAACTTTTTTCTAGAAAGAATAGTCTATGTCTGAGCTCAGCTTTTGCTTCTTTTGCTACCTGAGCTTTTTCAAACTCAGATTTTGCTTTTTTTTTTTTTTCTATCTTTGCAGTAGATGCTGACTCTGTCACAAGGGTAGTTTTAAGGATTCTAGGATATGGGAAGAAATCACTCTTCCTTTTCTATTCTTTCTTCTTAGGCAGCAGGTAGCTTCTTCTGGGACATTGGAGGGGCAATAAACTTTGTGGCTGAGAGAGTTTAGCAGAAAGTCATACTGCAATGGAGAATTTTTTTTTTTTTAAGAGGGGGGGAAGGTACGAGGGGCAGAGGGAGAGGGAGAGAGAGAACCTTAAGCAGGCTCATGGGGCTCCATTTCACGACCCTGAGATCATGACCTGAGTCTAAGTCATGTCACTTAACTACTAAGCCACCAGGCACCCCCGTAATGGAGAAATTTTGAAATAAGAAACAATAGGTGGTCATTGGAGAAAGCAGCTGAAAATGTGTTGAGTGGGGAAAGGCAACTTATAGACACACCCATGCCAGGATGGAACTTAATTCCCGGAAGCTTAGATACCACCTTTCCTAAACAAGGTTTCCGGTGACATTTTAATCCCATGGAGATAGATCTGGCCTAGAGGTGGGGCAACATGGTCAGAATCGGGTCTTAGATGACTTAGAGACTGGTAGAGAGTAGTAGGTAGATCTGATGTTAAGAGGATTAGATGTTAAGAGGAAGAGAACTGGGCAGAACACTGTAATTTCTATTAGACTTATGCTACTGCCTCAGAATAGGGGCATTAAGTAATTACAACCATACACCCTACGTTTATCTTATCTGCCACTCATTGAATTCACTATGCATTTCAGTTGACAGTTGTTATTGGATTTTGAAGTGGAAGTTAGAGGGATTGATGCTATTATTCTAACATCAATTATAGCCATACCAGATTAATAGATGACTAAGTATAGAGAGATTTAAAATAAATGGCACACACACACACACACAAATAAAAATAAAAATAAAAAATAAAAAATAATAAAATAAAAGGCACACATTCTGGTTGCGTATTATGTCACTTTTAAGTGTAAAATGAGAAATTATAAGAAAGATCTTTAAAATGAATTAGGTGAATTTTATATTTAAATGTATTCTAGGTACTTCCTTTCACCCTAAATTCCATACATGCTTCCTTGCTCTATAGGCAATTCCCAAAGATGGGTCATTGACCAACTACTTCCTGAGCAGTTGTGTAATTTTGGCAGCTGCCTCTGCTAGTCATATTTCCCAAGGATTCCTCAGAGCCAAGAGTATCTGCCAAGAGGAGTCAAAATGCTGCTGATGACCAGGAATTGGATTTGTTACAAATGGAGATGGTCCAGCCCTCTGAATTTGCCAATGCTATTGTTAGAGGAGTGTGATAAATGGTTGAGTGCATCTGCCCTTGTGAGCTGACAAAGATCTGAGCAGCTTAAAATATGACAGGAAGCCAGGCTTCTCTGGCTAAGTCTTGGGCAGTGTGTATCAGTCTACAACTGAAACTTAAAAACAAGAGAATGTATTGCAAAGAGGCACTTTCCAGGGGTTTCTTTTTTCAAGGCAGAAGTAATAGCTCTTGTATTTGATTGGCCTGGAAATGATTTCTGGAACTAGTACGGGAAAATGCTGCAATTGTATCCCAGAGCACAGTGTGAGAATTCCAGGAATATTATGCCATTAAAATTAATGTGTTTAAAGAATCCACTTGATGTTTTTTGATGATGATCATTGTATCATTGAAGTTAGAGAATTTCTTCTTTCTTCCTTTTTTTACCCCTTCTAATTTGGTAGTAGGTAATTTAAGAGAAAAAAACTAAACTTTCAGCTATTAAAAGAGAACATTTGTAATGAGCTTAAAAATGCTTACAGAAGGAAACTACACAAGTAATCTGTTTTTTTTTTTTGTAACAAGAAAAAACAAAATAATCACCTATAATCGTAATGTGTAGCTAAAAGCACTGGTAATTGTGGTTATAACCTTTCATGTTTTTCTTTCTTTTCTACTTGTTTTTCTGCTTTATTCCATTGTGTGTGTGTGTGTGTGTGTGTGTGTGTGTGTGTGTCAAGGTCACCAAAGATTTCTATATCACTAAACCCAGTGATCAATTCTTAGTCTTCATCATATAGGACCTGTTAATGGCATTTGACACAAATGACCACTCCCTTCCTTGAAATACTTTGTTCACTTAGATCCCAAGATATATTCTCCAGATTTTTCCTTCTGCATCATTGGCCTTTCTTTGTTCATCTCTTCTGCTTGTCCTTTCTTCCCAAAGCCCAGGTTTTGGACTTCTCTTGGACCCACCCCCAATCCCTTGGGAATCTTTTCTAGTTCCATGGCTCTAAATACCATCTACCTTCTGAGAACTCTCAAACATAACATCTCCCTCAATAATTCTTGCCTAAACGCCAGGCTTATATATCTCTCTTACTTCCATGTCCACTTGGAAGTCCCATAGGTATCTCAAAGGTATCTAAAACACAACTCTAAATCCTAGCAAACCATGCCCTACTGCAAAAAAAAAAAAAAAAAAAGTATTGCCAACTCATTAAATAGTAACTACAAACTTCTTTTGCTCAGGCCCAAACTCTGGGGCCATCTCTGATTTCTCTTTTTTTATATCCCCCATCCAATCCATCAGCTAGCCCTCAAAATATATCCAGAATCCAACCACTTCTCATTATATCTTCCACTACCACACTGACCAGAACCACCAGGAACTTTTCCTAAAAGAGTGTTGCTGCTTTGGCCTTTTTCCTCTCTAAGAGTTAGTAATCCTTCTAAAACTAAAGTCAGCTCATACCACTCTTTTTCTCAAAAAACCCCAATGGCTTCCCATGTCACCTAGACCAAAAGCCAAAGTCCTTACAATGGCATACTAACATTCTGTGTGCCTTACTTTTTTAATTTAAAAATATAAAAAAGGCAGCATAGTGCTGGTTAAGAGCATGTGCTCAGGGTCAGATTGCCTGTATTCAAAGCCTGGCTCTAATTATTAGCTGTATGATATTGGGCAAGTTACTTAGCTTTCTGGTGGCTAAATTTCCTCACTTGTAAAATGGGATCATTATAGTACCTATTTCATAGAGTTGTGGTGAATATTAATGAATTAATATTTATAACATGCTTATAATAGTGCTGGCATATAGTAAACATTATAAAATGTTTTTTAAATGACAAAATAGGCATTTTGTGCTATTTAGCATGATTTCATCATGAATTCTGCACATAAAAAACAACTCCAATGGTCCCATCTATAAGAATTTATAGAGGGGCACCTGGGTGGCTCAGTCGTTAAGCGTCTGCCTTCAGCTCAGTTCATGATCCCAGGGTCCTGGAATCGAGCCCCGCATTGGGCTTCCTGCTTGGCGAGAAGCCTGCTTCTCCCTCTCCCACTTCCCTGCTTGTGTTCCCTCTCTCACTGTGTCTCTGTCGAATAAATAAAATCTTTTTTAAAAAAAGAATTTATAGATAACTCAAATGTCTCTCAAAAAGCATGAAATGTTTTGATTAAACAAATTTAAAATGAACTATCATTGCTTTATTCTTTTTGTTTATTCTGAGTTCAGAGTTGAAATGGATTTTACACCATGATTTATACTTTAAGTATTTTGGTACTTTTTAAGCACACTGATGCTGAGCTGCTTAATCACCTACTTCCTAACCAGCAATACTTTAATTCCTAAAGTGGCGTGATTTTTTTCCCTGTTTATTGTGTAGATTGACTTCTAAAGTATACTTTACTTTTCTGCTCTATTTATGGCCTTTTATTATTGCATTAAAATGAAATGGTTTAATCTAAACCAAAACAAAAGCTTAAGGTATACTCCTACATATAGCTATGATGGGCATAGTAGGGAGAACAAGTCATAAAATTTCCAGTACAGAGTCATGAAATTCATTGACTTTCCAGTGGAAAAATTACTATAGACTCAAGTTTTGAACATGGCTTTAATCATTATTTAAATCTGTCTGTAGAGGGAAGTGAAGGAAATGGCCACCAGTCAGACCCTGACTATCATAGCTCAGTTCTTAGCTTCACTTTACAGGTTTTTTAATACTTGAGTATAACTGAAGAATAAATAACCCCCAAATATCTTTCTCTCTCTCTGTCTCTCTCTCTCTCTCTCTCTCTCTCACACACACACACCCCGCAACATAACACATACCCATACCCTTCAGGAACTGATTTATGATCCACAGAGAAGTGAGGACATTTTACTCACAAGTAAACTTCTACAGATTATTTGAAGTGGAAAGATCTATTTGAAAAGAAGTCAAATATACATTTGAAAACAAGGGAAGTCATAGTAG
The DNA here is from genome assembly GCF_037043125.1 of Eumetopias jubatus. Classification (NCBI taxonomy): domain Eukaryota; kingdom Metazoa; phylum Chordata; class Mammalia; order Carnivora; family Otariidae; genus Eumetopias; species Eumetopias jubatus. Next base: position 173,059,959 of record NW_028274810.1, on the reverse strand, counting down.
TTGCTCATAAAACAAAAGGGAGTAAGGATTTATGAAAGATCTGTGAAAGGGGTCCTACTATTTATTCAAGGGACTATGAATCAGGTTTTTTTTTTTTTTTGACAGTTGAGTTTAACTTTTTGAATATGTGGTGTGAAGTTTTGTTAATTCTAGAAACTTATTACAGTGCTAAATGGAATTTTGGTGTAAACTGACCCTACTGCACAAACTCTTAAAGGCCTCTGCATATTGAGGTGGGCCACTGATCAGCTGCCAGGTAAAAATAAACTTCACATATTTGCCAACAGCAAGAACAGACTACCAAAATGCAGGAGTTGAGAATTCCTTTGAGGATGTGAGGAGAGAAACAACACTACTGTGCCTGCACATCAGAAACAAGAGGCAACATCTGATGAAAACTTGCTTAGTTACATCAACATTTTTGTGAAACTTAGCACTTCACAGTAATTGCATGTAAAAACGATGTACAAATGAATAGTGCCCCTCCTAAAATGTCAATGCAATTCTTGACAAATAATACTTCTCCTCACTTTTTTTTTTTTAATTTTAAAAGAAAATTGGCCCTGAGACACCATCCAGACAAGAATCCGGATGATCCAGCTGCTGCTGACAAGTTTAAAGAAATCAACAACGCCCACACAATACTTACCGACATGTCAAAGAGAAACATATATGACAAGTATGGATCACTGGGGCTGTATGTGGCCGAGCAATTTGGAGATGAAAATGTTAACACTTACTTCATGCTGTCAAGCTGGTGGGCAAAGGTAAATCAATTTTTTCTTTAGAAACAGTTTCCTAGAAAAATTGTGGTATTATTCACTCTTTTAGACTCCATCTCAGAGAAAACCTAACCTTACTATATTATTAAACTCTTGTAAATAAAAAGAGATAATCACTTTGACTGAAAGCTGCTATTTGAGGATCTTTTTTTTCTTTTTTGCTTTAGCTTGTCAAATAATTATAAAATACAGCAGGACTTAAAATACCTCTAGACATTAATTATAATTGAATTTGAGGCTTCAGGTTAATTCTGACTGCCCTCCCTCTCCCCATAATGACTAACTAAGAACTGACTCACTGCTCAAAACAAAAATAATTTATTAGTGTGACAAGTGCTTAGTAAATTATTATAGGACAAATTTAACCATGTACTTTACTATCTATAGCATAAGCTACCGGAGCAAACATAGTACTTGGGAGAATGCATGGTAATTATGTGATAGGCTCACATGGGGCCTGACTTCAAGTAGTGGAGAAGGAAATGAGGGGGGAAAAGTGAGAATTAAGTAGTGCTGGAAGGGTGTTGAAGAGACACAGAGGGAGAAATAAAAAAAAAAGGATATCTGGTCAAGAAGAAGGCAACATTTTTAAGGACTTAGTGCAATCAGAATTGACTTCTGACAGTAAATATTTTGTGGTTTCCTAGGAATACCTAGTATATGAGTGTTTAATGATGGTTATATACTTGTTTATGAGTTTTAATATCCTTATCTTCTGATAAAAGGGTATTTACATGTGAACCATACATATGGTCCATCAGCATATTTTTTGTACAATTCATATAATTTGGGAAATCATATGAACTCACATTCATATGGGTGGTAATAATTTAAAAAGCTACAGATCTCCAAAAAGAGGGATTGTTATTTTCTTCCACTAAAATAAATCTTGCTAAATTGAAGAGTCTTATACATGCAGGAGGAGAGAGAATATATTTTTATACATAAGCATGGAGAGTCTGCAACCTGAAGCCTCACTTGTCTTCTGCAGTCTCCAAAATTTCTTTTCCTAGAGATAACTGGGATTCCCACTGAAACCCCCTTTCTCTATTGTTGAAGACCTGGGAGGGAGACAAGTTCCCACTGAGTGGATTTGGACCTTGGAACAAGAGTGTACATAATGACAATGTCATTTATAATAGATTGAGTGTTCATATAACAGTGTGGGCTTGCCTGCAAATCTAACCTCCAGGCATGACATTCTCTCCATGGGAAGGTATATCTGGCATTCTAGATAATTTACATACCAGCACCTAGGTTGCATATTGGGGCTGGTCTGCATAAAAACGAGAATAGGCTTCCTTGCTGCAGAAGTTGACAAAATTGATCAAAATTCATATAGAAAAGCAGAAGCTGTCCAAAAGTATAAGAAATTTTTGAAATAACTCCTGATATGGCTCTTTAAAAATACGGTTACAAAGAAATCTACCTTCTTCTGCTGCTTATATCAAAAACCTAATTGCACAGCACCCATTAGAGAGGGCTGGCACATAGTGATCATGTATTAAGTATGCACTGCAGGAATGATTTATTATACCCATGAAAATACGTATTTCAAAATATTGGACTCCTACTTATGCCTAGTAGTGTGCTAAGCACTGTAAGTATGTAAGGCAGAGTTATTTCTGCAACAGGCAAACAATCTAGTTGGAATAATTAAAGAACAAAACAGTATATGAATTAAAGGAAAATTTCAGAGAAGAGAAAAATATGGGAATTGCATGGTAAAGACAAAAAAGGACAAAGGTAGGTAAAAAAAAGAGTAGCTTGTTGGGGCAGTAGCTCAGGAATACTGCACAGGAGGGTTTTGGAGGCAGCTGGTGAGAAGGGTGTTGCAGTTTTGTTTTCAGAGTAATTTACTTAAGTCTATGAAAATGTAGAGTATACATGGCAAAAAGATTATCGGCATGAGTGTGTGACCAAAGATCCCTCACTCCATGCCACTGTAGGCTGTACCCCATAATGGGGACCAGAGTCAGAGATGGGGTGCTGGGCTAAGAAATAGGAATGAGCCAGGTGAGGCTCATCAACGTTAAAGATGTCTACCTTAGGTTCCTGAAGAACTGCATATACACAAGGTGATGTTTATCCTCTTTCTCTTTTTAGATAAAATCTGCATTCTGAGTCAAAGATGTATAAAACACTTCCTATGTCAAATAACGTATTTTTTTAAAAAATCAAATTTATTTTGCTCAATTAACAAAAGGTTTAAATTGGAGGTTGGGAAAGTTTCTTTTCATTTTTAGCTATGGCAGACTTAGTAAAGCAAACCTTTTATCTTTTTCTAAAAAGTATTTTTATTTATTTATTCTTGATTGAGAGAAAATGAACATGGGGGAGGAGCAGAGAGAGAAGCAGGCTCCCTGATGAGCAGAGAGCCCAATTCAGGACTCAATCCCAGGACCCTGGGATCATGACCTGAGCTGAAGGCAGTCACTTAACCAACTGAGCCACCCAGGGACCCCTAAGCAAACCTTTTATATGCTTATGGGGAAACCCTGGTGCTGGCTGTTCACGAGGAGGAACAAGTCATTTGTTTATCTATTAATTACTTCATACATTCATTAATTCAATAGATATTTATTGTCTTCCACATGCCAGGTACTAAATCCTTATGTTAGGAGGGACTGAAGGATGACTAACATATAGTTCCAGGCTTCAAGAACCTCAGTCTAATGTGAGACAGACATATAAACTGATCAATGTCTTAAATTGAATTTTGTCCTAAAGAAATTTATATGGAGTACAGCTGGGGCACAAAGGAAGGAGAAACTGTTTTAGAGTTGGGGGGGATCAGGAACAATGTCAGAGAGAGGATCTTTGAGATGAATCTTAAACACACAGTGGACATTTTTTAGATGGCTGGGGAATGGGAAGGGGCCCTCTGGGCAGATGAATCCACAGGGAGAGCAAATCTATGGCAGGTATGGCAGGAACAGGGCTGTGCTAATTCACAGAAGGGTTTGAAGACAGATGGCTATAAATAAGGACCTCAAGCCTTTCCTGAGAGGCAGGAAAGTTGCTACATAGGTTCAAGAGAACATGTATTTCAGAAAGCTCCAACAACAATGTGCAGAGTAGAATAGGAGGCAAGAGTAGAGGCAGGGAGGCTAGTTAGGAGGCTATTGAAGTGTTAAAGGCAGAGATAACAAGATCTTTCTAAAGTCCTACCGTCTTTAGGAGGGAGGGTGTAAGAGATCTTGAAGAGATTCTGGCAGGACTTGGTGACTAAGAGAAATGCGGAGGTGGGAGGGAGAGCTCTCAAAAGCTCTTCTTTGGTGAGAATAATTCAGCCCCTTGGTTAGCTCATTTGATCTGTAGAGGTTGTTTGTTTTGTTTGCTCTACTCTTAATAATGACCACCAAAGCTTATGAATAAAGAAGAAAACATCACCCTTCACTACTTAGGCTACAAGTCACTTTCTGTGAACTTGTTAGGCAAAACTTTATAAGGAATTTGTTTCCAAAGTAACTAAAAAGGCAATTCTTGTATGGAATAAGGATGAGGGCGTATATGTGGTCTGCAGGGTGAATTGCATTATCTTCAGGTCTCTGAAGATACACGGATGCACACTTATTTCTGGGGTTCTCCCACACTCCACCACCCCTCACCCCTATTTTGCTTTGCCTCTGCTTCCCCTAGACCCTGTTTGTCATCATTGGCCTCTTGACTGGCTGTTATTTTTGCTGCTGCCTATGCTGCTGTTGCAACTGCTGCTGTGGACGCTGCCGGCCCAAATCATCGGTGCCAGAAGAGGACTTTTATGTGTCCCCAGAGGATCTTGAGGAGCAGATCAAGACCGACACGGAAAAAGGTGGAGTAAGATGAGAACAGAGCTAGTGGGTGTCCCTTCGCAGGCCTGACCAAGCATGAGATCCCTGACGGTGGTTATCACTAAAGTAAGAGAGATCCAACAACCCAATGAGGGGAATCCCAAAGACTGTCATCTTTGGTACCTCTTTTGGAGAGGATGAAAGGACAGTTACCTCTCCCAGCTGCAGAGAAAAGTAGAACCTGACACCATTAAAAAGAAATATGCTGATCACAAAGCAAAGCCAGTACAATTCGTGATCTCATTATAGGTGCATGAGCTCTAGGTTCAGGGAGGTTTGGGTGGGAATGCTCAGGCGTACAAGAACCAAACCTGTTACCTTAGGATCTCTATTTATATAGAAGGGAATGGACATCACAAAAAGTCAATAACCCTTGACTTTTCTTCTTTCTGATTACTTGATAAATGCGTTTTGGGTAGAACTGGGGAAGGGTGATATTTCTTCCCTGGAAATGTAGCTTCCTTTCAAATCCACACATTCAGAGCTAGCCTCAACCAGCATCAAGAATATTGTCCTGTGTAAATGGGACTGTTTGCTTTGCTAAATCACCTCCACATGTTTGTCTATGTTTATACATGACCATGAAATATTACTTGATTCTTCAAGCTCATTCCACCCAGAAAAATGATAAAGAAAAAAAGTATAAAGAAAGATAAAACCTCACAGAATTCACAACACCAGGAATACTTCATATGCTCTGGGAAATGCTTTGTGCAAACAAGCTGGAGTCAAACCTGCCATTGTCCTCTCTGCCTTGCAGCCATAATCCTACCATCATTTTCTCCTTTAGAATGCATCATTATTCTGCCTTACAGACTTCATCACTAAATCACAAAGAATCTTGGACAGCCAAATAAAAGAATTACTTGATAATTCAGACAGTGGCCCATTGTTGTCAGAATTGCTGAATTTAGGAATAGTACACTTCTCTGGACTGTACTCTGATTCTTTTGATCACAATGAAATAGAATTTCTATGACATCAAGCAGCAGAGACTATTTAAAGACTTCCACATACTTTTTATTCCCTATCAAATGTGATGCTAAGCAATAGTGTTATTACCCACCCTGACTCCAGCTTGAAGGAAGAAATCTTCAATTATATGAATTGTACTTAGTCCACACCATTTTAGTATTGGGAGTCAGAGAGGACTGAGGGATTTTCCTGCAACCTGTGACCCCTCCTCTCTATGGTGACCGCTGCATGGTCATTCTGGCAAACAGGGGGGTTACTCTAACAATTTTTTGTTACTGCCCCTGGAGACAAATTGTGGGCCCATGGTGAGATATAATTACAATTGCCTTTTGCCTTATCTGGGCTATAAAAGGACAATTAATCTTTTAATGAGGACATATATACCAAAAACAGCAAGCAAGCAGTACTACTTAAAAATGGGTTAAACAGAAATATGTATGTAGGTAAACTCCTCTCCATGGAAGGGCCAGTGACCTTGCATAACTTGCTTAAGAATGATGATCCCAGTACATTAATCCCATCTGCCTTTGCAAGGGAAATAAACTGTCATAAGATCACATTTATTGGCTCTATTGTCTACAGGATCTCCCATAACATCCATCAATCCAGTACAGTATTCAAATACTAACAGAGGATAGGAAGGGACAGTGAGATAGGAAAGTATTGTCATCATCATCCACTGTGTCAACCTTACCTTAACTTTTCCTATATAGTGCAGAAACCAAAACTAGGTGAATTGAACCTAGATATCCCAAATCTACTGTTTCATACTTCTCTGAAAACCCTCAAAGTCTTTCCTCTTTTAAATTAGATAAAAGCTCTACCAGGTCATTTCAGCAGACCTCCTTTGCAGTTTTCTTTTCTGGAACAGAAATTTATACTCAGTGCCAACTTCCACCCAGGTTTCCTTCCTGCAGGATGGCTGGTGATAAATCTGTGTGCCTCTCACTGTTCTTAGTTCTGACACCCCAGAGTTACCAATTCCATTGCAGAGGTCATATTCTAGACTAAGTAAAGCATGATTTCACTTGAATGTGTTACTAAGAATCCTTAAGCAAAAAGAAAAGTTTTATTCTATGCCCAAATATTTAAAAGCCCTATGCAGAGATGATTTAAGTTTTAAGGGCTTGACACTTACATAATTTGGGCAGTGCTCTTTAAGAAAAAAAAAAAGCACAAAGTTACAAATACAAAACTAGGTCTGAAAGCAAATATTTATTTGTAATGAGAAAAGGAAATCACAACAAAATGCAAAGCTTAAAAACTGAAAATACCATAAATATCAGAAGTCTAGAAAAGTAGCGATGGTTTAATTAACTGCCTGGCACAGCTCTGTAATACTTACCCCCTATGTTTTCCGGACACGCTGTTCTTTGACTGCCTCTTCATTTAACAATAATTTTGGAATATAATTTTCTATAGGAAGAATAGGAAAAAAAATTCTGTTTTTCCTCTAGTGTGTTTGACCAAAATTTGTTTTCTCTCATGGCTTTATAACTCATTTTTGATAATGTCTAAATATTTAAGGATAGCTATTAAATTTGAAAGACTAGTCTATTTCATTTGTAAGATTTGGAAGAATTTTTCACAGACCACTTTTTAAGTCTGTGCATTTCCAACTTTGTTGCCCCTACATCATCCAATACTTCCAATATCAGAGCCCCCTGGGCACAATCATATAGGGTGACATAACCTCTGGCATGGATCTTTTGTCTCTTCAGCAAGTGAACTGGCATAGGGAGCTATTATGCCGGTATGGCTAGCAATAATTAACTATGCACAGATTCGCTGCAAACCACAAAAACATATGCCACTAAACTCAAATGGGATCTATTTCCCCTTAACTGAATCCCCCAAATATCCATAGCCCCTCTGTTGCCCTTCATCAAGAAGAAAAGTGTGATGGAGGGAAAATCAAAGTGGAAAGAGACACTGTTTTTTGCTGATTATAATTAAAATATCTTACTTTTGCAAATCTACAAAAATATAAGCATATTGCTAGGGCCCCAAAAGGCCCTCAGAAAGATCTGCACAGATGGAGGTCCTTGAAGCTTAAATTTCATTAACCTTACAGTAAATTCACCACTGCTCTTCAGTCTAACATTTCATTATGAAAATTCATGCCTTGTTTACAGCTAGGTGCACTAGTTTCAGATTTTTACCCCACTAATTCAGAGATTTAATGTAGTTTACAGGTAAAATTAATGTAAGTTAGGGCTTATAAAGATGAAAAAGAAGATTCCATGTGAAGACTATGCTTTCTGGACTGTGATCCAATAAATGGAATGCAGTCTCTTCTGTTCTACAAAAGAAGGGGACCCTCTTAAAGTTGTTTAAGAAAATACACTTGAGGGGTGCCTGGGTGGTTCAGCCGGTTAAGCATCTGACTCTTGGTTTCCGCTCAGGTCATGATCTCAGGGTCCTGAGACTGAACCCCAATTCGGGCCTCAGTAGGGAGTCTGCTTGAGATTCTCTCCCTCTCCCTCTGCCCCTCCACCTGCACACACACTCTCTCTCTCTCTCTAAAATAAATTTTAAGAAAACAGAAAATATACTTGAAAGGGGCTACTAATCATTTAGATATCAAGCTACTCCTGACAAATGATAAGAATCATCTATCAAGATTTGAGTCCATTGGAAGGCACTGGTGAGCCCTGGGGCTTTAAGATTTTTTTTTCAATAATTCTGAAATTAAATAAAATATGCTAAACATTTTCTCACTTAGGGAATTTTTAATTATCTTACATTGAATCTAATCATACAATCCTAGGATTTTAGAGTTGGAAGAGATCTGAGTAGTCAACCCTCACCTCCCCACAACTTTTCTAGCAGACTGCTGCCTAACCTCATTTGAAAGCTGCTAAGGGTGGGGAGATTTGGGACCTTGTATGAAGGTAAGAGATATTCATAAAAATTCAACAACCAAAGAAGGATACAGAGTCAAAAACAGGTTTACACCAACCTTCTGGTACTAGTTCCCCAAGGATAAAAACACTTCTAAAATTTTTTGTGTAAATATTTATGGGGTTTCATTTTACAAAACCGGTATCATATCTATATATATTTTTTGCTGCTTCTTTGCAGGGCAAAAATTTTGATGAAAAAGGTGTCAAATTTTTAAGTGGATTATGCTTTTAATGTCATGTCTAAGAACTTTTAGCCTAACCCTGAGTCATGAAGATTTTCTCCAATGTTTTCTATAAGTGTTATAGTTTTATGTCTAACATTTAGATCTATGACCCATTTTGAGTTCATTTTTGTTTATGGTGTGAGACTTAGGTCATCTTCTTTTTTGGGGGGGAGGCACATGGAGTTTAATTGTTCCAACACCATTTGTTGAAAAGATTATCCTTTCTCCATTGAATTGTCTTTGCTCCTGTCAAAAATCAGTTGGCCATATTTCTATATGTTTATTTATGGACTCTATTCTGTTCCATTGATCTATGTATCTATCCCTTCACCAATAATACAGCCTTGTTTTCTGCAACTTTAAAGTATGTCTTAAATTCAGCTAATGTGATTCCTCCAACTTCATTCTTTTTCAAAACTGTTTTGGTGATTCTAGTTTCTTTGCCTTTCCATATAAATTTTAATATTAGGTTGTCTAAATCTACAGAAAAATACCAATTTTTAAAATTAGAATTGCATTAAATTTGTATATCAATTTGGGAAAAATTTAAATCTTTATTACTATGTTGAATCTTTCAATCCCCCAACACAGTATGTGTCTCTACTTATATAGGTCTCATTTGATTTCTTTTATGAGTGTAGTGTAGTTTCAGCATACAGAGATGGTACGTTAAATGAGTACCTAAGTATTTCATTTTGGGGAAAGCTATTGTAAATGGCACTGGTTTTTAACTTGGGTTTCCAAGTGTTCATCACAAGTATTTACATTCATTTTTGTGTATTGACTTTATATCCTGTGTTCCTGTTAAGCTCACTTACTAATTTGTATTGTTGTGTGTGAATTCTTTGGGATTTTCTATGATGACAATTATGTTATCTGCAAATAGAAATGGTCTTATTTCTTCCATTCCAATCTGCATGACTTTTATTTCTTTTTCTTGCTTTATTGCACTGACTAGGATTTCCAACACTTGGTTTATTACTCTGCTGCAACCATCTTCAAATTCTTAGCTTTTGAATCAGCTATACCACATTTTCATTTTGCACTGGGTTTTGTAGTTATGTAGCCAGTACTGCTGAAATATTTCCCTGTATGGACTATAAATCCTTATTTCAAGCTTGATACTCACTGGTAAGGAATAGAACAAAATTCCTCCAGAGCATAATGCCCTACTTTTAGGGAAGACTGAAGCTAACTGAGATGATAAGGTGCAGTGGGGAGAAGTAGGTGGAGCAAGAGTTTTATATTAATTATCAATCTAAATGCTATGCTACAGATTATACTGTGCTTAGAGACTTGGCTAGTGTATGAAGATTACAACTGAAAATTTCTTTTTCTTTTTTTTTAAAGATTTTATTTATTTATTTGGCAGAGAAAGACACAGCGGGAGAGGGAACACAAGCGGGGGAGGGGGAGAGGGAGAAGCAGGCTTCCCACGAGTAGGGAGCCCAATGTGGGGCTCGATCCCAGGACCCTGGGATCATGACCTGAGCTGAAGGCAGACGCTTAACGACTGAGCCACCCAGGCACCCCGAAAATTTATTTTTCATATGTGAGTATTAATTTTCAAGAAAGTATGGTTAGCATTTATTATATTACTCTGAATTTAATTTCCAGAAATTCCAAGATAAAAAGTATAACAAAACTAATATGAGACTATCCTCTCTCCAGAATAAAAGTTATAGCTGCTTAATACTTATTGCCTCCTTATGCCTAACTAGACTAACAAAGAAGAAGAAAGAACAGGAACTAGCTAGAGGAATATATTTCTGATTTGAATTCAGTGACTAAACACCTCAAACTTTGCTTTTAAGGACACATTATAGAACATTGTACAAATCTCTTAATTTATGAAAATCCAAATTTAAAATATCAAACTCTTTTTTAACCAACTGACTTATTAAAAAAAAAAGAAATGTTTTTCACCTACCTTGAGATATTTAATAATTTTAGTTTTATATCTAAAGTATATAATTTTTCTTGGATTTTTTTATTAAGTGCATATTTCAAACATGCATACTCCTCAACACTGGCGAGAGCCTAAGATAACTTCTGATGCTGTAAAATAGTACCAGTTTCTGTTTGAGAATAGTGGTATAGGGTAGAATTTAGAATAGTAGAAAGGAAAGATTGGCTTTAGTATTTGTATTTCTTTCAACTATGTGAAAGGGTATAATTCAGCTTCCACCCTTAGGAAATAAAGGGGAAAAGTTCAGTGGCATCTTCAATATTTGCTGGAAACTATAGAACTTATAAATGGATATCCATTTCTTTCTCAAAATAAAGATATACTCCCAGTGGGATCCTAGGAACACAGGGAAATGCTATTATTCTTATGAATCAATCAGGATCAAATAGAAGAAAGAAAGTGTCTAGGGGAAGACCATCACCCCCTTTTTTTATCTTGGAAAATTTGAAACTTGAAAGGTAAAGGTAATGGGCACCAGGTGATTTCCCTTCCTTTCAGAGGTTCACAAATTAGAAGTTCCACTTTATGAATTTTTTAGTGGTATATTTAAAACAATCTCATTTAGACCCCATACTCCTCTGTTGGCTGAAGACCACAACGAAATCAGAATACTACTAGCCAAGAGAACTTTGTAGGCCATCTTGAGGTACCCTGTTTCCTGGAACTCTGTGTCGACGTGTGTGTGTGGTGGGGGGGGAGAGAGAGAGAGAGAAACAAGATACAGAAGCAAGAGCATAAATGAGAACCAGTTATCTCTAAACATCCTGGCAAAACAAAGACTGAAAACTCCCAGTTAAATCCTAAAGATTTTTTTGTGCAATCATGATTTCCCCCTTTTTTGGAAGGAGAGGGAATAAGATATCTAAAGAGAAGAATTTAGAGTGTTGACCTTGGATCTAAAAATATGAAATTCAGTGATAGAAAAATCTATTGATTGCTTAACTGCTCTTGATACTCACTGGATAAAACCCAAATAAATTCACAGCCACTGAATTGAAGAGGCCATATGGCTTGTAATTAGACTCTTGTTCTCAGCCAAGATATTGAGACATTTATTACATTTGCTCTTTAGCATTCATCACACATTGCTGCCCAGGAAAAGGGCACAAGGAAGTGATTAAATTCACCTTCCCTTGTCTCACCAACCCCTATTCAATCTCCTTCCTACCTCCTTCCCCCCAACCAAAAGGAACCCATTTTTAAAATTAATTCATGGAAATAAATTCTTGCAACTAACTAATCCGAAGTCCTTTGCTTCTTCTTTATATGACAATATCAAGTAAGCTCACCAAGGCTCTGGCCAGGAGACCAGAATGAGTGAGTCTGCTCAGAATGCTACCCCAAAAGCGGCTCAAAGTGGATCCAAAGTTTCTTCAATTTTTGGCTACCACGGTTCAGTGAGCAAATTTACTGGACAGGTTTATTAAGATAGTTTTTCCACAGCAAACATTTATTGCGTACTTAATATTTGTTAGACACTGCAGTAGGAGCTAGAAAGAAATACATCTTGGATATATGGATTTTATGATCTAGCAGAGGACATGGGGTGACAAATGTCAAATAATGACACAAAGAGCGAGTTAATTTAAAAATATAATAAACAAACCAAAGAAGAGGCACAGGGGCTGTGATAATAACCACTAGGGGGGCTGACTTGTGAGATAGTGTAACAAGAAACGGAAGCAAGAGCATAAATAGGAAGCAGTTATCTCTGAACACCCTGGCAAAGCAAACCAAGGATGCAGGTAAAGACAGCTTCCCTGAGGAAGTAACATTTAAAGCTGAAGACATAAAGAATGAGGAGTTAAGGGGGAGGAGATTATGGAGATAGAGAACCCTAAAATGGATGAATCTTGATACCAGCAAAACATTTGGCACAATATCTCCCTACAATGTATGGATAAGATGGCAAAGGATCTTCTCATACCAGACAAAGCAGTTATGGTAATATTGGGCTTTTCTACTGAATAGTTTTATCAAGGAATTGAATGTAGCAGAAGTTGTGCAGAGATCATATTTGCAAATAACCCAAAATGGGGTATGTTCAGACAAGGGCTCATACCATCAAAGTGAAATATGATAGAGGAAAAGCAGCTGGAATCCTGGGCAGTTTGTTAAAAAAAAAAAAGAGCAGCAGCAGTAAGATTTAGCTAAATAAAGGGGGAAATGTGAAAGGGTATAATCCAACATATATATATACACTATATAGCTATAATCCAGCTATAACCCAGGAGGCTCTGAGGAGAAAATTACAAAAAAGTAGAGAGGTGAAATTTTATCCACCCATAAAAAGTAATGAAATACTGAACCATGCTACAATGTGGATGCACCTGGAAACATTATGCTGAGTGAAAGAAGCCAAACACAAAGGAACAATTATTGCATGAAACAATTTATATGAAATAACAAGAACAGATAAATCTATTGAGGCAGAAAGTAGACTGATGTTTGCTAGGGCCTAGGGAAGGGAGGACTAACGGGTCCTGAGTCTCCTTTTGGAAAAATGTTTTGAAACTAGATAAAAGTGGTGAATTATACTAAATTGTTCACTTTAAAATGATTAATTTTATGTGAATCTTATGTCACTTAAAAAATACACATTGTAGAGAAGGGTAGACCAAGATTTGACTAGAGAAAGAAACTAAATAACCTTCCTTCATAAAAGGAGAAGGTTTTTTTTGTTCTCCACAAATTCACCCATGGTAGGGAGTGGAAGATACTACGGGCCTAAGCGAGGCATCAAATTCACAAAGTGAGGGGAGATAGGGAAGTTGATTATCAGCCTCTTATGCCAGCTACTTTGAGAGCAGATACTGCTAGTGGCCACAACCAAGGGTTTTGGAGTCAGACAATTCTATTTCAAGCCCTAACTCGATAGGTTACTGGTTGAGATTTTGGGGGTAATTCACTTAATTCCTTAATCTGTTATTGCTTTTATTAAATATTAAATACATACAGCTATTATGACTTGACTTTATACTTTTCATAAAAAGAATATTGCCATTACCTTTTCAGTTCTTTGCTAACTTTTCCCTCTGCTATCTTAAATCATTTGTAATCATTTTTCCCTTCAGTTTTATTGAGATATTTGACATACAGTGCTGTTTAAAGTGTACAGCATAATGACTTGACTTATATATATTTATGAAATGATTGCCACAATTGTTTAGGTAACAGCCATCTTCTCATATAGATACAAAAAAAAAAAAGGGAAAAAAGGTTTCCCTGTGATGAGAACTTTTAGGATTTACTCTCTTAGCAACTTTCAAATATACCATACAGCAGTATTAACTATAGTCATCATGTTGTACATTACATCCCCAGAAATTGTATCTTAAAACTGCAAGTTTGTACCTTTTAACTACTCACACCTCTGGTAACCACAAATCTGATCTCTTTTTCTATAAGCTTTTTTTAAATCCACATATAAGTGAAATCATAGAGTATTTGTTTTTCTCTAACTTAATTTCACTTAGTTTAATGTACTCAAGTTCCATCCATGTTGTTACAAATGGCAAGATTTCTTTCCTTTTTATGGCAGAATAATATTCCATCACATGTTCATGTGTGCAAGCATACACGCATAATTTTTTTTTTTATCCATTCAAACATTGATAAATACTTAGGTTGTCTCCATCCATGTCCTGGCTATTATAATGTAATCATTTCCTTACTATCCTTTTTAGTATTAACTATATATATTTACATTCCTAACGAGTACATTGCTTGGTTTTGCATATTTTTGAAATTTAAGTGAATGGACTCCGCATTTATCCTCCAACTTGCTTTTTTCACTCAACATCATATTTCTGAGATCCATTCACATTATGACTGCCTTTCATTCACTTTTCATTTCTGTATAATAATCTTCTGTGAGAACATACCATAAATTTATTTATCCATTCTACTGCTGACACATATTTGAGTAGTTTCTACTCTTTTGCCATTACAAACAATGCTGCTATGAATGTTTGTGTACGTGTCTTCTGGTGCGTAAGTGCTAGGAGTGAATACCTTAGTCAAAGCATTTGTACAAGTATACCTTATTAGACGATGCCAAGTTGTTCTGTAAAATTGTTGCACTAATATCCACTCCTACTAACAGTTAATAAGAGTTGCTCCTGTTGCTCCATATCCTTGACATCACCAGACTAATTGTGTGCCACACTGGTAGGTGGGAAATGGTATACCACTGTGGTTCTAATTTTTGTCTCCTTGATTACTAATAAAATTGAACATCTTTTCATATGCTTATTCATTATTCATTTGAGTTTCTCCTTCTATGAATTGCCTATTCAAATCTTTTGCAGGTTTTTATTATATCATCTATCTTTTTCTGATTTTTTTTTAAAGATTTTATTTATTTGACACAGAGAGAGAGAGAGAGAGAGCACAAGCAGGGGGAGCAGCAGAGGGAGGAAGAGAAGCAGGCTCCCCGAGGAGCAGGGAGCCCGATGTGGTGCTTAATGTGGGGCTCGATGCAGGGCTCAATCCCAGGACTCTGGGATCATGACCCAAGCCGAAGGCAGTCGCTTAACTAACTGAGCCACCCAGGTGCCGCTAACTGATTTTTTATATTCAGGTTTAACTCTTAGTTATATATTTTTTAAATTTATTCTCCCAATTTTTATCTTGGTGTTTTTCACTCTATGGTGTTTTATGATACACCAAAGTTCTGAGTTTTAATGTAATAAAATGTCAATCGTTGCCTTTATGTTCAGTGATTTTTGTGTTTTAAGAAATCTTTCCCTATCCCAAGGATATAAAAGTGTTGTTCTATATGGTCCTCTCAAGGTTTATAGTTTTGCTTTTCACATTTACATGTTTAATCATCTGGATTGATTTTTACATGTGGTATGATGCATGGTTCCAATTTCATTTCTTTTCCAAATAGAAAGCCAATTGTCACAGCACAGTGATTTCTAATCTTGGTTTTAGCATACCTTAAGATTCAATAGATGGATAGAGGAGTTTCTGGGCTTTCTTTTCTGGTTCGCTGCTGATTTTGTCTATCTGTATGCAACACCAGGCCCACTTATAAAAAATTCCTAGTACTCTTTAGGCAAGTCTTCCTGCCCTGTTTTTCAGGGGAGCCTTATATATCCTTGGACTTTTGCTTTTCCATATAAATTTTAGAATCACCTTTGTCAAGTTTTTAAACAAAAGGGATTTAAATAAAAGCTTTGAGATCTTGTTTAGAATTCCAGTGACTCTGTAGATCAGTTACATGGTACTGACATTTAAAAAAATGTGTCTTCCAACATGTGACATGATATATCCTTTCATTTATTTAGGTCTTCTTTACTGGCTTTTGCTAAAGATAGATCTTATATATCTTTGGTTACATTTATTCCTGGATATCCATTTTTATATAGTTATAAATAAATAATATTAGTTTTCTACTTGTTTTTCAGTACATAGAAATGTACTTTTTTAAACATTGATTTTGAATTAAAGAAACTAACTAAACTCTCTATTTCCGATTATTTATCTGTAAATTCTTCAGGGTTTCTATATAACTGCTTCTATCATTTGTGAATAGTAATAGTTTTGATTCTTCCTTCCCATCCTTATGATTTTTTTTCCTTCTTTCTTTTTAAAGACTTTATTTGTCAGAGAGAAAGGCAGAGAATGCACACAAGCAGGGGGAGTGGCAGGCAGAGGGAGAAGCAGGCTCCCCACTGAGCAAAGAGCCCAGTGAGGATTCAGTCCCAGGACACTGGGATCATGACCTGGGTTAAAGGCAGATGCTTAACCAACTGAGCCACCCAGGAGTCCCTTTCTTCTTTCTTGCCTTTCTGTATTTGCTGAGACTACCAGTAAAATGTTGAAGAGAAAATGCTTTCAAAATTGGATCCTAATTATGAGGCTTGCTGTAGGTTTTTGAGCAGGTTAAGAAAATAGTCTTCTATTCCTTTTTTGTTAGAACTTTATCATGAGTGTGAAATTTTATCAAATATTTTTTCTTCACCAATTGAGATGGTCATGATTTTTCTCCCTTAATCTGTTAATACGAAGAACTATATAAATTGTTTTTCCAAAGTTAAGATAATCTTGTTTTCTGAGATTAAACCCAATGCAGTCATAATGTATTGACTATTTTATTTTTTGGTGAAATGGGTTTGCTGATATTTTGTTTTAGATGTTTGTATCTATGTTAATGATTGAGGTTGGTCCACAATTTTCCTTTCTCAAACTTTCCTTATAGGGTTCTATACCAAGATTATGCCTCATGAAATAAATTAGAAACTATTCCTTCTTTTTAAACTTTTCTTAAAGAGTTTATGTATTATTGGATTTATTTCCTTCTACAGGATTTTGTAGGACTTTATGGGCTAATGTGCAGTTGTACAAATTTTAAATTATTGATTCAATGTATTGATGTTTATAGGCCATTTAGATTTGCTATCTTTATTAAAAAACTAGTTTTTTAAAAATTTCCTCTTATTACCTTTCATGCATCTATAAGATCTGTACTACTGTCACATTTTTCATTCCTTATATTGGTTATTTCTCCTTTTTTTTTTAGCCATTCTACCAGATATTTGAAAATTTAATTGGTCTTCTCAAAAAAATAAGTTTTGGGTTTGATTCTCTTGTATATTTGTTTCTTTTTATTTTTATTCTTTATTATTTCTCTTAACTTATTGCTAATTTTCTAACTTCTTAATTTCTATACTTAATTTTCAGTGCTTCTTCTTTTGTGATATTAAGCATTTAAGGCTATAAATTTTCCTATAAGTACCATTTTAGTGTCACACACACGTTTTTATATTGTTCTTATAATCTGAGTTCTAAATATTTTCTAATTTCCATTATAATTTTTTTTCTTTTTGGGGGGGATGTCTCTCTCTTTTTTTAAAATTTTATTTTATTATGTTATGTTAGTCACCATACGTCACGAGTTTTCGATGCAGTGATCCATGATTCATCGTTTTCGTACAACACCCAGTGCTCCATGCAGTACGTGCCCTCTTTAATACCCATCACCAGGCTAACCCATCCCCCCACCCCCCTCCCCTCTAGAACCCTCAGTTTGTTTCTCGGAGTCCATAGTCTCTCGTGGTTCATCTCTCCCTCTGATTTCCCCCCTTCATTTTTCCCTTCCTTCTCCTAATGTCCTCCATGCTATTCCTTATGTTCCACAAATAAGTGAAACCATATGATAATTGACTTTCTCTGCTTGACTTATTTCACTTAGCGTAATCTCCTCCAGTCTCATCCATGTTGATGTAAAAGTTGGGTATTCATCCTTTCTGATGGCTGAGTAATATTCCATTGTATATATGGACCGCATCTTCTTTATCCATTCATCTGTTGAAGGGCATCTCAGGACTTTCCACAGTTTGGCTATTGTGGACATTGCTGCTATGAACATTGGGGTGCATATGGCCCTTCTTTTCACTACATCTGTGTCTTTGGGGTAAATACCCAGTAGTGCAATTGCTGGGTCATAGGGTAGCTCTATTTTTAATTTTTTGAGGCACCTCCACACTGTTTTCCAAAGTGGCTGTACCAGCTTGCATTCCCACCAACAGTGTAGGAGGGTTCCCCTTTCTCTACAACCTCTCCAACATTTGTTGTTTCTTGCCTTGTCCATTTTTGCCATTCTAACTGGTGTAAGGTGGTATCTCAATGTGGTTTTGATTTGAGTTTCCCTGATGACTAATGATGATGAACATTTTTTTCATGTGTCTGTTAGCCATTTGTATGTCTTCTTTAGTGAAGTGTCTGTTCATGTCTTCTGTCCATTTTTTGACTTGATTATTTGTTTTTTGGGTGTTGAGTTTGAGAAGTTCTTTATAGATCTTGGATACCAGTCCTTTATCTGTAGTGTCATTTGCAAATATCTTCTCCCATTCTGTTGGTTGCCTCTTTGTTTTGTTGACTGTTTCCTTGATGAAGTCCCAGAAGTTCATTTTTGCTTTTGTTTCACCAGCCTTTTGGAGATGTATCTTGAAAGAAGTTGCTGTGGGTGATGTCAAAGAGGTTACTGCCTATGTTCTCCTCTAGGATTTTGATGGATTCCTGTCTCACCTTGAGGTGTTTCATCCATTTTGAGTTTATCTTTGTGTATCGTGTTAGAGAATGGTCAAGTTTCATTCTTCTGCATGTGGCTGTCCAATTTTCCCAGCACCATTTATTGAAGAGACTGTCTTTTTTCCATTGCATGTTTTTTCCTGCTTTGTCAAAGATTATTTGACCATAGAGTTGAGGGTCCATATCTGGGCTCTCTATTCTGTTCCATTGGTCTATATGTCTGTTTTTGTGCCATTACCATGCTGTTTTGGTGATCACTGCTTTGTAATATAGCTTGAAATCAGGCAACGTGATGCCCCCAGCTTTGTTTTTCTTTTTCAACATTTTCTTGGTGATTCGGGGTCTTTTCTGATTCCATACAAATTTTAGGATTGTTTGTTCCAGAACTTTGAAAAATGTCATTGGAATTTTGATTGGGATGGCATTGAAAGTATAGATTGCTCTGGGTAGCATAGACATTTTAACAATGTTTATTCTTCCAATCCATGAGCATGGGATGTTTTTCCATCTTTTTGTGTCTTCCTCAATTTCTTTCATGAGTGTTCTGTGGTTCTGAGTTGTTTTTCCCTGGCCTCCTCTTTTCCCTTTTTGTCTATTAATTGGTCTTCTAGGTCACTAATTCGTTCTTCTGCCTCGCTTGCCCTAGCTGTTAGATTATCTAGATTAGATTGGATCTCATTGATAGCAGTTTTAAGTTCTGCCAATTCAGCTTTCATTCCTGCCCTTAGAGACTTTGTGTTGCCATTAATTGATTTCTCCATTCTAGCTATTGTCTTCATAATTGCTAGCCTGAATTCCATCTCCAACATCTTGGTTGAATGTTACAAATCTGAATCCATTTGTAAATCTGTGGCATAAGTCATAGTCTCTGAGTCTTTCCTATTTTGGGGGTTCCTCCTCCTAGTCATTCTGTTGAGGGGTGGTTGAGGGAATGTATAGAGTCCAAATTATTGACCACAACCCAAGTAAGACACACGTGTTTTCTAGGGACCTTAGGGTTGCTGGCCTCTTGTTTTCCCAGCCTGTCTTCTTGGGGAGGGGCCTGCCACGCTGTTACTCAGGCAACCCTGTTTGGGCAGAGTTACCCTGCCCCCTGTGGTGGGGGATGGGCTCAGTGAAAACCGGTTTTGGGGGGCTTTTGTTCTGTTCTGGCGGCTTTCCATGTCTCTTCCGAGAGTCAGAGCAGACTGCCTTAGAGCGGAGAGATCACAGTCTGTTCTTCAGTGAGCTCTCCAGGCCACACTCTCTCCGTTTCTGTCTGTGCTGCTATAAACTGCAGCATCCTGGGTTGTGGGCCCCTCAGCATTGCTCCCAGTCCTCGCCTCCAGGTTGGGGCACATCTCTGCCCTTTGTGCTTCTAAAACCACCAGCCACCCCCAGTTCTCACGTGCGGCCCTGCCGCTCTGGGTTTCCGTCCAGGGGGCTGCCCTAAAGTCCTTTCCCCATCGCTACTGGTCTGCAAGTCTGTGCCCAGTCCCCACCATGGGAGGCTATCACTCACTGGAGGTATAGGATCCCGACAACTGGGCTCCCTCCCCCTTCCATTTATCCTCTGGTACGTGCCCGGAATCACGGCTCCCCACTTCATACCTCAAAACCAACCACCTGCAATATTCTGTTTGTGGAGATCCAGATCTATCTTCTTACATGGGTGTTCAGAGTGGTCTGGTAGACATCCATCTCAGTTTTGGGGCTTGGTTGGAATAGGGTCCTCTACTCCTCTGCCATCTTTCCCCCACTTCATAATTTTTTCTTTGATCTATAAGTTAGACCATAATTTTTTCTTTGATTTATAAGTTATATGTGTCTTAATTTGTAAACCTGTGGGGATTTTTCAGGTTCTTTATTGTTGTTTGTGTCTAACTTAATTGCATTGTGATCAGAAATTATGGAAAACATGACTCAATAGTTCAAAATATCTTGAGGCTTGCTTTACATCCTAGAACTTAATTTTTATAAATGTTCCACATTGCTTCAAAATAATACATTCTGCATTTTTTAGTTTCACTGTTTCATATATGACTATTAAATAAATCCAATTTATTATATGTACTAGTTTGCTAGGGCTGCTGTTAACAAAGTACCACAGACAGGGTGGCTTAAACAACAGAAATTTATTCTCTCCCAATTCTCAAGGTTAGAAGTCAAAGTTTAAGGTGTGACAGGGTTGAATTCTGCTGAGGCCTCTCTTCTTGGCATGTAGATGGCCATTTTCTCCTCATGTCTTCACATGGTCTTCCCTCCATGTATCTATGTCCTAATATCCTTGTCTTATAATGACACCAGTTATATTGAATGAATGCCTACCCTGAGGACCTCATTTTAACTTAATTACCTCTTTAAAGGCGCTCTCTCCAAATATGATTCACATTAGAGGTACTGGGGGTTAGAACTTCAGCATATGAACTGGGGCAGGGGGGGCGGTTTGTGTGACACAATTTAGTCCAGAACACTGTACTTATCAAATGTTTTATATCCTTAAAGAATTTTTTGTTTGCTTCATCAGTTACTGAAAGAAGCATGCAAATCTTCTACTATGATGATGGATTTCTCTATTTTTCTATAAAATTCTATCAATTTTGCTTCATGTGTTTTGAGGCTATTTTATTAGCATATATAAGTTTAGAACGTTAATAGCTATTTGGTGAACTGAATATTATATTACATAGTTACTCTTTAGCTCTATCAATGCTTTTTGTCTTTTACTTTGTTAAAATATAGTTACATTAGCTTTCTTTTTAGTAGTGTTTGTGTGGTAAAGATGTTTACATCTTTTTACTCTCAATTATTTTGCTCTTTTTTTTTGATGTGTATTTTATAAACAACATATGGTAGGGGGTGAGATTTATTCAGTTTGGGAACATTTTTCTTTTTAAAAAGGTATTAAGTCCATTTTATTTATTATAATTAATGATATATTTTGATTTTTTTCTACTAACTTACTCTTTCATGAGAGCTAGTATAGCACAGTTTTTAAGAGAACAGACTTAGGAAATACCGCCTAGGTCTGAATACCAGCTCTATTATTGACTACCTGAGTAACTAGGGCTAGATACTTATAATTAGTTATATTTAGTTATTACCTTATTTTTTTAATTATCACTTTAAATTGACATTTTTTTCTGTTTATTTTTTCTTTTTGATGATAGAATATTTTTTTCATATTTCATTCCTTTCCCTCCTCCAGTTTGGAAATTATATTCTCTGCCCTGTTCTTTTAGGGTAACATTTATCAAGCATACTTGTTATCAAAGTTTAGAATTAATTCTTGTCTTTACCCCCTCCTGAACAATACAAGAACTTTTTAACACTTTAACTCTGATCACTTCCTTTTTCATTTATACACTATTCTTGTATTCTAGTTTTATCTTAATTTTAAGTCTCCTACATTATTATTATTGCTGTATATAGTCAATAATCCCTTATTTTTATTCATATACCTACCATTTTCTTTACTAATCATTCCTTTTTACAGCACAAACTTTCCATCTACTAACACTTTTTTTGTGCCTGAATTACAGCTTTTAAACTGAATCTGTTGGTGGCACAATTTCCATTTTTATTGTCTGAAAATGCCTTTTTATCATGGTTTAAAAAAAGTAACACTAAGACCATTTGTAAACAAACTTTGGTTGATAACTTCTTTTGGCATATTAAAATTATAATTCCATAGTTTTTGGGCTTCCATATTTGCTATTGAGAAATAAGATTCCTGCTAAAACCATTGTCTTTGAGGGGGTGTCAGTTAAGCATCCAACTGTTGATTTTGGCTCATGGATTTTGGCTCAGGTAATGATCTCAGAGTTGTAAGATAGAGCCCCCTTTGGAGCCCCACAGTGAGTCCTGCATCAGGCTCTGTGCTGGGCATGGAACCTGCTTAAAATTCTCTCTCTCTCCCTCTGTTCCTCCCCCACCCCTCTCCCTCTAAAAAAAAAAAAAAATTGTCTTTAGTGTTTTTCAAAGTCATTAAAATGTTTTAAATATGAGTTTCTCTTTAATTTATCCTGTCTGGTTCTTGAATCTGTGGATTGGTGTCTTTCTAGAAAATTCTTAGCCATTAAATCTTCAAATATTGCCTCTAAACTTTTCTTTTACTTTATGAAAGTTTTATCAGATATGTTAGACTTTATCATTCTATTCTTCATGTCCTTTAGCCTCTTTCAATTTATTTTTGTGTTTCTCTGTATGACATTCTGATTAACCTCCTCAGATCTGTCTTCCACTTCATTAATTCTCTTTAGCTGTTAAACACATTCATCAGGTTTTGAAATTTTCAGATATTTTGATCTCAAGTTCTTTTGTATTAGTTTCAAAATCCACTTGGTCACTTAAACACATAAATTTTTTTTTTAATTCTGTGTCTTAAAAGTGCAGGATTTGAAGTCTTTCTGAGTCTGATTTGGCCTTCTATTGTTTCTACTAGCTCTCAGTATGCATTGTTTTTGTGTGTAATCTTTCACTCTTTCCTTCTCAATATTTCAATCTCTCTCGCTGTCTCTCCCTGTTTTTTTACTGAGTTCATGTTTCTTATAATTTTTTAGTTATTTTTTGAGGGTCTCTATTTCTCTAACTCTATCTCCCCTATTCATTTTTACCTTGAGTTCATGTGTTTTAGCAATATTTCAGTGATTCTTTGAGGTCTGGGTTGAAGATGGGGCCATCCTCTTCTGGTAGGTGCTTGGGAGCACATCTTATACTGGACTTTTAAATTAAAATATCTATCAGCTTTTTAAATTAAACTTTTTTTTAAATTAAACTATCAGCTTGCAATTTCTTAGAACATATAGATATTTAAATTTGGTGTGCCAATATGTGTGCTCATTGGCTTGCCATTAAATATTTGTAGGGGAGTTCTTTCCTCTTTTACCTCAGCACCAAAACTCAAGACTAACAAATTTCCTTGTAGATTTAGGGGTATGGTGACTTAGAGAGTGCATAACCATTTTGGATACTAGCTTTATGTGGGGAGCTTCCTATTAGACTGTCATCTAAGCAAGCTCTGGGCTTTGACCTCTCTCCCAACCAGGGCCATATATGTAATTGTACACTGAACAACTTTAAGAGGCATTTTTAATACAGATATACACTAGGGTCTATACGACATATGTGATGGACCTGTCCTCATCCCCACATGATGGTGAAAACTA
This sequence comes from Eumetopias jubatus, assembly GCF_037043125.1. Classification (NCBI taxonomy): domain Eukaryota; kingdom Metazoa; phylum Chordata; class Mammalia; order Carnivora; family Otariidae; genus Eumetopias; species Eumetopias jubatus. Next base: position 173,036,083 of record NW_028274810.1, on the reverse strand, counting down.
AAGGTCAGGTTCACCAGGTTAAGCAATTGCCTGAACTTGAAAGTTGGGTTCAGTGCTTTAGTTTCCTAATTCTATAACTGACAGAACTCAACTGAAGGGTAAAGACAGTGTCTCCTCTCTTTTGAAATCCTTTAAAGGGCAGGCATCCTCAATATCTTATGAAATGAATTAGTTTGTCAATCATCATTTCAACAAAAATATCCACCACTTGCCCCATTAAAGGAAATGTAACATGATCAGAGGGTGTTTATTGCTTTGCTTTGTTTATTTTTAGATGTGGACTTTCCAGTTGTTCTCCAGCCTACAAATGCAAATGAGAAAACACAGCTAATCAGAGAAGGACCTCGAAGTTATTGCACAGACTCTTAATATTGAGACCATTGAGGGTCCACAGTACCCCTTCTTGGTTAAACCATGTCACCAGGTGGTCATGGGTGGGGCAGGGTAAGGGACGTGAAATGCTGTGAACTTTTCCACATTCGTATTTTATTTTTTAGGTTAGGGAAAGATGATTGCTACATAATTTTCTCAGTATGCAGTCTCACTCTGAGTAGAATTCCTAATGAAACACATTCCATTTTGATGAATAAAAGCCTGAAGAGTTGTTTTATGCTCCTTGCATGAGGTAAGATGGTGGCGCTGGACAGGTTTCATGAGCCTGCCCTTTATGTGACCCAGATCTAATTCATTACAGACAAAAGTAGCATTCCAAACAGAAGCCACTTTTCATCTATTTAACTGAATACAATAATCCTATCTGCCACAAATATCATCAGCAAAATACACATGGAAACCTAAGAGGAATTTTTTGTGTGTGTGGAAATTTTTTCCTGCCAATATTTAATATGGCTACAGAAATATTTCAAGAGGCAGGAAGAAATTATTAGGTAAAAAAGACAAATCACTTAATTTTAAGGTATATCTTTGAAAGATTAAAAGTTGTTATTTACTGAAAACTGATGAGTAAAACCAGGAAGAAACAGGTTTTGTGTACTTTTAGACTGGCATAAAAAAACAAAAACAAAATTTCAACCTGGTCAAATGTTATAAATGATCCAGAAAATCATACTGAGTCCAAACCAGCCCCCCAAAATATGTTGACCATTTTTAAGTAAAAACATTTTTTGTACAACTGACCTAGATTAGACAGAGCAAGGAAAAGAAACATGTAGTGTAAAAGGTAGAATTCTAAACTCTACAGCTTAACTTTAGATTTAAAGGCATATTATTTACCCCATTTTTGGTGGGAATAATTACAGTTACCAGAAAATGCTCAGCTCTGTGCATGTTGAACAATTAAGCTCAAAGGTCATGTCTGCATTTACTGTTTGATCCTTATATTCATTATATGGTCAAAGCCATGTCCTAAAACCATGTTCTAAAATAGTACAGAAAGTGATTTTTCTTAGTTCTTTATATAATATTGCAGTTTTCAAGATCTTGTTATGTTTTTATATAACATTGCATGAAATGCCATTTTCTTTGTTCCTTATTCCCACCACCACCAAATTACAGTCAAATAATCCTAAAATACACATTGTAAGTGAAAATTGGTGTTACAGCTCTGACAATTCTGAAGTCATTAAAACTCTGCTTTAACTCTTGAGTTACTGGAATTTTTTTTAATCGACAATCAAGTACGAAAAGCCCTGGTTGGAAAGTTAGGAAAACTGATTCTAATCTAAACTCTCACTACCTGGCCCTGTGACCAAGTGAGATGAGAATTATATGGCTAATTAATCTGACTCCGTTTTCCTATTTGCTCTGATCACCTTCCAAGTTGCTGTGAGACAAGATGAAATAGCTGAGGTAAAAGTACTCTACAAAGCCAAGTGTTTGACAAATATCGAAGTGGTTTTACATGAATTTGTATATGTTTATACACAGACAAATATAATGTGACTTCTTATGTAGATAAACTCTTACCCAACAAAACCCATGAAGATACCTAGTACTAACAGTGACCAGCAAGTGCGTGGAACTCTGTATTCAACAAACAAGGGCTACTTTCCATTTGAAGGGAACATAAGATAAATAGCCCTGTCTGTGAATAATTTGAGCCACTACATTTCCTTCCTGGAGTCTTTTTAAGCAAAAAGGTCAGGGCTATTTTTGAATTGCAACCTGTAAATCACAAAGTTCCTTTTTCTCTCCCAGACCTCATTTTTCTTACATGGAATTTTTTACTTCTACTCCCAGCTTGTCCAGAGAGCTGGTACAAGAGTCGAAAGATGGGAACAGGGCATGAATCAGAATCAGAATCAGAATCAGATGGTGGAATTAAATTCATAAGGGGATTCTTATTAATGTTCCCCATCAAGGGCTAATTACTGGTTACAATGATGTGTGGTAAATGTTAAGGACATGAATGTGTATGAATGAGGGAATGAATCTACAGAATGCCCCTTAGCTACATAGAAACAAGGATCAACTTTCCATCGAAGAGAGGCCACTTAGGCATCATGTGGGGGGTCAACTGAAGCTGCCGTCCAGAGTCACCTGTGGTTATTCTGAATCCATAAGCATCTTAGCAGAGAAGCACCAAGAAGAAACATGCTCACCATGAACCAGCACTTCAATGGCTTACTACCTAGTCCTGGGCTCCAGGTTACCAGAGTAAGGGATTTTGTATAAGGTTTCAAAGTTCATTTATTTTTTGCTGTTTTACATAAGAACATAATAAAAAAAAAGTATGCCTTTTTCTTTACCAAAATACACATATCTTAATTCTTTGAGAATAAATGACATTCTATTTCTACATTTTAAATGGTATGGATGCTAAAACACATGTGATGTTTCCTAGCCTGGAAATACACCCACCTGGTAGTATACTGCTTGATTTTTTGATCTACACAGAGGGTTCCAATTAGGGCTACATAATCTTTGTGGCTGGCACAATGATGCCCCCTCCAAGATGTATTTATCCTAACTCCCAGAAATAGTGACTATATCACCTTTTGTGGCAAAAGGCACTTGGCAGATGTCATTATTAAGGATTCTGAGATAGGGAGATTATCCTGGATTATCCAAGTGGGCACGATCTAATCACATGGCTCCTCAAAAATGGAGAATCTTTCCTGGCTATGAGAGAGATGTGACTATAGAAGAATGATCAGAGGGGCGCCTGAGTGGCTCAGATCCCAGAGTCCTGGGATCGAGCCCCACACTGGGCTCCCTGCTTAGTGGGGAGTCTGCTTCTCCCTCTCCCTCTCCCTCTGTCTCCTGGCTCTCACTCTCTATCTCAAATAAATAAATAAAATCTTAAAAAAGGAATGGTCAGAGATATGCTTTGAAGTTCGAGGAGGAAAGGGACCATAAACCAAGGTATGCAGGCAACCTCTAAAAGCTGGAAAACTTAAAGAAATGGATTCTGCTCTAGAGCCTCCAAAAAAAGAAATGCAACCCTGCCACCATCTTGATTTTTGCCCAATGACACCCATATCAAACTTCTGACCTTCAGATTGTATGAGTTTAACACTGCGTCAGTGTTCCTCACTTGTTTCTTTATTGTCCGCACTCCTTATTTTAGATTTCTTTTTTTTCATTCCTTCATCCTGAGTGTCTAACTTCATTTTCTCCTCTGTCCCTTCCATTCCCTGTTTCTCAGTATTCCATCTCCTTTCCTGTTCTTCTCCCTTCTTCCACTCCTACTTTTCTTCCATTTGACCCTCACCCCTCTGTTTTAGTCTCCTAATCTCTCTGTTGGCCACTATCAACTCCATCTCCACATTTACTGGTCTTTTACATAAATTGAGCTATTATAAATCTACCCCCCAACCGGTAGGGCAGGGAAAGATAGCAAAAAATAGTCCAGGTAACAACATTCTTAAAGGAATGTCTCCCCCACCCCCAACCCCGCCGCCAAATTCAAGCACAAATAATCATAATGCTAATAGGCCAAAGGGGAACAGAAGTATTTTTCAAACAATTCTGAGTATATTAACAAATAAAAATAATTCATATTGACCACATTCATTATTTGAATGCATGGCAAAGTAATTTGAGACATTAATTTTGTTTTGTCCTTAGTAAGACTCAAAGGAATAAGGGCTCTCCTTCTGAGATTCCATTTTAAAAAGGTAACTTCCTTGCTACCATGACCTTGGAGGTTAAAAACGAAGGTAGAGAGACACCTGAAAAACCACCATCCAGGCTTTTGTTTGGGTGCTTGGGCTGTGAGAAGGGCTGTTAGAAAGATATATGCTGAAACTTGAGGAAGAGAAGCAGCCCCATCATGAGGGACATCTAGACTAAAGATGGGTTGGGAGTTTGGGGAGGAATTCCCAGAGTACCCCAGACTTGTGTCTGTTAGAATAGGCAGTTAGTTAGATTCTAACAGGATACCTGAAGCCAATGAGGAAGCCATGGCCAGCTATCAGGAAAGTCAGAGGCCTGTCCTGGTAGCACTCCACAAGAAGCCATACCAAACCATGCAGGCCCAAGATGGTGGATGCCATGACAGGAAACTTCTGACCAAATAAGGAAGAAAAAGTCAAAACCCTGCTTCCAAGAAATCCCTGCCCCAAGTAAGGAATATTGCACTCCCTAGTTGGCAACGGTCAATAAAAGATAGAAACCCAAACCCCAGGGTGCAGAGCTTTCTCTTCAGGTTGACTGCTCTAACATCTGGAGAATATTCTTGAGCTTTCAATAACTTCCCACTTGTGTCACTCGTCCACTGTGTTGTGTCTGTCCTTGAATTCTTTCTCATGAGGAAGCCAAGAACCTTCAGCATCATCTTTGTGATGGGCTGGGTCAAAGCCCCAGGGCCCAGGGTCTCCCCAGTTCATTGGTAACATGCCCACAGGGGAGAACCCCTCTGATGAGATAGCACTTGGATGCGTGGGTGACAAAATTAAATTTTGGCTTCTTAGCCATAGCAAAAGATTCCTGTACCCACAACTGGCCCCTCAAAGGAACCATGTAGAGTTGGACACAGAGACCTCAGGAGCAACCAGGCTGGAGTAAGATGAGGGGTTGGAAACATACTTGGAGGAGGAAGACAGAAACCCTGAGGACCCCAACCATCCCTAGGAAGTGGGGGGTAGGACAGGGGACTCTCAAAATGTGGCTGAGGTGAAATTTCACACAACCTTGTTAAACTTCAACTCTGAGTCAGAATTAATTTACAACATATAATGTATTGAGACCGTGAAAAGTCTTCCCCAAGATCTTTTCTCAAATGTCACTTCTTCATACTCTTTCCCAGACCAACCTGCCTAGAACTGTATCCCACCTCATGCTTCCTATTCTATACTTTTTTCCTTAGTACCTTTCACTAACATACTTTTTAATCTTGCTTATTGTTGTCTCCCACACCATGAAGGTAAAGATTTTTGGCTGTTTTTGTGTCCTGTTGAATCCCCAATGTTTAAAATAATGCCTGACACATGATAGACAGCCTGGGAATATTTGTTAAATGAGTAAATGTTTAACCTGTATCATAGAATAGAGAAATTCCTGCCAGCTAGAAATGCAAAAGCTGCTAGGATCTTTGGTTTTTAGGGAGGTTTAGTATATTATTTTTTGGATATTAATATGAACAATTTAATTATTATAAAATTAATGGTAGCTTGGCAACCAATCAAGCCTCTGACCCAAATACAGAGTTATCTTTTTAAAAAACTTCAGCATGGGGGTGGGGGAGCAAGATGGCGGAGGAGTAGGAGACCTAAATTTCATCTGGTCCCAGGAATTCAGCTAGATAGGGATCAAACCATTCTGAACACCTACAAACTCAACAGGAGATCGAAGAAAAGAGTAGCAGCAACTCTCTGAACAGAAAAGCGACCACTTTCTGGAAGGTAGGATGTGCAGAGAAGTGAATCCGAGGCGATACTTGGGAAGACAGACGGCAGGGGAAGGGGGCCTCTGTCGGCCGCTTCTGGCAAGTGATAGAGCCGCGGAGCACAAAACTGGAACTTTTAGAAGTCTGCTACGCTGAGGGATGTCACTCCAGTGGCTAAGCGGGGGGTGGAACCCTCGTGGGACAGTGTGGTCTCAGGACCCTCGGGGTCACAGAAAGACCGGGGGTGCCTGAGTGCAGCAGAGCTCCCAGGTATCGGAGCGGGGAAGCCGGCTGCAGAGACAGAGCCAAGGCGCGGGCTCTCAGCTCGGGGTTGCCATAAACTGTGATCCGTGGCCCAGTCGGGCCACTGCTCCTCCAGCAGGGACCCAACAGGCAGCAGATCCGGGGAGACTCCCCTTCCTTCCCGGGGAGGAGCAGCACAGAAGCACACCGCAGGGATCTGCTGGGTTTGGAGACTCCACACGGGGTCATGAGCCAGAGATAGAAACGCTCAGTCACAGGCCAGGTGAGCAGGGAGTGCGCCGGAGACCGGCAAGACGGGAATGATTGACTGCTTTTCTCTGGGGGCGCATTGAGGAGCGGGGCCCTGAGTTCTCAGCTCCTCCAGGGTGGAGACTGGGAGGCTGCCATGTTCACTCTCATCCTCCAAAGCTGTACAGAAAGCTTGCAGGGAACAAAAGCTCCTGAGAGCAAACCCGAGCAGATTACTTAGTCTGACCGGGCAAGGGTGGGGCAATTCCGCCTCTGGCAAAGACATTTGGGAACCGCCGCAACAGGCCCCTACCCCAGAAGATCAGCACGAACAGCCAGCCAAGACCAAGTTTACTGATCAATGAGAATGGCAGAACGCCAGGGCTGGGGGAATACTGCACATAGCATTCATGGCTTTTTCCCTAGGATTCTTTAGCCTTTCAAAGTTAATTTTTTTAATTTTTCTTTTTCCCTTTTTCAACCAATATCTTATCAATCTCTTTTTTAAAAAAATCTTTTATATTTTTCATTTTTGGAATCATATTCTATCCCTTCATAGTAGTTAACCTTATTTATATATATATATATATATATATATATATATATATATATATATATGAGTTGTTCTCTCTTTAAAATTTTGGGAAACAGTTTCTTCTAACAGATCAAAATATACCCTAAATCTCTAGTGTATGGCTTTGTTCTAGTCTCTTGCCTGATCACATTCTCTCCGCCCCCCTTTTTTAATCCTCTTCTTTCTTTTCTTAACCAACTTCTTTTCAATTCCTTTTATAAAATCCTTTATAATTTTCATCATCTTTACAGTCATATTTCATCCCTTCATTGTATTTACCTTTATTTTTGTACATATATAAGCTTTTATTTCTTTAAAATTTGGGAGGCACTTTCTTCTAACAGACAAATATACACCCAAAATCTAGTGTGTGGCACTGATCTATGCACCAGCCTGACCATATTTGATCATATTCAGGTTTTTTTTTTTGTTTGGGTTTTTTTTTTTTTAATCTTTTTCTTTTTTCTTTCTTTCCCTTTCTTTTCCCCTGGTCTCAGGTCTCTTCTGATTTGTTTAGTGTATATTTACCTGGGGTCGTTGTTACCCTTTTAGCATTTTGCTCTCTCATTGATCTATTCTCCTCTGGACAAAATGACAAGACGGAAAAAAATCACCTCAAAAAAAAAAAGAACAAGAGGCAGTACCGACTGCCAGGGACCTAATTAATACGGACATTAGTAAGATGTTGGAACTAGAGCTCAGAATGACGATTTTAAAGATACTAGCTGGGTTTGAAAAAAACATGGACGATATTAGAGAAACCCTTTCTGGAGAAATAAAAGAACTAAAATCTAATCAAGTCGAAATCAAAAAGGCTATTAATGAGGTGCAATAAAAAATGGGGCTCTAACTGCTAGGATAAATGAGGCAGAAGAGAGAATTAGTGATATAGAAGACCAAAGGATGGAAAATAAAGAAGCTGAGAAAAAGAGAGATAAACAACTACTGGCTGACAAGGGCAGAATTCGAGAGATAAGCGATACCATAAGACGAAACAATATTAGAATAATTGGGATTCCAGAAGAAGAAGAAAGAGAGAGAGGGGCAGAAGGTATATTGGAGCAAATTATAGCAGAGAACTTCCCTAATTTGGGGAAGGAAACAGGCATCAAAATCCAGGAGGCACAGAGAACCCCCTCAATATCAATAAAAATAGGTCAACACACCGACATCTAATAGTAAAACTTACAAGTCTCAGAGACAAACAGAAAATCCTGAAAGCAGCTCAGGACAAGAGATCTGTAAGCTACAATGGTAGAAACATTAGATTGGCAACAGACCTATCCGCAGACACTGGCAGGCCAGAAAGGACTGGCATGATATATTCAGAGCACTAAATGAGAAAAATATGCAGCCAAGAATACTATAACCAGCTAGGCTGTCACTGAAAATAGGAGAGATAAAAAGCTTCCAGGACAAACAAAAACTAAAGGAATTTGCAAACACGAAACCAGCCCTACAAGAAATATTGAAAGGGGTCCTCCAAGCAAAGAGAGAGCCTAAAGTTAACATAGACCAGAAAGGAACAGAGACAATACACAGTAACAGTCACCTTACAGGCAAGACAATGGCACTAAATTCATATCTTTCAATAGTTACCTTGAATGTAAATGGGTTAAATGCCCCAATCAAAAGACACAGGCTATCAGATTGGATAAAAAAACAAGACCCACCGATATGCTGTCTACAAGAGACTCATTTTAGACCCCAAAACACCCCCAGATTGAAAGGGAGGGGGTGGAAAACTATTTACCATGCTAATGGACACCAAAAGAAAGCTGGCGTGGCAATCCTTATATCAGACAAATTAGATTTTAAAACAAAGACTATAATAAGAGATGAGGAAGGACACTATATCAAACTTAAAGGGTCTATCCAACAAGATCTAACAATTGTAAATCTCTATGCCCCTAACATGGGAGCAGCCAATTATATAAGCCACTTAATAACAAAAGCAAAGAAACACATTGACAACAATACAATAATAGTGGGGGACTTTAACACCCCCTCACTGAAATGAACAGATCATCTAAGCAAAAGATCAACAAAGAAATAAAGACTTTAAATGATACACTGGACCAAATGGACTTCACAGATATATTCAGAACATTCCATCCTAAAGCAACAGAATACACATTCTTCTCTAGTGCCTATGGAACATTCTCCAGAATAGATCACATCCTAGGTCACAAATCAGGTCTCAACTGGCACCAAAAGATTGGGATCATTCCCTGCATATTTTCAGACCATAATGCTTGGAAACTAGAACTCAATCACGAGAGGAAAGTTGGAAAGAACTCAAATACATGGAGGCTAAAGAGCATCCTACTAAAGAATGAATGGGTCAACCAGGAAATTAAAGAAGAATTTTTAAAAAATCATGGAAACAAATGAAAATGAAAACAGAACTGTTCAAAATCTTTGGGATGCAGCAAAGGCGGTCCTAAGAGGAAAGTGTATAGCAATACAAGCCTTACTCAAGAAACAAGAAAGGTCTCAAATACACAACCTAACCCTACACCTAAAGAAGCTGGAGAAAGAACAGCAAATAAAGCCTAAACCCAGCAGGAGAAGAGAAATAATAAAGATCAGAGCAGAAATCAATGAAATAGAAACCAAAAGAACAGTAGAACAGATCAACGAAACTAGGAGCTGGTTCTTTGAAAGAATTAACAAGACTGATAAACCCCTGGCCAGACTTATCGAAAAGAAAAGAGAAAGGACCCAAATAAATAAAATCATGAATGAAAGAGGAGAGATCACAACCAACACCGAAGAAATACAAACAATTGTAAGAACATATTATGAGCAACTCTATGCCAGCAAATTAGATAACCTGGAAGAAATGGATGCATTCCTAGAGATGTATCTACTCCCAAAACTGAACCAGAAAGGAATAGAAAACCTGAGCAGATCTATAACCACTAAGGAAATTGAAGCAGTCATCAAAAATCTCCCAACAAACAAAAGCCCAGGGCCAGATGGCTTCCCAGGGGAATTCTACCAAACATTTAAGGAAGAATTAATACCTATTCTCCTGAAACTTCCAAAAAATAGAAATGGAAGGAAAACTTCCAAACTTGTTTTATGAAGGCACCGTTACCTTGATCCCAAAATCAGACAAAGACCCCATCAAAAAGGAGAATTACAGACCAATATCCTTGAGGAACACGGATGCAAAAATTCTCACCAAAATACTAGCCAATAGGATCCAACAGTATATGAAAAGGATTATTCACCATGACCAAATGGGATTTATCCCCGGGCTGCAAGGTTGGTTCAACATCCGCAAATCAATCAATGTGATACAATACATTAATAAAAGAAAGAACAAGAACCATATGATCCTCTCAATAGATGCAGAAAAAGCATTTGACAAAGTACAGCATCCTTTCTTCATCAAAACACTTCACAGTATAGGGATAGAGGGTACATACCTCAATATCATAAAAGCCATCTATGAAAAACCCACAGCAAGTATCATTCTCAATGGGGAAAAACTGAGAGCTTTTCCCCTAAGGTCAGGAACATGGCAGGGATGTCCACTATCACCACTGTTGTTCAACATAGTATTCGAAGTCCTAGCCACAGCAATCAGACAACAAAAAGAAATAAAAGGCATCTGAATCGGCAAAGAAGAAGTCAAACTCACTCTGCAGATGATAGGATACTTTATGTGGAAAACCCAAAAGACTCCACCCCAAAACTGCTAGAACTCATACAGGAATTCAGTAAAGTGGCAGGATAGAAAATCAATGCACAGAAATCAGTGGCATTCCTATACACCAACAGCAAGACAGAAGAAAGAGAAATTAAGGAGTCGATCCCATTTTCAATTGCACCCCAAACCATAAGATATCCAGGAATAAATCTAACCAAAGAGGGAAAGAATCTGTACGCAGGAAGCTATAAAATACCATGAAAGAAACTGAGGAAGACACAAATAAATGGAAAAACATTCCATGCTCATGGATTGGAAGAACAAATATTGTGAAGATGTCAATGTTACCTAGAGCAATCTACACATTTAATGCAATCCCTATCAAAATACCATCCACTTTTTTCAAAGAAATGGAACAAATAATCCTAAAATTTGTATGGAACCAGAAAAGACCCCAAATAGCCAGAGGAATGTTGAAAAAGCAAAGCAAAGCTGGTGGCATCACAATTCCAGAATTCAAGCTCTATTACAAAGCTGTCAACAAGACAGTATGGTACTGGCACAAAAACGGACACATAGATCAATGGAACAGAATGGAGAGCCCAGAAATGGACCCTCAACTCTATGGTCAACTCATCTTTGACAAAGCAGGAAGAATGTCCAATGGAAAAAAGACAGTCTCTTCAACAAATGGTGTTGGGAAAATTGGACAGCCACATGCAGAAGAATGAAACTGGACCATTTCCTTACACCACACACAAAAATAGACTCAAAATGGATGAAAGACCTAAATGTGAGACAGGAGTCCATCAAAATCCTAAAGGAGAACACAGGCAGCAACCTCTTCGACCTCAGCCGCAGCAACTTCTTCCTAGAAACATCGCCAAAGGCAAGGGAAGAAAGGGCAAAAATGAACTATTGGGACTTCATCAAGATAAAAAGCTTTTGCACAGCAAAGGAAACAGTCAAAAAACCAAAAGACAACTGACAGAATGGGAGAAGATATTTGCAAATGACATATCAGATAAAGGGCTAGTATCCAAAATCTATAAAGAACTTATCAAACTCAACACCCAAAGAACAAATAATCCAATCAAGAAATGGGCAGAAGACATGAACAGACATTTTTGCAAAGAAGTCATCCAAATGGCCAACAGACACATGAAAAAGTGCTCAACATCGCTTGGCATCAGGGAAATCCAAATCAAAACCTCAATGAGATACCACCTCACACCAGTCAGAATGGCTAAAATGAACAAGTCAGGAGACAACAGATGCTGGCGGGGATGCGGAGAAAAGGGAACCCTCCTACACTGTTGGTGGGAATGCAAGCTGGTGCAGCCACTCTGGAAAACAGTATGGAGGTTCCTCAAAAAGTTGAAAATAGAGCTACCCTACGACCCAGAAATTGCACTCCTGGGTATTTACCCCAAAGATACAAATGTAGTGATCCGAAGGGGTATGTGCACCCCGATGTTTATAGCAGCAATGTCCACAATAGCCAAACTACAGAAAGAGCCAAGATGTCCATCGACAGATGAATGGGTAAGAAGAAGTGTATATATATATACAATGGAATATTATGCAGCCATCAAAAGGAATGAAATCTTGCCATTTGCAATGACGTGGATAGAACTGGAGGGTGTTATGCTGAGCGAAATAATTCAATCAGAGAATGACAAGTATCATATGATCTCACTGATATGAGGAATTCTTAATCTCAGGAAACAAACTGAGGGTTGCTGGAGTGGTGGGGGGTGGGAGGGGTGGGGTGGCTGGGTGATAGACATTGGGGAGGGTATGTGCTATGGTGAGCACTGTGAATTGTGCAAGACTGTTGAATCACAGACCTGTACCTCTGAAACAAATAATACACTATATGTTAAAAAAAAATTAAACAGAAGAAGAAGATAGCAGGAATGGAGAAATGAAGGGGGGGATATCGGAGAGGGAGATGAACGATGAGAGATTATGGACTCTGAGCAACAAACTGCGGGTTCTAGAGGGGAGGAGGTGGGGGATGGGTTAGCCTGGTGATGGGTATTAAAGAGGGCACGTACTGAATGGAGCACTGGGTGTTATATATCAACAATGAATCATGGAACACTACATCAAAAACTAATGATGTAAAGTATGGTGATCAACAAAACATAATAAAAAAAAAAACAAAACAAAACTTCAGCACCTGCCCTCCCTTACTCCTCATTGATATGAAGGCAAATCCACTTCCAGAGCACCAGTCCTCCTCCAACAAAGAAAAACCTTTATTTGAGAAACAAAGTCCTCTCCAAAACCCCTCTTTTTCCAGCCTGCACTCCTCCTAAGCACCTAAATAACATTTACCTGTATATTAGTTCTGAGCAGTTCTAGACTACAAAGGGCCAGAAATTTAGATTAAATCATGTATAACCAGTTTCTGTATAAGAAAGACACTTCCAAACTATAGATGGCTCAGATTTGCAGAATGACATCTTACAGTCAGAGTAAGTTTTGTGCAGTGCTAAAAACAAAGTAGGAACTAATAAATACCCGTTGATTAATTAATTCTTACAACATATGCCATTTCTGAGAAAAGCCTTTCTCCAAAAAGAGACCTAAACATGCTCAGCATCAAATGAATGGGAGTGATACAACTTTCTGGAATTCTCATGCTGTTCAGGGCTGTCCCCAAGAAGCAAAACTAAATTCCCAGAATCAAATCAACAGTAATAGGACAGCTGTTAACACATTCTGCTCACTACTGGGGCTGCCAACCCAGCTTTCTAATAGCTGAAAATCTCATTATCAATTTCTTCAATGCCTGAGAGCCCCCCAGTTACATCCTTGTTCCCAGGCCCAGGAAGAGGGGATCTTACCTGGTGAAGGTTTTATGCTTCTGAGTAAGCTGCTCTGGTACCCAAATAATCTCCACTCCTGAAATGTTGTCCAGATTCGTCTCTTCTCAGAGATCTGCAATGCACTTTCTTTTCTGGTGAAAAATAATTGGGGGAAAATTTTTAGTGCAGATTTTCACTTTGGGAATGAAATCCCAACATTTCCTTAAATTTTTTTTAAAATGATCTATTCAGGCATGTATACATTAGCTATTTACCAAACTGGCATTTTTCAGGATTATTTATTATAATTGCATAAAGCAATATTTCAAAGTTAACCTAGGTTTAAGAGGAACAGATGAAGGCATCAGGAACTGAAACATATAATCAATATATAGATTAATTTATTAGCATAACAGTTTTATATAAAATGCGTTCATTTCAAAAGTTTCTTTATTGTATTTAGCATGGAATTTATTTTTTTAAGATTTTTTATTTATTCATTTAAGAGAGCACACACTTGTGGGGCAGGGGAAGGTCAGAGGGAGCGGGAGAAGCAGACTCCCCACAAGCACGGCAGGTGCCAGGGGGCTCAATCCCAGGACCCACCCCCCCAATCATAACCTGGGCCGAAGGCAGCTGCTTAACTGACTGAGCCACCCAGCTGCCCTGGGATTTATTTTTTAAAACTCAATATATAGCATACTCCGAAAGTAAAATTTTAGCTACCAAAACCTGAAAGATACAGGTTATTCTAAGTAAGACGGTAAAGTTTTAATAGAAAATAAAAACGATTCACTTCCCTGCTTCTCTTCTGCTTTTCTTTGTTCTCTCTTACCTCTTCTCTAGCACATCCCATCCCCCAAACTAAAGGATTTGAAAGGAGGTGGGAAGTGATGGCTTTTAGGATCACAGGAGCATTTGTATTTGAGCAAGATGATTTATTCTTTCATGAATTAAAAATAAATCTGTCAAATGAACAATAATAACCAATAGTCACAGTGCTTAGTACCTGACACTTCCCTAAGAGCTTTTTACTAGCTTTATATATTTTATATTTATATATGCACTTAATGCACTATCTATTGGACAAGTACTATCAGCATTATCATTCCCCATTTCCAGACTAACAAACTAAACCACAGAAAGTTTAAGTAATTTGGCCAAGATCACCCAGCCGGTAAGGGGTAGAGCAGGCCCATCCTCAAATCCATAGTATTAATAGCTGCACTATATTGCCTCTCCATGGTGATCTTATATTTCCAACTACATTTGTCCTTCCTGAAAACTAACCCTCTCCACCTCCCTGCTCAACTCCTTCCCAGAGTTCTCTTATTTTCAAAAGAATACTCCACTGGGGCACCTGGGTGGCTCAGTCGTTAAGCATCTGCCTTCAGCTCAGGTCATGATCCCAGGGTCGTGGGGTAGAGCCCTGCACCAGGCTCCCTGCTCTGTGGGAAGCCTGCTTCTGCATCTCCCATGCCCCCTGCTTGTGTTCCCTCTCTCGCTGTGTCTCTCTCTGTCAAATAAATAAAATCTTTAAAGAAAAAAAAGAACATTTATTATGTGCCCCGCATTGAGCCCTGCATTGAGCCCCACACCGACCTCCCTGCTTCTCCCTCTCCCACCCCCTTTGCTTGTGTTCCCTCTCTTGCTGTGTCTCTCTGTTAAATAAATAAAATCTTAAAAAAAAAAAAGAATACTCTATTTATTTTATGTACCTTTCTCTTTAACTGCCCTTTGTAGCTTAAGATTCCTCTAGGTAATCACCCTTTCTTAATTCTCAGTGCCTTCTTCAAAAGCGTATCTTCAAAGACTCAAAACCCCCAAATCTGAAAGAGCAAATTCCCAAATACTTCCTCTGTCTCTACTTCCTCTCCCTCTTCCCTTCTCCTCCTCCCTGCAGCACTTCTTTCCTTGGGAAGCCTGAGTGGCCTTGGTAGCTGTCTGCCACTTTCTCTCGTCTGACCAGTGAACAATTGCAACATTAACCAAGTGAGTGAAAAGTTGGATTTTCATTTTAATTTTAAAAGTGATTGTAGAATAGTTGATATTCGTAAACAATCCTGACTAAAAATTCTGGTAAAGTTCCTGCCATAATTTTCCAAGATTGTAGACAGTGCTAAGAAAACTTTTAATATATTTTTAAATAGCAAACATATATAAGGCACTTACTATGTGCCAGATACTATTCTAAGTGCTTAATATACATTAATTCATTTAAGCCTTACAGCAAACCTATGAAGTTGGTACTATTATTTCTCATTTCACAGATGGGAAAATTGGAGCTGTTAATTAACCTATAACTTTAGTTAAGAAAAGAACCAGCATTTGGACTCAGGTAGCCTAGCTCTAGAGTCTATCTGCTTAATTACTATACCACCCTGGCACCGTAAGACATATGAATTCTGTAAAGTTAGATACAACTACTTATTTAATATCAAAACAGTGCTTATACTCAATATACTTGAATTTGTCTCTCCCCCACTAAAAGTGAATACCATAGGTCTATAAATCCAAGTTAATAATTCTATTCCATTATTCTGATTCCATAAGATTGGGATGAGAACATTTGCTATTATATATAAAAACAAGGCATTTCAATATCACTCATACAATAGGATGTATAATCTTTTCATGACTTTAATTATCTATTCATAATAAAAGTGAAATTATACTCAATTTTTCTCCATTGTACAAAATAAGGTACAAATTTTGAGGTTTCTATTAGTAAAAACATACCATTATTTATGTCAGATATCTAAATTAGCAATCCTTTATTTCTTCATAGGAAATACAACTTGGCGAACAAATTTTTCCTAAAGGAACTGGAACTTGGTCTCCCACCATTTAAAATAAATGTGTGTGTGTGTGTGTGTGTGTGTGTGTGTGTGTGTGTGTTTTGAAGCAATTTATTTTGTTTCTGGTAGTCTATGTCAATTTGCCATTGTGAAAAGCACAGTACCCTCCACACTCTGGATACACCTGTGCTTTATTTTTTCCTTTGGCATTCACCATTGCTGAGCCCACTATATATCATTTATTGTCAACTTATTGTCTTTCTGTCCTTCAAAATGTGTATTCCATCAGAGTAGAAATTTGTGGCTGTTTTGCTTACTGCTGCGTCCCCAGCACCAGAACATACATACCTGGCACATAGTAGAAACTGAATAAATGTTTAGTAAAGGAATAAATATGAATCTCTGAAGCAAATCTCCCTGCAACATCTTTTCCCAGCCCCAGCCCCCCTCTCCCCAAATCATACTTCTGGGAAAGACACTGTATGAACAATATGACAGTTCTACTTTTCCTGAGTATGAAAGACTGCAGATAACTTGAAGTCTTATGGAGCCCGGGGAATTGGATGGGTCAGTCCTGCAATCTGCCTGTAGTACAAATGGTTCCCATTAACCTCCTTAATGGAGGTACGGGGCTGAGGGCTAGTCTCATTAAGATCACATAGTTATTCATCATGTAATTCAAGATTTAGTTTGGCCTGATAATACTATTAATCCTCATTATTCATAGATTCCATATTTTGCAAATTTCCCTACTTGCTAAAATTTATTTCATGCTCATTCATAATAGTATATCTTAAATAAGGTATCTAAACAGTAACACATAAAACACATACTGATCACTTAAGAAAAATGTTGTGAACAGAGGCCCACAGGAACTTAACCTTGCATTTCCCCTAGGAGCAATGGTTCAGGATTCACTAAACCACTGTTTGTGGTGACTGTATAGAACCTAACTACCACAAATAACACAAATCCACTGTATGTCCCCTGGAGTTCTCCAGAATGGTTCCCTTTCTGACTTTGGAAATGTTATCTCTGTGGTTTCTCACAACAAGCAAGTGTTCTCATTCCAATCTTGTGGAATCCTTCTTGGAGATAGTACACATTTATAGAAGGCCATGGATGAGCACTAAGTAAACCTGAGTTCAGGCCTGCTCCCCCAATCTGGAGAATCATCCTGAAGAAATTATTTAACATTTCTTGGTAGAGCTCCCTGATCTGTGGAATGGTTTCCTCAACTGAAAGGAAGAACTTAAAAGTTCTCTCATGTGCATATGTGTAAGGTGTTTTTCAAGTTGAACAATGTTTTTTTTCCTTCAGATCTCAGGGTATCATAAATAACTTTTGTGGAGCACCACTGTTAGTTAACAAATCTTAGGGATTTGATCTTTGTGTTCTAGAGGTAAGAAGAGAGCTCCCTTTAATAAATGGAACACTGCTACTCCCAGAATGTCCTGGTCATTGTCTAACCTTGCCTAACATCAGAAACTGCCTTTCAACCTCCTTCCTCCTAGGAAGAAGCCCAGCAGTCCAGTCTAACTCAAGCATACAGTTGAGGACAGGGAGACCAAGTAGCACTAAGGAGAATCCTAGCTGGTGACTTAGGAGATCTGATTTCTCATCTGCCATTACTCAGCTCTGTGCCTGAACCTAAGTCATTTCATGTCTTTGGTCATCAGTTCCTTCACTTCTAAGCAATTTTTATTAGATGACAATTATGAAACTGTCTGCCCCACACGTTATATAAAATAACTTGCATATAGTTAAACAAAAAGGTAAACAATACCAAAGAATGCAAAAAAGAAAGCAAATTTCTTTTTCCTCACCAATTCTGTCTTAGTTTCCTAGGTTTGCCTCAAAAAATACCATAGACTGGGTGGCTTAAACAACAGAAATGTATTTTCTCACAGTTGTGGAGGCTAGAAGTCCAAGATCAAAGTTTCAGCAGGTTTGATTTCTTCTGAGGCCTCTCTCCTTGGCTTGCAGATGGCCACCTTCTTGGTGTGTGTTCACATGGTTGTCTCTCTATGCATGCACATGTCTGGTGTTTCTCTCTGTGTCCTAGTCTCTTCTTATAAGAACACTAGTCACACTGGATAAGGGCCCACCCTAATGACCTCATTTAAATCTAGTTACCATTTTAAAAGTCCCTATCTCCAAATATAGTCACATTCTGAGGTACTGGGGGTTAGGGCTTCAGTATTAGAATTTGGAGAGGGTTAGGGGAAAATCAGTCCGTAATATATGCCATCAATCTCTCAAAATTGTACCACATTTTAGATTGCTTTATATTTGGACCATGAATTCTTTATAAAGCTCTTTGTAATTTTTTTTTCAAAATTTTCTAATTATCTTTGGCTTGCAAAAATGACATGTTTTACAGTATCTCTAAAGTCTTCCTGGTCCTTAATGACATTACTATTATGAAAGAATCCACTTTCTTCTTGAAAGATCATCTTCACAGAGCTCTCTGACCCTTCTTGTCTTTTCCTAATTTGTCTTGATTGCTTTCTTGGCCTGCTGCATCACTGCCAACCTGGGATTTGAGTTCCTCGGTCAGTTCCCTTTTTCCTTAAATCCTATGTTCTCCTCTTTCTTGCATCCTTTTCTCCCCCCCCCCCCCATCGCTCTTTGTTGTTGTTGTCGCTGCGCTGAAGTACATCTGTGGCAGACAGAGATTTGCTGCTAGATTGCCAGGTTGCCTTTCAAGAAGGAACTGCCCAGCTTCAGGGAAGATGGTTAACTGAGAGCCTCCAGGTGTTAACTCCTTTAGGGTCCACCTCAGCTTTCCAGAGGAAGTTTTCAGCCTTTGGCCAATGACCGAGCAAAGTGATTGTATGAAAACCTTGTCATTCCTATCCAACTCAGGACTCCTCTAAAGGGAAATCTTTGTTCTGCAGGTACCAAGGCAGAGACTATCAGGTCTGCATTGCTGTGTCCTAATACTACATAATACTGTGTCCTCCCCTTTTCCATTCACAGGACATTACTCCCCATTATAATTCTATACTCTGGTTCTGTGTCAGCTTTTGCTTCCTGGAGAGCATCATCAGTATAACATCTTCAAGTAATGTTTAGTTTTTGTTTCAGAAAAGAATTTAAAAGATTTAAATTTTAAAAAGATTTAAATTTTATGACACTCACAAGTGTGACCTATTTGTTCTCATAGGTGATCGTTACTTTGATTGATTATACAATTCTGGGCTCAAAATTATTTCCCCACAGAACTTCAAAGGTCTTGCTCTACTGTGTTCTAGCATCCAGTATTGCTGAGAAGAGGTCTGATTATAATCGGATTCTCTTTCCTTTGTAGTTAGCCTGGTTTTGTTGTTGTTGTTGTTATCCCCATCTCTGAAAACCTTTAGGAGTTCATCTTTATCCTCAATGCTTTTACATTTCACTAGGCTGTCCAGGCATGGTTTCTTTTATTCATTATATTTGGATGGCACTTTTGATCTGATGACTAATGTCTTTCTTCCACACCTTCCCACGCATTTTCTGTTATTTCTCTTTCTGGAACTCTAAAGCCTTGTGTCTTCTGGGCCTATCCCCCATGCTTTTATATTTTCTGCTCTCTATATTTTTGTTTCCTGGGAGGTATTTTCCCTTCTATCTTTTATATCTCCAAATTTATCTTTAGCCATGACCAATATGTTATTTTTCACTTTGGCAAACTTTTAGTTTTCAAGAAGTCAACTGTTTTCTCATTGCTCCTTTTTTAATATCAATTCAAAAAACGGTTCTGTACTATTCCTTGCATTATCTGTTTCCTCTTGAATCAGTTGCTGTGTGTTTATCTTGGACTTTCTTTTTTAAGTTGTTTCTTCTCATGTCTGGTAGACTTTTGTTCATATTCATGAATAAAGGACTACACTGATTTGTGTCTGTAAAATGGCTGGTCCTGCGGACACACAGGCTTTTACATTAATGGTGCACTGGAGGAAATAGCCATGCTGCCCTCCAATCCCCCAAACTACTAACTCAAGGAGAGTTGCTATCTGAGAGCCGGGTGAGGTGGCCTTTCTTTCTCTCCATGTCTGTTATTATTAGGCTCTACTCTGCCTATCTCCTCAGCCCTGTAGTCACCACCTGGGCTCTCCCCAGGCTAATCTACTCTGCTTAAGCAGTTCTCCAGGCAGCTCCACCTGGGACAAATGCAGCAGCAGCTGCAAAATGTTGTGGGCCTCTGACCTTTGTGCTGTTGCCTCTGTACGTGGAGCCTCTTGCGAGCTCCATGGGGAGAGTAGTTTTGTCTGCTAGCTTCTAGAATGTGCACTCTGAGCTGTGTTTTCCTCCATTCTGGGTTATGGGTCTACACAACCTCATTCGTATTCCACATCCCAGAAATTATTTAAAATCTCAGGTTTGCTCATTGCAACTACTTTTGTCTCTCATGCTGCATAGACTTTTTTTTCTTTTTGTTTTTATTAGCTCTTCACTGGAATCCCAGGAAGGAGGGCAATCATATGTACCCACCTATATGGCTATAGGTGAGCCAGCCCTGATGGCTGCATGTAATCCTGACCCCTGGACACAGTTTGGGGACCAAGGGTGAGCATCTAACTGAGGCCAGACAGTGAAGAGTTTTGCAGTCAGGATTGAGAAAGAGAAGTGAGTCTCTGGTTGATAGACATCTTAGTCTATTTAGGCTGCTGTAACAACATACCACAGACTGGGTAGCTTATAAACAATAGATATTTTGTTTCTCACAGTTTTGGAGGCTGGAAATCCAAGACCAGGGTGCCAGCATGATCAGGTTCTGGTGAAGACCTTCTTCCAAGGTTGCAAACTGCTGAACTTCTTTCTCACTGTGCCCACACACAGTGGGGGGAGGAGGGATTTCGCAGGCGCCTCTAAGAGCACTCTCCACCTCTATGTCCTAATTACCCTTCAAAGGCCCAACCTCCTAATACCATCACCTTGGGCATTAGATTTTCAACATGAATTTGGGTGTGTGGCAGGGAGAGATACAGACATTTGATCTATCGCAATAGGTTGTGAGGAGAAAACCATCAGGAATTTGGGGGGGAACCATCAGGAATTTGGGGGGTAGCACCATGCTGCCAACTGTGAGCACTAGAAAAATATAGTGAAGCACAGAGAGGCACTGAGAGAAAAACCTTAAGGAAGCCCAGTTTCATTTCCTTCTTGTTTTCCCTGGGACACCCCTGTACCTTACAATAAATGTCTCTGATTTACATTAGCTCTGTGTGAATTTCTGTCACAGTAAGAGAGTCAGAAATCATCCACCATCTTGGCCCTCTTGGAGGGTGTTACTCTGGCTGGCTGCTGGGGAAAAAGTGCAAGAAGGGGATAGACCAGGAAGCCAGTTTTTCCCACAGGGCAATGATGGCCATGACCTTGACCTCAGCAAATAATAAACCCCTTATTTGTAAAATGAGGAGAAAGTAGGAATAAAATGGAGGCTCTTTCCTTGTGGCCTAATTTTCAAGGTTCTATCAACAAACCTGGGGGAAAGGGTGCAACATACGTCCCCAACTTCCCACACAGGTAATTTTTTTAACTCTCAGAAAGAAACACTATGTTATTTTAAACATATGTCAGCTTGTTACCTTCACTAGGAAAAACAAAACCCACCATCATTTTGTTCAAACGGTCTGTACTTGTGTCCCCTGACCCCCCAATTTTTAGCTTCCTTTAACCGTTTGTATAGCCTTAGGAAGCTGCTTTCCCACTTTCCCCTAACTCCACATTTTCTCTTCCCTAATTTATCTCTTCCCCAATTTCACATTTTATTAAAGCTTTTACTTTGGGGAATTGCTGTCTTACCTGGGGAGAGTTAAGAGATAATTCTAAACTACTCGCCACAAATAAGACCAATAACTTCAAAATAAAAACTCAATTCGTTCAAACCCACATTACATCCTGTTGGTTCAAAGACCCTTGAGGGCAGAACCCAAGTCACTAGATGGTTTTTACGCTGTGTTTACAACCGAGGAGAGGCTCAGGACCCTTGTTAAGATGAAACGTAAAACAGGAACCGGATCAAAAAGACACTGTAACTTTCTTTCCTCTGCAATGTCGGGGGTGTGCGTGGGCACTTTCTCTAGTGACTCAGTGACTTAAGTCTTCAGCTGTCTTAGAAGACCCGAAGAAGGAAGCTGAAGCAGAAGCAGCCTTGGGATTTCAACCCGCTTCGTCACGGGGACTGCTGGCTCCCCTTCCCGGCTCCCTCACATGGCCTCGTACCTGGAGCCCCTGAGCGGCTCACCCCCAGCTTTCCTCAGCGCGGCCCTCCAGAGGGGGCCGCAGCGTCTCGTTAGTGCTCGAGAGTTCGACGGGGTGGTACTGGAAACGACGCGCAACAGCTTTCTGAGTTCAAAGTGCGGTAAAACATTCTTAGCATTTGTGATTTAAAGAACCCTAAAGAAGTAATAGTCTTTGGTTTTAAAATCTATTGTGACAAAAATCCGAGCCAGGCAGGAGTCGAACCTACAATCTTCTGATCCGTAGTCAGACGCGTTATCCATTGCGCCACTGGCCCTCCTCATACAGAGAAACTGAGGGAATGTACAGATTACAGAGTGGTAAGGCCACACTCGACAGCCATCCCCAATGTGGGGTAGTAAAGGAAAAGTAAAGGAACGAGGCCTCGGATTCTCTGAGTCTCAGCACCACCAACCCTGAACACAAGAGGGGGAGGGCCCCATTCCCCTGTGGGTCCGGACCCCAGGAGGGGAAGCCGGGTTGTCTTTCTGCGCACGCGTGAAACAATACACAGGCATTTACTCCCTTCCCCTCCCCGTTCCCCACTTACGCATGCTCTATTCGACTTCTAACCCGCGGCTGGACTTGCCCGGGTTTTTGACTTTGAATCTCAAAGGGCAGGGAAGGTTTGCCCGTCCCTTCGATAGCTCAGCTGGTAGAGCGGAGGACTGTAGTTGATCTCTTTGGCAAGAGACATCCTTAGGTCGCTGGTTCGATTCCGGCTCGAAGGAGACTGTTTTGTTTTTTTTCTTTTTTAATACCAACTTTGTATGATTTACGGCCCGTTCCACGGGCCCCTTCCCTAATACACATAACGTTCCAACGAGCAATTGGAAGTGCTTGCACTTTCGCCGCAGTTTTGGCCTACGGCAGTATCCCCCGTGTAAAATCTTTTGTGAATCCCCCCAACGTGCGGTCCTAGTAACAAACGCCGAAGTGAATCTGCGCTCGGCGGGGCGGCTGCCGGGTCACGGCCTTCTGCTTGTCTCTAAATCGTCTTCGGCGTTTCGCGAGGCCCCTGAGCGCACAGAGGACAGTCCCGAGCCAGCCGTCTGCCCTTTTCCTCAGAGCTCCGTGGCGGGTGGGCAACGCGGGCGCTTGTTCCAGCTGCCGTGAGGAGACGGGGGTTTCGCTAGAAGGATATCTTATGGTCAGCAAACCTGGGAGTCATGAAAGACACGCGGTACAAAGCACACAAAGCTTAGAAAGTAAAAATTATAAAGGAAAGTCGAGAGGCTGCTATCCCACTTCCTTCGATAGCTCAGCTGGAAGAGCGGAGGACTGTAGGCGCTGTGTCCGTGGCCATCCTTAGGTCGCTGGTTCGATTCCGGCTCGAAGGAGAGGAGTTGTTGCTTTTGTTACTTTGGGCTTAGCTGTAAGGCAAGATCAAGAACATGATCAAGAAAAATAGTTTCCGTTTCTAAGTGCTCTGACCTCTCTCTAGAGGAAGAGATAACCGGCCCTGCCCAGCGGTGGGGGATTAGCTCAAATGGTAGAGCGCTCGCTTAGCATGCGAGAGGTAGCGGGATCGATGCCCGCATCCTCCAGCTTTTTCCTCTTCCCTGGTGGCAGTTTTTCTTTCGATTCTCATTCAACTCGAGGTAGAACTTGAAGTCAGCCACCGGGCAAGCGAGAGATGGGACGAGCTAGAACTTCCCTAAAACTTCCCAGACAAGGGATAATGGGTGCTGACAGAGTTTATTCTCGCAACTTAAAAATCTTAGACCCATTTACGCTGGGAAGTTGACGAAATTGGTTCTTTTTCTGTCCAAAAATAGCTACGGATTGCAGTTACATCTGTTGCCACTCTCTTTGTGATTTGTGATTGATCGCTGCACTTCCAGAGACCCATCCGATACTAAACTGCCCATATTTAGGGGGAACGGACAGAAAAACAAAACAACACAAAAAAACACAGAACTTGGAAAGGGACGCTGGCTACCTTAAACTTATGTTGAGCCGAGGAAGCGAGAACTATTCTGCTTCATGTCATCTGAGTTCAGTGGGGTGCCCAGCTGTGGGCAGATCTATTAGGATAGGATAAAGCAAGGGGTACAGGAAGAGCGGCGAGGAAGTGGACAGGGGCCTTAAACCCAGAGGCTTGCTTCTGAAGGAGGGTTCTAATGCCATTTTCCTCCTGGGAAGTAACTGTGGAGAATTGGGACCAGCACTGGAAAGGAACTAAATGGAAAATAAAGAGAGAGAGATCTGTTTATTGAGCATAGTCTATTTCGTTAAAGACAAGACAAAAACAAAACAAATACACTCTCACTAAAAGATTCAGAAATTGAGCAGAACACACACAAAGGCTTTTCTGGTAGTAAATTCTTCCTATCCTGATTTACTAGAATATAGCCATTAAAAAGCTGTTGAAACCATACTGCAGTTCTCAACACAATACATACATTTTCAAAGACAAAGGCAGAAATACTACCTTTTTTGATGATTACAATTAATAAATGACAATTCTTTTATCTCCTGTTCCTTTTAGTGTTCTGGGCAACCTGTACATTTTTTGTTACCAGCGTGTACAACCCGCTGCATTTTATTGGTATATCTTTCCTTTTCTAGGGCAGTCTCCATTTTTATCTCATTTTACTCTTTTCAATAAAGTCTTTAAATTGAGTGTATAGTGATTCATTTAAAGCATATCATTATTTTCATGAAAACAAATTTACAAAGTAGGAAAAGGACTCCTTTTATCAGATGATATGTCCCAGTTTCCAGTTGAGATTATGAATGCTCTAACTGGCTGACTGGAGGAGCTAGCAGTAAAATTATAAATGACTATAAGAGCAAGAAATGTATAATAAGCGGAAGGAATGCTCCCAAAATTCAGGTGGAGAGCACGTGGGCAGGGCACGGAGTTGGGCAAGAACTCAAACAACATCTCAGGATTAGCAACTCAGGTGTGGAATGGAATTCATATCAAAAGTCTAAAGGTACAAGCTGAGAGGCACTGTTGCACAGTAGTTAGTCATGGGGGCTGTGAAATCCAGTGGCCTTTCTTGGCTTTCACATTCCCTACCTGGGTGATATTGGGCAAGTTGCTTGACATCTTGGTGCTTCAGTTTCCTCGTTTGTTAAATAGGAGTGATAAAATGGTACCTACTTTTAATTGAGATGTGACTTGTAAAGCCCTTAGTACAGTGCCTGGTACATAGTAAACACACTATAAACATTAACTGTTATCAGTGTACGCGATCAGTACCATAAAGGGAAGGCCTGGGGGTAATATTCTGAGGGTTTGCATGTGTGTTTATACAAGTCTATATGGAAGTGCAGGAAAGAGATGCTTGGATCTACTGTGGAGGAAAAGTAGAACAATCCTAAAAATACAAAATGATAGTTAAATAAATTATGGTATGACCATTTAAGGGAGTATATATAACCTTTGTAAATCATACTTATTAAGAACTATTGACATGGGAAATGTTCATCAAATGCTAATTTAATAAATTGGGTACAGGTCAATATAAACAATAACAATATAAACAAGCATTATCTGTAGAAAAGACTGAAGAATACATTAAAATATTAATAGTGATCTTTAGATAGTAGCATTACTGTGATTTTTTTCTTCTTTAAAATTCTAAAATATTTTCTAATTTCTGTCATAAACATTTATAAGTTTTAACTGAAAATATAAGATGCATTTTTAAAAATAACAGCTAACAGCACTTCCTATAAGCCAAGCACAGTTCCAGTTACTTTACATGTATTAACTCATATATTTTTCTCAAAAAGAAAACACCAGGCCCAGACGGCTTCTGTGGTGAATTCTACCAAATAATTAAGGAAGAAATAATACCAAGTATATGCAGACTTTCAGAAAATTGGAGAAGAGGGAAAGCTGTCCAACTTAGTCTATGAAGCCAACATTATCCTGATCCCAAAGCCACACAAAGACATTATGAAAAAAGAAAACTACAGGTCAGTATCCTTCATGAAAATAGATGCAAAAAATTTAAACAAAATTTTAGCCAATTAAATCCAACAATTCATAAAAAGGAAAATACATCATGACCAAATGGAATTTATTCCAAGAATACAAGACTGGTTCAACATTCAAAAATCAACATAACTCATCATAGTAAACAGGCTAAAGAAGAGTAACAACATGATCATTTCGTAGTTAAAGAAAAAGCATTTGACGAAATTCAGCATCATTCCTGATTTTGAAAACTATCAGCAAACTTGGAAGGGAAGGGAACTTCTTCAACCTGATAAAGGGCTTTCCATGAAAAACACACACTTAATATTATACTTAATAGTATGAATGCTTTTCTCCCAAGATCAGGAACAAAGCAAGGATGTCCATTCTGAGGTTTTTAGCCAGTACAATAAGGCAAGAAAAATGAAGTAAAAGACCTCCTGATTGGAAAGGAGAAAGTAAAATTATATTCACAGAAATCTCATTTTTTAAAATATTGATTACATGTTGAAATAATCATTTATATTGTAGGGGTGTTAAATGAAATATATTAATAACATCAATATCATTTGTTTCTGGTTTTTAATGTGGCTACTAGAAATTTAAAATTATATATATGTCTCATATTTGTCAACCACATCTTATTTCAATTGGACAGTTAGGTCAAAGAGGTAGGTAGGAGCCAGATCATGTCAGGCCTTAGAGACCACAGTGAGGATTAATGTTTTTATCCCACGGGTAATTGGACCACTAGTGGGATTTAAATAGGGAGTGACATATGAGAAACAGATTGCAGAAAGCAAGAGTGAATTCAGAAAAATCAATAAGAAGGCTGAGGTGGAGGGATGGTGAGGCGGGTTGTGGGTGTTGAGGGTGGAGTCAAGAAGGGCCGGGAGTTCAGACACGACCATTGGGAAGGTCTTAGGCTAAAGCATTTGCTACTTGTTGGGACTGTCACTATTCATTTCTGGCATGTGAATTATACTAGGAAATGTTCAGAGAAAAGTAAAATATGTTAATTTCTAACATATCCTCAGAGATATTTATGATGAATTAAAATTTACAAACAACAGATTTGGAGGAGTAATTATCAAGAAGAAAAGCTTACAGCCAGAAGTTTGTAAGCTATCTAATGAAAGAAATGCCATAGTGTTAGATTTGGAAAGTCCTTTTCAAGTTAATTCATTTCTCTTTGATTTTAGATTTTGTAAAATGTTTCTTTTCATTAAAAAAAAATTTAAATCACATATACAAGCTGCCTGTTGCCAGATAGACAGCTAAATTGAAGAGACTGACAATGTAGGCAGAAAAAAAAAAGTTAAGTATTGTATAGATATCATGAATTGAGTTCTTGGTGTAAAAAGAGTGCAAGAATCCTTCTACTGGAAAGAGTTCTGGGTTATATTTTTTTCAAGTAACTTGTAAAGTCGGTTAGAAAAATGCTTTTCTATATCACACCCTGAGCCCCAGGATACCAAAAGAAATAACATAGTGTACATATGTCTCCTGTGGTCAGAGGGGTTACATATAGCAGGACTGATCAACAGAGCCTGGCTCTTGAACACCAGCTCATCTAAATCCTGAATGAAGTGCTGCTTTCTCCCCACTGGTCATGTATTAGTGTTCTCACTAATGGAGGGAGGGAGGGAGAGAGAGAAAGATGCATGGATGGATGGATGGATGGATAGATGGATGGATCAATGGATACTACAGGAAAGAATTAATAACCTCACTGTCTTAGTTTAAGAGGATCTGGTCAGCACAGTATTAAGCACTGGTCTTTGTTTGGCCTGGAATTAAAGTGATTTTTCAAGAGATGTAACTGGGGCTGGAGTTGACCTGAAAGTCCTGGTTCACTCATGCCCTAGTGTTCCAGGCTAACTAAACTTCCTTCTTAAGCAGTCCCTAATTCTCTGCCTCCACATCCACAGCATCTGCCGTTCTTTCCCTGTTTTAATGACTTAGTCATCCACCAACTTTCTCACTTCCAGTGGGTACAAAAAGGAAGCATTCTCCTTCCTCTCTACCTTAGATGTTGAGCCAGAAGCAAGATCAGCATTCTAGTGCCTTTTGTTTTCTCTTCCTTCCAGGAGGACTGCATTCTCTCTGCCTCACTGCTTTGCTTCAAACTGTATCAACTTTTTACTTCTTTTTCGCTCCACTTTCCATTTGACCATAAGTCTGATGCTCTGTCTGATGAACGACTAGCTTCTTGAGCTAAGCGTTGATTATTTTCAAGTACCAGTATTTGCAATTACCTGTGCTAAAGAGACAAAGAGAACATGGGTAAATGAAATGCTAAGAACATTCTGGAATCCTCAGGAAAGTTAGCACTCCTGACACTGATTCCCTGGGACTCTTCTAATGCCTCCTACTCCCAGAATGGTCTCTCTTGTTTTGCAGGTTAGGATGAAAAGTTGATGCTCTTGTAACTATTCTGGGGTTAGAAGTTCATATCACTCTGATCAGGAAGTATAAAATCCACTAAAAGAAGGGGACCCTGTTCCTGCTGGAGAATCCTTTAAATACACTCCAATTTTCTTCCAAGATTTTTTTATATCACATATTCTAGAGCTGGTTTTCTGGTATGGTAACCACTAGCCACGTATGGTTGTTACTACATAAAATTTAAAACTCAGATCCCAAGTTGCATTATACACATTTCAAGTACTCAATAGCCACCTGAGGCTAGAAGTTACATAGTACAGATAGAGAACATTTACAACATTGCTGAAAATTCTAAGTGTGCTGTAGAGCATGGGTGTAGTACAGCTTAGTGGGTGAGGTCATGGGCTCTGTAGGCAAAAGATGTGTCTCTGAATCTGCTTCACAACTAGCAGCCATATGACAAGGCAATCACTTTGCTGAGCTACACGGTTGACTCAATGGAAATTATAATACCTATTAAAGAGAGTTATTATAAGAAGTGATTAATACTCTGTACATATTTTTTATGTTTGTTGTGGCAGTACACAGTTGACCCTTGAACAACCTGGAGGTAAGGGTGCTGACCCCCTGTGCAGTTGAAAATCTTCATATAATTTTTGACTCCCCCCAAATTTAACTACTAATATCCTACTGTTGACCAGAAGCCTTACTGATAACATAAACAGTCAATTAACATATATTTTTATGTTACATGTATTATATACTATATTCTTAGGATAAAGTAAGTGAGAGAAAAGAAAATGTTATTAAGAAGATTATAAGGAGGAGAAAGTACACTTACAGTACTGTACTGTAAAAAAATCCACATATAAGTTATTGTTCAAGTGTTAACCATAGTACTAAAAGTAACAGATTTTAGAACGCTCTTTTCTTCCTTCCTAAGATGAAGACACTGAAACCCACATTTCATTTCATTCCTGTGCTCTGTTTCCTGAAGTCTGGGTCCATTTGGCCTGGTAGCTAGAGGTCGAAAGAGGTCAAAAGTCTTCTCTTTCTGTTATCATGCCTTAATACTGAGTCTGCTGTTAGGCATGTAGTTAGGTTCTTAACAGATCCATCTTGCTTCCTCTGACTTATCTGGGGTTTGGGAAACTGCTGGTCCTCCAGGAGGTAAGAGCACTGGTGGTTTTGCTACAGCTTCTCAGTTGTATAAACATAACCCTGCCCTAGTTTAGTAGGACTTGGGAATGAAGGGCAATTGGAGCTTCCAACAAATCAACTCCCTGTGTAATTGCCCCAGTTGGTTTCAACCCCCATCCTAGTTGTGGTGGGTGGGGGTTTGGGAAGGGGAGATGGTTGTCCATCACTCCCATATAATCTAGGACTCCTTCAGGAGACTAATCTGGTTTTCATGACTCTGTGGAGGCACAGATCCACTCCAACTCCCAGAGACTTGAAGTTGACCTCAAATCTGATTCAGTTTCAGAATCTTCCCTATCTTTCAGACTCTGTGAATGATTTGGGAGCAGACTAAAATTTTCTGGTTCATCCCTAGAGCAGAGTGCTACTCCCATGTCCTACTCTCAATTCACATGCCTACTTCATGGACTGTGAGAGTTGGGAGGAGTGAAGAATGGAGAAAAGAGGATAAAGAGGGGAAAGTGATAATTACCTATCAACTTGACTCTTAAGCCTGTGAGATTCTTGCTAGTTTGCTGGGTCATCTCCTAGAGGCAGTTCTAAGAAAAAGTACGAGACAGGAAACAGAAAAACAGAGGAAAGGCTAGAGATCAACTTTACATCAAATAATTGAACTGGAGATTCTCAATGTCAAAATTAATATTGTTTCAAAGGTTTTTTTCCCCTACAAATACTGTTAAGCTAAGTTATGGATACCACTCACTTACAGATAAAAGAACTGAAATTCAGCCAGGTGAGGTCAGTTTCCCAAGACCACAAAGCAAGGTAGACATGGAAGCTGGATTAAAAGGATTGTCTCCTAAATAATCTTAAAATTTGTATGGAACCAGAAAAGACCCCAAATAGCCAGAGGAATGTTGAGAAAGAAAAGCAAAGCTGGTGGCATCACAATTCCGGAACTCAAGCTCTATTACAAAGCTGTCATCAAGACAGTATGGTACTGGCACAAAAACAGACACATAGATCAATGGAACAGAATGGAGAGCCCAGAAATGGACCCTCAACTCTATGGTCAACTAATCTTCGACAAAGCAGGAAAGAATGTCCAATAGAAAAAAGACAGTCTCTTCAAAAAATGGTGTTGGGAAAACTGGCAACCACATGCAGAAGAATGAAACTGGACTATTTCCTTACACCACACACAAAAATAGACTCAAAATGGATGAAAGACCTAAATGTGAGACAGGAGTCCATCAGAATCCTAGAGGAGAACATAGGCAGCAACCTCTTCGACCTCAGCCGCAGCAACTTCTTCCTAGAAACATCGCCAAAGGCAAGGGAAGCAAGGGCAAAAATGAACTATTGGATCTTCATTGAGATAAAAAGCTTTTGCACAGCAAAGGAAACAGTCCACAAAACCAAAAGACAACAGACAGAATGGGAGAAGATATTTGCAAATGACATATCAGATAAAGGGCTAGTATCCAAAATCTATAAAGAACTTATCAAACTCAACACCCAAAGAACAGATGATCCAATCAAGAAATGGGCAGAAGACATGAACAGACATTTTTGCAAAGAAGACATCCAAATGGCCAACAGACACATGAAAAAGTGCTCAACATCATTCGGCATCAGGGAAATCCAAATCAAAACCTCAATGAGATACCACCTCACACCAGTCAGAATGGCTAAAATGAACAAGTCAGGAGACAACAGATGTTGGCGGGGATGCAGAGAAAGGGGAACCCTCCTACACTGTTGGTGGGAATGCAAGCTGGTGCAACCACTCTGGAAAACAGTATGGAGGTTCCTCAAAAAGTTGAAAATAGAGCTACCCTACAACCCAGCAATTGCACTACTGGGTATTTACCCCAAAGTTACAAATGTAGTGATCTAAAGGGGTACGTGCACTCCAATGTTTATAGCAGCAATGTCCACGATAGCCAAACTATGGAAAAAGCCAAGATGTCCATCAACAGATGAATGGATAAAGAAAATGTGGTGTGTGTGTGTGTGTGTGTGTATATATATATATATATATGGAATATTATGCAGCCATCAAAAAATGAAATCTTGCCATTTGCAATGACGTGGATGGAACTAGAGGGTATCATGCTAAGTGAAAGTAGTCAATCAGAGAAAGACAAGTATCCTATGATCTCACTGATATGAGGAATTCGAGAAACAAGACAGAGGACCATAGGGAAAGGGAGGAAAAAAATGAAACCAGATGAAACCAGAGAGGGAGACAAACCATAAGAGACTCTTAATCTCAGGAAACAAACTGAGGGTTGCTGGAGTGGTGGGAGTTGGGAGGGATGCGGTGGCTGGGTGATAGACATTGGGGAGGGTATGTGCTATGGTGAGCGCTGTGAATTGTGCAAGACTGTTGAATCATAGACCTGTACCTCTGAAACAAATAATATATGTTAAAAAAAAAAAAAGAAGATAGTAGGAAGGGAAAAATGAAGGGGGGAAATCGGAGGGGGAAACGAACCATGAGAGACGATGGACTCTGAGAAACAAACTGAGGGTTCTAGAGGGGAGGGGGCGGGGGGATGGGTTAGCCTGGTGATGGGTATTAAGGAGGGCACGTACTGCATGGAGCCCTGGGTGTTATACGCAAACAATGAATCACGGGACAGTACATCAAAAACCAATGAAGTAATATATGGTGACTAACATAACATAATAAAATAAAATCAAAAAAAAAAGAAAGAAAGAAAGAAAAAAGGTTCGTCTCCTGACTCACTGTGCACCTTCACCGCATCACTGGTGGTTGCTCAGACTCAGAGCATCCGAATCACCCCTGTGGATCCTAATTTTATAGCCTCAGAGTCCCTTTCCTCCTTTTCTTCCC
The DNA here is from genome assembly GCF_037043125.1 of Eumetopias jubatus. Classification (NCBI taxonomy): domain Eukaryota; kingdom Metazoa; phylum Chordata; class Mammalia; order Carnivora; family Otariidae; genus Eumetopias; species Eumetopias jubatus. The sequence goes on along the minus strand of NW_028274810.1, from coordinate 173,003,401 downwards.
CACTGCCTTGCCCAGTGCAGGGCATCATGACCTCTCACCTAGGCTATTAACAACCTTCCATCTGGTTTTTACCTAGGTCACCTTCACCCTAATCTATCCCAACCACCCCTGTGAGACTAATCTAATTAATGCACAGCTCTCATGGAAATGTTTCTGTGAGAAACCTTCAACAACTTCCTGTTGCCTAATTTATTAAGTGTTAAAAACTCTTCAGCCCAGTATTTGTGTCCTGCCAATGTGCCAGCAGCATGCTCTGCCCTCCCGCCCCAAGCACCATATACACTCTGAGCATTCCCCGCACTCCTGTGCCTTGTTGTCTTTGCTTCTGTGCCTTCCCTTGGAAAGCCCCAACTATGCCCCACCTGACTATACATCCATTCATCTAAGTTCTCAGTGGATCAACCCACACATGAAGCCCTCCTGATGAATCCCACTCTGAAATTTTGTAGCTCTTTATCACATTTTGTTTTGTACTATGTTTCTGTATATGAATGTCTCATTTCCACTGTTAAGCTCCCTGAGGACAATAACCTGTGTCTTGTTTGTCTTTCCATCCACAGAGCTGAGCACAATGGGGACACATGATAAACACTCAGTGAATATTTTTTGAAAGAATAAATTCCTCTAATAAGGATAGTCTTGGCTATATTGTACATTATTAGTTTAAGTGCTTTTCCTTAGGTTGAAGAGTCTTTTACTGTAGAAACTTTTTCTCTAGAAAATAACTCACATATTGCGTTCAGACCTCCATAGCCCATGTAATGATAAATACAGTTAACTGCCTAGGCTAGGTGAACTGAATTAACTCAGTAAAAACAAACAAAAAAAAAATGTCACCGATCCCTTCTGTACTGGAGTTGCTAAATAGATACTGAAAGGAATCACAAAATTCTCCTAAGATGCCTGAAATGTTTATGAATACATGTAACTTATTATTAGCTAATAGAGCTTCTTAGAGTCTCAATAAGCTTTCAGTGCACACAGCAATAAGACCATAAATAACCAGTCACACTGGCCTACTCTTTACTTGTGATTAAGTGCATACTGGCGATATATTGACAAAATGTGGTCACTGTTTGAATATTTTTATTTTTATTTTTTTTTTAAAAGATTTTATTTATTTATTTGAGAGAGAGAATGAGAGAGAGAGAGAGAGAGCATGAGAGGGGGCTGGGTCAGAGGGAGAAGCAGACTCCCTGACGAGCAGGGAGCCTGATGCAGGATTCGATCCCGGGACTCCAGGATCATGACCTGAGCCGAAGGCAGTTGCTTAACCAACTGAGCCACCCAGGCACCCTTGAGTATTTTTAAATCAAGGAGAAGTTAACCTGCAAATTCATCACATATAAACAGATATGTAGCTGTTTTTCATTTTTGATCTGATTTTTAATTTTTAAATAACCATATATTGATGAAACAGTTCTTTCACAAATAACTGGCAAACATCAAGATTGCTATTTATGACTCAAGAGCAGACCAAGAATATCAGAAATGACCAGGGACACTATCATTTATAAAAATCAACTTGGAGGAGGAGGCAAATCCAAAGAGGTGTAGTACGGATTTCAGGCCAGAAAAAACCCAGGTATGGAAGCAGGACTCCATTTTCACTTCAGTTGGCAATAGCACAGATATCTGTTCCCTGCTTTATGGAAAAATGAAATGATGGGTGTACTACCCCACATGCCAGTTACTACCTCATTATTAATTATTGCTGCAAATTAAATTTAAATTTTAAAAGATTGCCAAGTTTTCTTTGTGTTTTTGATGTGTGTTAGAGGGGTTTGTAGGCATACAGGATGAAAGAGGGGTTAGGGAGGAAGGAGAACAATGCGGAAGAAAAAAAGAACTTACTAGAATTTTAGTCACAACTTTTTTAAAAAAATGGGATCATGGACTGGTGTTTGGATTTTTTTTCACAGACATTTTTATGGTGAAAAGGATTGAAATCAGTTTTTAAGTTGGAATTTTTCCCAGAACACAACTCTTGCAAAGATGATAAAATTAACGTTAAGCAAGTCTTTTTAGATGATTGCCTTCGTAAAGCCTGGAGCATGACTTTCAAGACATGTTTTTATGTTTTCACTTAAGACAGTAAGATCATGCTACTCTTGGTGACTCACTTCCTAAACTCTCAAGACATAAATGGCATTCATTATACAGTTAGACTCTTGGGCTTGCATTCTCCCCAGTCCTGGAGCAACCCATCACCACGTTCTAATTGAGCGCTCACAGAGGGCATGGCTCAGTGACTAGGCATGTACATTTGCATTTGTTGTTGACAACTGTCAGCTTCAACCTCCCTCTCTTCACAACCCTGTCTAAATGGGGTTTGTAATCCTTCTTCCCACCCACTCTCTTCAGTCCCTGGGGCAGGAATGTTGGCTCCTGTTCTCTGTCACCTGTCAGAATCCATCCTCCTGTCACTGGCTTATATGGACAAGTCAGCCCACTGTCATGTGGACACCCCCCCCCCCCGCCACGTCTCCGGATGCTAAAAACAGCTCGGGCACCTCCTCTGAACCTGGGCCTGAAACAATGTCTTCCACCGAAAAAACCATAAAGGACACTTGATCACCCAATCTTTGGAATTATTTCCAGAAGACACTTGCAGAAACCATTCGGAGCACCCTTTCCCTGGCAGTGCACACAGGGACGGCCAGGAGATGAGCGCATCTTTGAATTATAAGTCTTTTTCCAAAGAGCAGCAGACCATGGATAACTTGGAGAAGCAACTCATCTGTCCTATCTGCTTAGAGATGTTCACAAAGCCCGTGGTTATTCTCCCCTGTCAGCATAACCTGTGTAGGAAATGTGCCAGTGATATTTTCCAGGTAGGTTTGTTTGGAATTTAGGGGGTTAAAAAAAAAAAAAGAGTCTCTTTTCTCAGAATCAAGTGCTTAACTTTTAAGTAAATTCTTTTAGAAAACCTTTTAAGGCTGCATTCATTTTAAGAAAAACATTTTTTTTAATGATTTGCTTTGTGCTTTGCTGTCTGCCTCCTCCTTACTCCCAAATCTAGTTTTACTTAAATACTAAGAATCATATTTAAAAAAAAAAAACAAAAAACCTCAAAACATTGAATCTGCTTCAAAATTGTAAATGAATTGCTGCCCAAGACATTAATGTTGGAGTTTCTGGCTGGAACTTTTGGTTATAAAAACATTGGATGGAAAAGTGCCTCATGCTGAACATGGTACACGGCCGTTAACTGTGGATAAGTGCTGGCCCTGTATTCTGAGACCACTTGCTGAGAAGGCTCTAAGGGATTATCTTATGGCCAGCTTAAAGTAGAAGTTGATGTTGTTTGTAGTAACAGAGTGAAAAGAAGTCTCAGAAAAGCTACCTGTGGCATTACTCAATTCCTCTTTTCTTGCTCGGCAAGAACAGGCCTCTAACCCGTATTTGCCCACAAGAGGAGGTACCACCGTGGCCTCAGGGGGCCGATTTCGCTGCCCATCCTGTAGACACGAAGTGGTTCTGGACAGACATGGGATATATGGCCTTCAGAGGAACCTGCTGGTGGAAAATATCATTGACATCTACAAGCAGGAGTCCACCAGGTATGGTTCCTCCCTGTGTCAAACCCATTTGAAGCTTGTTTTTGTCTATTTGTTTGTTTGTTCTAATGGATCAATACACCAAATGCTCGTTTGCCCATTACAGACATTGTTTTTCCAAGGGAGTCCCTCCCAATGTGAGAATTGCTCGTGGAAGGAAAAGGCAGCTGGTGCCCAAGCCTTTGTATCAATTTAAGAGTGAAGTAATTCATTAACAATAATCCATTCAGTAATACTGAAAGAGGTATAATGTGGCCCATCCCTCTAAGCCTTGTATTACGTATGTTTTAGACATCTCTGCACTTCGCAGGTCCTTTGTAGCTCCAGATTCTACATAGCAGAAAACCTAGAGTACAAAACTTTAAGGGAAACTAATAGAAATGGCATTTTCCAAAATAGTCCAGTTCCTAGTTTAGACAGTCTCACCTGAAAATTGTCTAGATGATCATAATAAAAACAAAGTTCTCTAACATAGTTAGTCATGGTATGGACTCTGGCAAGTTGCAAAGCAATGCACAGTCCTTCCTTTAGCAAGTTAAAGTTTAGAGACATGGGGCGGGGGAGATGGCATTCAGGTTATGTTTCTCTAATCTCTAGATTGTATTTGCCTCATACTCTTAGCATTCACCTGTTGATTGACTGATACTCAGTATACGCATCTATTCATTAAAAAAGAAAAAAAGGCTTCTTCCTCATTGAATCACATTGGTTATAGAGTTCCTTTCCTAGAGACAACACTGCAGGAGTTCATTCCTAGAAGGCATGGTGTGAAGAGCCCTTTTTCAATTGTACACAGGTCAGTCCGGTCCACAAAGCTTGATAGCAATATTGAGACCATCTGGAAATGAACTCATTGTGATTCTTATTAGGAGACATGTATTTATGGAACATCTGCAGGGCTCTAAGAGCCTTGCACTCTTGGAAGGAAAGCTGTTCTATAAATCTAAGATATAATTATTTTAATCATTACGCCTATTAGTTTCTGCTTAAGATTCAAACTAAATTAGATAGTGCCAGAATCTACATGGAATTGGGGAAGAAGAGTAATTGCCAGTGACATATTGCAGAGACACAGAGTCAGCTATTTCCCTTGCTTCCAGAGTCTCTGGAGAAGAAGGAAAGTGCTATGGTTGCTGTTGTTGCTTCATTGATTGATCTGATTGTATTACGTTACTTTAAAATGCAAATGCACACTGTCTCTTAAAAAAATAACCAATTAATAACCCAGACAATCATTAAAGGTGTTTATATAACAACTGATTCAGTGCCTAGTAGAGTGTCTTACATAGAATGGTTACTTTGTAAGTGCCCGCTGACAAAGCAACACCACAAACCTTCTTACATGTTCTATTTATTGCAATAATTTCATTTTGCTACTTGCTACAGTGAGAGCCTGAAATATGGGAAATCATAGCAATAATGCTATGAAATGCAGAGAAGAGCTATTAAAACTTGTAGCATTAGCAAAACCACAAGATACATCTTTACTTTAACCATAAAGTCTACATGTGCATTTGCCAAAAAAGTGCCCAGGTGAGCAAACTGTATAAAAGTAATGAACAAAATTTCCAACCATGAAGCTCATAACTGTGTGCACTAGTGGTATTTTTCTGAATACCAAGTTCTTCTTATGCTGTTATTTCTTGAACTTGAGACCTGCCTTTGGGACATTTTTACTGGGTGGCAAAACCACAAGTTGCAAAGAGGTTCCAGGTGTTTCTGTTTGGGCATAAACCCAGGTGTTCCCTGGAGGCTGGCAGCCTTGCCAGCCCAGAAGCCTGAGTCCATTAGGCAACCTTAGAATAATCTTGGATATAAAGAGTGAGAGGAACCCATCTCTGGCTCACCGTCATTGGGGTGGGGACATAAAGGAGAGGGGCTGGTCAATTCTGACCTCCCACAGGAAGACTAGAGATTGTAGATCTTGACGACACCTGGCCTTCTTACCTAGACCTCTGCATGGTGCTGAACTAGCCACAATTTGTGGGAGGTGACAAGAATAGGAATTTATTTCGCTAATATTAACCATGAAAGTTATAATAATTAACTTTGTAATAAGTAAAACTAATATGTGCCGAGTACATGTCAACCACTATTCAGGGTGCTTTACACATGAATCGTGTATGATTCTCTAATTCTCACAACAATCCTGTGAGATTGTGATTATTATTATTATCTTGTTAAAATTTCTGAATATTTCACTGAAGCTAACTCATATACATAATTTAAATAGTCAAATAGTACGAGACCTCTAAGGAGGCCTCCACTCTCACCCCACTCTTCCTCCACCCCTAAGTCTCACTCCTCAGAGCCAACCACTTTCCATTGTTTTAGCTGTTTTTCTGTTATCACCCCAGTGACATCTGTATACTATGACTATAGTCCCATTTCTTGATTTTTCAATTTAGACATTATCTACTTTTCACTGCAGACAATCAGGTCAGTGTCCTCACGTGGCTGGGCTTCGCCTACTTTTTTTTTTTTAAGATTTTATTTATTTATTTGACAGAAAGAGAGACAGTGAGAGAGGGAACACAAGCAGGGGGAGCGGGAGAGGGAGAAGCAGGCTTCCCGCTGAGCAGGGAGCCCAATGCGGGGTTCAATTCCAGGACCCTGGGATCATGACCCGAGCTGAAGGCAGACACTTAAGGACTGAGCCACCCAGGTGCCCCGAGGGCTTCACCTACTTTACTTGTACTCTTCCCTGGGTTGAATCCTTGTTTCCTAGAGCCTATGTCTTTCTCTTTGCTGGTTTATTCTACTGTTTTTGTGGAGCACATCCTCAAGTAATCTCCCAAATATGCAGAAAGCACTCCACTTTGCAGCCTCCCACACACTCCTGCCTTCAGAATACCTGGCTTCAGAAGTTCCAGAGCCTTTCCTGGGTTCCACAGCTCAGGTCAGCTTGCTCCTTGCAGGCTTCTCCCCTGCAGGCACTTAGCAGAATAAGATGCAACTCAAGCCGGGCACTTCCTTTCATCCAGATGTTCTCAATTTCCAACATTTGGTCAACATCTCTCATCTGCTGTCATCTTGCTTATTTTTTGTCCTTATTGATTTATACTAGAATGTGATTCTTATGATTTCCTCACTCTCATTTTAGTAGGATTTCCACAGGAAACACAAATAAAAAAGGCATAGGTTCATTCTGCCATATTTAATTAGAAGACCCTCGGGCCAATTTTCAGATATGAATAAAAGCGGAGCCTGAAAGAGGTTAAGTAACTTGCCTGAGGCCACACAGCTGCCACATGGGGAAGCTGAGCTGGAATTAAACTCGGAGATCAGTTTGACTCTAAAGGCACCACCTGCCATGTGTCACCAAGACCAGATGCCCACCCTTCGGGAAGCTCCAGAATGGTCCCAGAAACCTGAGGCCAGAGACAGCAGGCTACAGACTCCTTGAGGCTGGTCGGCACTGAATGGCTAGGGGCCACTGCCCACATCTGGAGCTGAGACCTGAGCCACAACTGTGAGCTCAGACACTCTCACCTCATGAAAGTGCATTTACATCATACCTATGCCATGTTTGACCCAAGTCTGTTATATGTTTTAAGTTGTCTAAAGGTTTCTATTATACACCCACTTATAAGTGGGTGATGCCCCTGGGCCCGTGTTGCCACCTAAACAAGAAAAACCTGATAAGGAATATGAGAAGTAGTTCGCAGCCTGTATGCATTATGGAAAAATAATCACAATCAAAACTAAACATGCAACCTTATGGCTATTGCCACATTCTTAGTGTTTACGTGTACTGGGTGTATATTTATACTGTGTATATTGTATATATTTATACATTTATATATGCATATGCATGTCTACATATATACACTTACATACCTGAGCTCTGGTCAGAGCTGTTGACATCAGAATAGCACAAGGGACACAGGCTGTCCTCAGGAAATGCTGCAGGGAGATGAGCCACAAAAGCATCATCTGTGCCATTTTCCAGTAAATGTGCTCCAGACACTTGCCTGACATTTATTATTATGAGATGGAGATACATGGTAGGGAAGGTATTGGAGGCGGAGAAGCCTTTGACCAAGCAAAAGCAAACCACCACTCCTAGTCTCTAGATAACCCCCAAAGGGCTTTGTCATTTATAAATGGGAGTCTTCGGAATGTTGTCTGGCCTCTTTCTTTGCTGCTCGTGAGTGCCAAGTGACGCTGGGTTTTCCCCATATTTCACATGCCTTCCCCAGATGAGTGGTTTTACGTTAGATCACAAGGAAATACTATCCATTAATCTGGCAAATTATCTTTCATTTCTCATTCATTCAACAAATATTTGCTGAGTACCCATTCTGTGCAAGGCATTGTTCTGGGCAGTGAGGATCCAGCAAAAAGAGACAGACCTGTCCTCGTGGAACTCACATTTTGGTGGAGGAAACAGACCTGGGCAGTTTACTTTCCTCAGTTGACTTCCGAGAATATAGCAGAAATTCAAGTCAGGAGGCCACAGATTTTATGGAAAACATATTGCTATAAGACCGGGCAAAAATTCCTTTTTCAAAAACCAGATTCTGAAATCTTGAGGCTGGAAGCCCATACAATTTCCTTACCAGACCCAGGGCTTCTTCCAACAGCCCAATCTCTTGACTTGACACCTACCTAGTGATTTCTAGATGTAAATCAGTATATTCCCTGCCTTCCTCTGAGTTTCTGGGGCTGCAGCTACATGGTAGCACATCAACAGCAATGGTTTTTAAACCATTTTATTCATGTCTCACAGCAGAAGTACATTTTACATTGTGATACAGTGACTATTACATACATGGATGGGTACAAAGATAAATAGATATGAAATATACACTTTTGTTTCCAGCGTACGTAGATATGTGTACACACACACATATGTACCTACATACACATCTATCTTTGTACACCAGAAACAAGAGTTTCACATATCATTACCTTATTCTTACTACATGTAGTTCACAGTATTTACTGTTCTATTTTATTTTGATTTTAACAATGCTGGTCATGACCCCGAAATTGATTTCATGACCCATAATAATCGATTTCATGGCCCATTAAAACCTGCAGTTTTTTAAAAGTGGATCTTGGTAACAATGGAAAAACTCAGCCCCAAATCTTTTAAATAACCATGCTTTTAAATAACTATGTGTTTGGGGATGTGAGGAAAGGTTATGGATTTGTATTTACATTTTCCAGGTACCTCTGAAAACTATTAACAACCTCAGTCTTTAGATAGGATATGTAAGAATTCCAGGTTTTTGCAGAAGTAGGCTACACCCACATCTCTCACGATGCTCCCCAGAGAGGGCCTAGAACACCACGACTTGGCATAAATTTGATCTTGATGATAATACATAAGCCACGCTGATCATTAGGGGAATATACAAGGCCCTACCACGTGCTGTGAACTTGGGCTGCTTGTGATTCTCCAGCTAACAGGTTCTTCTTAAATGGCAATGACTTGTCACTCCTGTTTGATGCTTTCAATTCCTCATCACTTGGTCATCATCTCACTAACACAAACCCAACACTCCATTATCACCTGTTGCAAGTCTGAAAAGTTTTCGCTGGTGCTGAACTGTTGGGAAAACTGAAACTTGGGGATTATCTGTGAGATCCTTACTTCCAAGGTTACCACCACGTCCCAGAGCAGCATTTTTCTTATTGCTTAAAGTATTTGTTCACCTTCATTGAGCACTTACTAACCACTCCTAATCAGTGTCAAGTCCTCACTCAGGAAGTTATTTATATTTAATTTTCTTAACGGCAGAAAGAGACCCAAACAAATGAATGAAGCAGGTGCTGACATTTTCCTTCTTACACAGAGCTACTTCCCACCAGTGTCTAGATTAATCATCAGAGATTTGGGATCCTCCAGCCCACCCCCCTCCTCCTTTGGGTGGGAAAGGTGTTTGCGGGAGGCTGGAGGGTTGGGACCTAGCACCTCTGCAAAGCTGGAATAGTTTGAGATTTAGTTTATCTGCCACTTCTCCTTCTTTACCCATAATTGGAAAGTATCTCGAGAGACCTGCGAGTATGTGGAGACAGGGCTAGAGCACCTTCCTAACACAAAAACCAAGGGTTCAACTTTCAGGAATTCCACTAGATGTGTTTTAAACCTTCAACAGCTTGAAATCAGCCATGATGGGAACACTGGCAGAAATTGTCAAATGCTACAGATCAGAGTGTCTGAGTCCTACCCCTACCCCAGGCTGGTTGTTAGAGATCTGTCAGCATGTCACTGCTAAGCCCACAGGGCAACTGAATTTGGAGAGCTCTGAGCGCAAGAAGGGTACCCTGGGAGTTTTCTAGAATAGCAATGCTAATCACCCCTCTCTGCTTGGCCCCAGTGGAAGCTGACACATTTATCTGCCTACCTCCTCCCAGACCAGAAAAGAAGTCTGACCAGCCCATGTGTGAGGAGCATGAAGAAGAACGCATCAATATCTACTGTCTGAACTGTGAGGTGCCCACCTGCTCTCTGTGCAAGGTCTTCGGGGCACACAAGGACTGCCAGGTGGCACCCCTAACACACGTGTTCCAGAGGCAGAAGGTAACAGAGCCTCTCCGGCCCCTGCAGCTCTTCCTTGGCAGCCCCTTCCAAGTGCCCGCGGGATTGGCTCCCTTTGTTGAAGGGGACCAGCCAAGCCACGTGGCCCTGAGGCCAAGGGCGTGGAGGCTGGAGGGGGAAGGGGTGCTGTGCTGGTGAGCATGTGCTGGTGAGCACGTGGCCACTCGCTAGATCCCCTGGAGAGGACAGGGACTGCTAGAGAGGGAAGGGGTGCACAGGGTCAGGAAGGTGTGCAGAGGGCAAGGGTCGATGTTTTTTGTGCACTTTGGAGGTTGCTGAAGAAAAGCAGTGTGTTGGCACATGGTCTGAGGCGTTTGAAGTTCAGACCATAGATATGAACAGGCTAACTTTTCACTCCAGGCACAGGAATTTTTCCTCATTTGCTAACAAAAGGTTCTGTTTGCCACACCCCTCCCAGGGCTTTTCTCCCCCACTCCTATTGTAGTAGGCTTCAAGGCAAGGTTAAGCTGGCCTCCTGGCCTTTGCACTGAGACCAGTTGCTGAAAGGCCCCCTCTGAGTTTGGCACATGCCCCCATCCCAGGGCCTCAGCCTCAGCCCTCTCACTGTGACCAACTATAGTTTGTCCCCCAGCTTATCACTGACCTGCCAACCTGGTTTCATCCATTGGCAAGTAGCAATGCGCCCATTTGATGCAAATAAACATGCAGTGCTGTGCTAAGATAGATGCAGCCACTCCCAGCACCTAGAACTTGAGCAGCTCCATCTCTCAGCTTCTTTCTGTGTAGAATCATAGGTTCCACATTTGGTCAGTGTTTTACTTGTGAGGATCAGAGTTGGGATCAAATTTGAAAGCCAAACTTCCAGGCAACACCAGTCATAACCAGTGAGCACTAGCCGCTAAAGAAGCAGGATTTAGCAAGATATCTATAACATTTACTTATTTTTCAATCCACTTATGATTTATTTCCCCTTTTTCCTTCCACACCCACCCACCCCACTCAAGTCATGGTGTGTTAGAACTGAATAGTACTTGTTTCCCTCAGAGCCCAAAAAGTCACGTGGGATGGACAGAAGGACAGACTGGCAGGACTTCCACTCCTGTTGGGCAAAGCAGCTTCACTTTTACCTTTTGGGATTCCATATTAGCTTCGTTTTGAAGAAAGGGTTCTGAAGCTTTAAAATGTTTTACGACCACTGTTCTGGTCCAATCTTCTCACTTTATATCCGAGAAAATTAGGGTCCAAGTTGATTACATGTTTGCCCAACATCATAAAGAAGTTGAAGGCAGAGTTGGACCAAGCAGGTAGGTGTCCTAAGTCCCTACTCAGTGCTGCCTGGTGGTCCATAGCCAGTCTTGGAAAGGGCTAAGTACAAACAATGGAATCTCTTTGAGTCCAAAGAGGAGAGGAATTTCAAGTTGAAAATTCTCCCCTGGAACCAGTCCAATGTTACAGCTTCAAGTTTGTAATGACTTAGTCTAGTATGTATGTATTTGTGCACCTAGCACATAGAAGGTGCAAAATATGTTCTATCTATAGTCTATAATTTAGTGTTTACAATTTTTTTTAGCAGGGTCACAGTCTCCATTAAAGAATTTGGTGACAACTTGGGGCACCTTGGTGGCTCAGTCAGTTAAGCGTCTGCCTTCAGCTCAGGTCATGATCCCAGGGTCCTGGGATAGAGTGCTGCACCGGGCTCCTTGTTCTTCAGGGAGCCTGCTTCTCCCTCTGCCCTCTGCCCCTCTCCCCCACTCATGCTCTCTCGCTCACTTACTCTCTCTCAAATAAATAAAATCTTAAAAAAAAAAGAATTTGGTGACAACTATGAAACCTCTTCCCAGATAAATGCACTTATATACACATCCATACAGAATTTTATTTACAAGACGAGGAGGTTGAGAAGCCTTCTAAGCCTCACTGTTACTCCTAAGGGGTTCGATGGACCCTGGATTAGGGATCTCTGAGGACAATACCGTGATTTATCTGCAATCAGTACTGACTAGAAAACTAAAATCTTGCATCCCTCTTTTCCCTTCATTAGTCTGAGCTCAGTGATGGCATCGCTGTCCTTGTGGGAAGCAATGATCGAGTCCAGGGAGTGATCAGCCAGCTGGAAGACACCTGTAAAATTATTGAGGTAAGTCAAGCAACTCCAACCAAGTATAAGCAAAGCCTGCACTCCTGAGGGGGTTGTGGCTGCCTCATGCCACACAAGCTCTCCTTACAGAATGACCTCCTTCCTCATATGTCTCTCCACCATTCTCCTGGCTCAGGAAGAGAAGTTACCACATGAGTCAATAAGGCAGATTTTGCCACATTTACTAGGGTGGTTGTGACATTTGTTGTTCTTTCTTGGTCAACCCATTTTGAAAGATGAGCTACAAGAAAAATCAATTCCCAGTAATGGAAGTGAATGTTGTCCATCATGATAGCACTATTTCTTCGTGTAAATCCAAACAGTCTTAAGACACACTAGTTAGTGCTTTGGAAAATCCTGTGCAGGTTTGAGCTGCCTATCTGCGCTCTGACAGCAAGATCCTTGCTGTCAAAGGGGGACAGCAGGAGGAGAAAGATGTGTCTGACCATGGTTGGAGAATGATTCACTACTTGGGAGCTCACTGAGACCAGAGTTCTAGCTCATCCATCCCTGCCTCTACCTGGCCCAGTGCCTTGGACATAATAAACACTCAGTACAAAGTTGATGAACAAATGCATGAATGGCTGACTGCCTAGCTCACACTTAAGTTTGGCCTATAAGAAATACTGCGAATCCACCTTCCTCTAGATCAAATATAAACTGTGTAATTGCTGAAGACAAAATACTGGAGCCTAAAGAGGTTTAGCTATGTGGCAGGTCTGCTGTCAAGAACTGAAGATTCACAGACTAGTTAAGCCAGAGAGCCCATGGGGTGAGTGCAAGACAGCCGGGTGAGGGCAGCTCTCTGGATCTGTAAACTGGAGCCATTTATTACCATCTCCCTGCTTTAAGGGAGTTTTTGGGGTTACTTGTTTTTTTCAGTTGGACCTCAGGTGCAATGTTGAGGCATTGTCCTGCTCAGTCTGTGGCATATTGTCTTTATTGCTGTGGGCAAGGGCCCACTTGTTATCTATGTATTTCCTTTCATCCCCATTTCCTACTCTCTTCTCTGTAAATAACCACTCTAACATGTTTGGTGTTCTGTTTACCTATATTCTTATAAAATCTTTATTGTTTTATACACATGCCTTTTACTTTTATAAATGGTATTTGCTGTATTTCTCATTCTGCTTCTTGCTTTTTTTAACCCAAACATTAGGGTTTAAGATCCAGTCTCATGTACATTCAATCCCTCATTTTTCTCCTCTGTAAAAATGGGACATAGTACCCATTTTATAGAGTTAATGTGAGAAGTTAAATAAGCATAAGCAAAATGCTTACCACAGTGCCTAGTATAGGGTGAGTGCCTGGTAAGTACGCTGTTTTCATTATGTTATCATTAGAAAGGCAAATTCCATCAAAAGCCAAAGGCTGGTTCCTAGATGATGATTTCAAGACACTGGCCATAACCAGCTCATCTTAGATTTACACATCATTAAAATCAACGTCCTCTCTTCTCCATACTCATATTCCTGAAAAGATCATGATAAGTTTGGGATCCATTTATAGAAGAAAAGTTTTCTCTTGGCGAAGAGCCCAAAGAGATTACAAAATGGACAATATAAACTCTTTTCTTTTTGCTTACTTACAGTAAAGGCCAAATACAACTGAATCAGTAAGCCATGAATCAGCACTCCAATGTGGTACCATGTTGAGTCTTGAGTGTATAAATAGGAGTATGTTGCTTGTGGGTGAGTGAGATAATCTCTATACTCATCTCTGGTCAGGCCTTCATCAGAGACCTCTGTCCAGGACGTAGAGGCTACAGAACACAAACAGGAGAAAAGCTCTGTGGGTCACATTTGGCCTTGAACAAACGACTCGGGCTCCATTTAGCTAGCTAGCCTCAGAGGACACTGAGAGGGCGAGGAAAGATTTGGCAACTGATCGTCTTCCCGGAGACCAGTCAGGGGCACAAGAGGAAGCAGCTGTTTTTTCTTTCATTGAGAACGAGACAAGAAGGAACAGGTTTGAAGTTAAGTCAGCAGAAGGGATTTAGTGCAGATATCAGGAGGAACTTCCTGGCGGTGGAGGTCAGGATTATTACCCCTATTATTACTGATAAAAACATTCATCAAACATGACACACGTTTACACGTATTTTCACAGGTTACTAGAGGAGTACAACTGTTCCCTGTAGGGCTTTCTGATGAAGCTGTAAATTGGCATGAGTCTTAAAAGTGTCCATCCCTTTTACCTATTTATTTCACTTCCGAGATTTTTACCTTTAGGAAATAAAACTGTACAGAATGTATATATTCATAAATAACCCCCCATATACATTTATAGGGGGAGAAAACCCCAGAAACCAAAAGGTTAGGAGCACTGAACAGTGATACTATTGTCTTCCTTATATATGCCTATATTTCACATTTTTCTAAAATGAGCCTGACATTTTTAATAACCAATAAAATAAAGAATGATTGAACGTGGCTCAGATAAGCACAGTTCTTTCAGATCAGTTTAGGTGGCTCATCTGGAGATGTAGGTATTGGCTCAGAGCCTCATGGGGGTCTCTGATTTTATGATCCCTACTTGATGCAAATATCCTCCATTTGAAGAGGCCAGAAGCCAGAGACCCTGCCACAAAAAGCCACAGGGTGCATCTGTAATCACCGAGGTGATCTCCATAGAGCCAGGACCATATCCGTGGGCAAAACACCAGAGGCTCCCTTTGTGCGTGGCAGCCTGCAAGGCAACATGTCGTGAAGCACCGCAGGTTCTTGGCTTAGAGTGAAACGGTCCTACCTTGCAGAGCAGGTGAATTCTGTTCCGGAGTTCAGGTCACAGAGCTCCTGTTCTCCCATTATCCCCGGAGCGGTTGTTTTCCTTCCTGGCTTTGCTCACCTCCTGCCTGGAAACGTTTTCCAGGAAGCCAGTGGTGGCTCCTGGCCAGGGTGTGGGGAGCTGTTGTTAAAGAATTCTCTCTTCTGATTGGTGAAGAACCCCTTAGGGATGGGAAATGGAGTAGTCCCTGGGTGGGCACTATCCTTCCCTAATTACCTCTCCTCTTCCCACTTGGGGCCCTGACACCTGCCCTTTGGTAGGAGTGTCCATCCCTTGCACATGTCTAATTTTGTCCCTGGTCATGTAATGTCTTGCAGGGCTGGTCTGGTCAGGCACGCAGCCCAGGACCAGCCCTGGAGAGCTGCTGAGCTTAGTCTAAATCACACTGTGGACTCCTTGTTATCCTTTAAAAATTACATATGCTGTTGATGTGAGTTTACAATGATTCTGAGAGTGGCTTTGAGAAGGACTATATTCGCAAAAGGGCAGTCTGAACTGTGTCAAAAGGGGGAGTGGCATTTTTTTCTCATTGCTGTGGGCTGACAGTGGGTGAAGGAGGCTTCAGTCTTTTTAGCACGCCTGGCTGAATGTGGCTCAGCCTGAGATATTCCCAAAGCTCTCTCCTGCAGGTTGTTGGCGGGCTTTCTAGGCTGTTCTAGACAAGCCTGGCACGGTCTGGAGCTACACTTGCCTTTCCAGGCCAGGAAATGTTCTGGGACAGGCTGGGACTCAGAAAGAGGGTTGCTGGTTGGAGTAGACAAGTACACTTCCTCAGGAGCTGTTTCCAGAAAAATGTGCTTGGCTTTCCTTCCTCATCCCTAGAAATCATAACCTCCATCTTACAGTCTCTACAAAGGACACTTATCCTATGTCACTGGACACCAAAGAGAGTAGGTTATTAATACTGGTCCTCCTGAGGCAGGCAGGCAGGCAGGCCTAGAAATAATCCTGTTTTGTATGGATGCATGTCTAAAGGAAATAGCTACAAGTTGAATAATAAATATTTGATCTTGAGCATTTCCATTATCTGAAAAATGACAACTTTAATAAGATCCTCCACTGACTTTTGCATTGAAAACAAATCTATTGTACTTCCAAAACAATAATTTTACCCAAACAGGTTTTGGAACATTGCCCATGCAGTTACAAATATGAAGTCTAAATATAAGAATCATTTTAATAAGCATACCCGAATTTTTAAGGCAACATTTTAAAGGCAATATAACATATGCTTAAAAGACCGGGTTTCAGAATTTGAATTTTAACCGTCATTTAACTATATGACCTTAGGAAGTGACCTAAGCTCTTTGTCCCTCAACTTGCTCACCGGTACAGTGGGGTTAATAATACCTTCTTCAGAGTGTTATTGTGATGCCTAAGTTGGGGTAAGAGGCACATGCCAGGGGACTGATTAAGTTACCTCATGTTATTCTCACAGTCAGCTTGGAAAGAGCACACTTATTGTAATGATGCTAATAATTGAACCACTGGAGCATCGGAAGCATCTTTTAAATGGTGTCAGAATAAGACTATCAGGGTCTTGGTCGATTATGATGTGAGGCTAAGCAACCCCCTTCAGACGGAAAAACTGAACACGAACGGTAGAAGATATTAACCCTATTCTTGATCTAAGAGGCTTGGAGGTAACTTAAAATATTGGCTAAGGCTCTTCTGGGAAACGTGTTGACCCTGCACTCGGGACAGGAGCAAATTAAACAACTGCTCAACTCGCCATGTAAAGCAGGGCTCTCTGCTTTACAGAGTTTACTCAAGGAGCTTCTAAATGCTCTGGACAGACACCCCAGGAGTAAGCTTTAGAGATCCCATAAATTAGAACATAATTGTTCCTCTAACATGAAGTGGCTGGCAACATGATACAGTGGAAAACAGTATGAATTTGGGAGTCCCGAGCCCCATGGTCGCTGGGTAGAGTTGCTTCGCTGAGCTGAACTCTATCTCTTGTGCCTGGAAGGGACATGTTATTCTCCTTTGTCTTCTCTAGTGTAGCCTGGCAGAGACCCAGCTTCTCGTCGTCTGCGCTCATGGGACTTCTCCCAAGTGCTAGGAATTGAGGCTTTACGAGCAAAGGGTTGGCTGATTTCCTCAGGAGAATCTTCCTACCTTAAGATAATTCTTTCTTTAGTGTTATTAACCTGCTGTCTGCTTTCCCCCCTCTTCTTTTGGGGATGGTGGGGAGAGAAAACTCTGTTGGGCTTAACGAAGGGAGTTCTGAAGTAGTGTATTTCAAACGAAGCCGAGCGTGCACTCCCAGACCCAGAGCGGGAGCACCAAACAAGCGTGGGTGTCGATGAGTGCTGGAAGAATGTGGGGGGTATGTGAATGAGCCAGCTAGAGCCAGTTGCTCAGTGACAAGTGCTGGGGCGAAGAGCTTATCTTCAGCTCTATTTTGGTCCCAGAGGCATGTTCCTTACATGGTAAGAGCAGCGGTTCCAATTGTCTTAGGTTTTCCTCTCGTAACCCTGGCACATTCCCAAGCTGGGACTGACACTGCAGGGCCAGGACATATAATTAATGTCTTCATGCTGGAGATGACCACTCTGAAACTTGCCAGTAGTGGAAGGAGACATTTTGTAGCCTGAAGACTCTGAAATATCTCTACATTTACCTCAAGTCGTGGAGTCTTGGAACTGTAGAGTCAGAAGGGATTGGAATCACCCAATCCCATCCCTTACTGTACAAATAAGAAAATTGTCCTGAGCCTAAGAGGCGTCCCTACAGTTGCATAGCTGTTTTTTTGTTGTTTTCTTTTTTTTTTTAAGATTTTATTTATTTATTTAACAGATAGAGACACAGCGAGAGAGGGAACACAAGCCTGAGGAGTGGGAGGCGGAGGAGAAACAGGCTTCCCGCCAAGCAGGGAGCCCAATGCGGGGCTCGATCCCAGGACCCTGGGATCATGACCTGAGCCGAAGGCAGACGCTTAACAACTGAGCCAGCCAGGCGCCCCTTTTTGTTGTTTTCTTTCTCTGAATGAAGCAGAGGCTTGGACTATCTACTTACATATCTATTTTCTGGGAACATAGAAACTTTTGAGGACTGAATTACCCCTAGATACAAGTCATATTTCATTCATTCACTCAGTCATTCAGACCATCTTTCTCATGGGTGCACTCTATGCCATATTCTGCACACATAATGCTGGGAAGTGGTGATGAACTAAACGGAAAAGATTCCTGCTCTCAGGAAGGTTTTGTTCTAGGAGGGGAGTTAGACAATAAAACCAATAAATGACAAGATCATTTCAGAGAGTAGTAAGTGCTTGGGAAGAAGGTGAGCCACTGAAAATCTGGCCGTTAAAAACAATGGAATGACGGTACTTTGAGTGGCAGGCTCTATACGCTTTAGTAGAAGATTGTTGTTGATTTTTTCCATGGAATGCTTCTCTTTGCAACTGCATCTTATTGCTACCAAAAGATAAAGGAGGCTAAAAATTAGAGTCTGTCAGTTTTAACATTTCTATGAAAGCAAGAACTAAACAATGGGTTTTAGATAAATATTAAAGGTTACCTACTCACTTCTAAGGAAATGACCAAATGATTACTTGATATTTTTCTTTTTAGCCGGATATTATGACATTGGTTGAAACAGATATTCCACCTGTCATCATTTTACCATTTTAATATGGACAGCATAGTTTTCCCTTTATAAAATCACCACTTATTGGTATATTGCATCCCTACTGGGTTCACTTTAGAGATGGGATGAATCTTGTTTTCATTCAAGGACTACAGACAACTTTTATTTGGTTCTTCTAACTGTCCTGGCAGACCTAGGAGTTAGGTCATACTGCAGTGGAGGCTATGCATCAGAATATGCTTGGAGCAAATACCTAGTGCATTTATGATGGAAGTTCTTTCAACTGCTAAATATGCTCACACAGGGGCACGTGTACACACACACACACACACACAGGACATAGGAACTGCAGATATCAAAAGGAAGAAAATGGAGAATATTTGAAAAAATAAACTTCAAAGTTCAAAAAGTATACATCTTGATTCAATTACTATCCAGAGAAGTGGGGGTATGGAGAGGGTACACAGCCAAGAATTTTTACTGAAGCCTTTTTTTTTAAACAAGGCTTTTAACTGAAATAAGTGAAAAAGAATGTTAAAAGCAAAAAGAAATCTTTGAGGTGAGGATGTTTTTGTGGAGAAGAGATAAAGATGGCTGCTCTCATGCTTGTGCAGGTAACAATCATCCTTTCAAGTATGCTACCTGCAGATGTTTTGATGAAGCAGAAGTCCACATTTTTCAGGTTACTAGAAAGTCACTGTTGAAAGCATTTCAGATCCATATTTACAAAGGCACAGTAGGTACTGAAATTCAGAGTAATCACTATCACTAGCGAGCTGGCCTCTAGGAGCATATTTTTCTTTCATAGCATATACCTCTTCTCTAATTACTTCAGAGGATGAGCTGATAAGCCGAGGTGTTTGTTGTTAACTGACTTTCATAGAACTTTGAAGGTCTTGTAGTCCAGAAGGATGGAAGGGCGCCCACCTTAGTCAATTCAATTTTAATTTCATGGAGTATTTCTCATTTGAATCTGACATTAGGTTAACCTGAACATCTTAAGCTCATTTCTAAAAGTTTGTAAGTATGAGTTTCATACTTCCAAGAAGCATATTTTTCCTATTTCAGAAACAGATTTTTCTGACTCTTACTATATTTTGCATAGAATTATACTAAAGGCACATTAAGCAGGAGAAAAAAAAGAAGTGAAGGTTTTTTTGTTAGAAAATATAATAATTTTTCTACCCTTCTCATGAACACCGGAAAAACTATAGCAGGTTTTTAGATCTTCTAATGCCTGGCACATAGTAATTAGTGAATTTTGCTGAAGGAATAAACTAATGAATATAATTCTGAAACAATTTGAGGTTTCTTTAAAAGTCTACTTGTTGCAGAGTCGATTTGTTAAAAGACATATATTTGGTTCACAGTAGTTCACATAAAATTTTTTTCAAGTTACTTTCCAGTATCTCACAGCAGGGTATGGTAGGAGTAGTTGTAACCTAGGAGTTCAAAACCCTTGGCTCTAGGCCAGACATCAACAATAAATGGCAGAATGGCTTGAGAAAATGATTTAACTCTGCTGAACTTCAGTTTCCACATGAGTGAAATGATTGCTTTGGAGCAGGTTACTTCTGATATTCCATGCAACTTCAAAATTCCACAACTGTATAATTCAAATTAAGGATAATTGGATCTAAATTTAATAAGCACTGATATAGTACCCATAATGTGTCAGGTAATATTATAAGGGTTTTATACAGCATTTAATCTTATAATAATAATAATCAAGCATAAACTGCACACAGGGTAGCATTTCATACACTGTAAATAAGTAAATAATAGTTGCTATCAAAATGATAGTAATTTTATTAAAATTAATATAGTAAAAACCATTAGAAAACTCAAATGGAAATAAAATATACTTGGAATTGAAAATAATGTAAAAATAAAGTGGTTATTTCATTTTAGCCACTAAATAAAACACTAGCCATGACACATGACTTCGCATCAGTGTCACTATAAATAATTTGGGTTTTGTGACCATGAAGGCTCTCATACATATTAAATCATATAGGAGGAAACTTTTGAGAAACAAAAATATTCTACCAGTATCACATCTTACTATTTGTTATATATGTTTTAAGTGCACAATTTCTTTTAGAAAAATAAGCTAGAAACCATCATATTTTGCAGTAAACAGGAGAGCTTCTGAACATCGAAGAGGCATATTTCAGGAATGCAGCGGGCACAAGGTTTCCTGTGAGCTTAAAACAGAAAGCAATACAGTGAAAGAACGTTTGATTGGGAAGCTACTAACAGGCTTCAGTTCTGAGGCCTCATAATCATCCAAATCTCAAGCCAAAGGGCTGGAAATGGATGCAGATTTGGCAAGCCCAGTGATTTCCATGTCTGGACATGCTTTGTGAGTCCTTGTCCTATTACCTTGACAACTGTCAAGGCTCCACGAATTTTCATCCCCTCCTCACACCTCCTCTGCTGCTCCTCATCCTTTATGGCCAAAGCTGGGCATCACTTCCATTAAGAAGCTTTTCCTCAGCCATCCACCCCTGCTCCTTGTGAATGTCCCCCACCCATATGCTTCCATAAAACCTGGTATAAATCTCTAACATATTTCAATTATTCAGCCTACTAGGTTGCTATTATATTATTGGTCCATAGTCTTTCTCATTCAGTGACCTGAGCTCCTTGAGAACAGGAATTATGTTTTAGTTCATTGTTGGGTCCCCAGAGCCTTGCCTAGTGCTTGACACAAATGATACGCTTAAGAATTGACTGCTAAATGAATGAATGGATGGGTTGATGACAGCATTAACTGGTAATTATTACTAAAATGGTTAGAATCATTGGATCTCCTTCATGAATTATTATTGGCCAGAAAGTATGATGAGAATTGACTGTGTTCCAAGGGAGGCAGTGGAGGGAGAGGTGTATTTCCTGCATATTTGTGGAGTATCTTCATAATCAACAATTTGGTTTAGGTTATCCATTTTTTCCCCTTACTTTAAGAACAGTAGAGAAATTGGGGGAAAATGAAACACAGTTTTAAAAAAACCTGTTCAACACATATATACTGAACATCTGTTGTTCAAAGTGGTATATGTCCTAGGCAGACCCAGATTCTATCCTTAATGAGACTATACTTTAGATATTTAAGAAACTCACATATAGGAAAAAAGTGATACTTGACACCTAAATGACCAGTGTTTACTAAAATGAAAGAACACATAATAAGGGTCACAAAAATCAGAAATGTCAGATAAATTGGCTGGATTCCCAAGAAGACCCCATTGGGAAGGAGAGCTATGTTGGATCATAGTGTCTCAAAGCCTGTTCTCAGCTGTAGAGGTCCTGGACCCAGAGATGGTCAGGTCCAAGGAAATTGGCATATATACACATCAAGCTTACTGGAGCTTGAAAAACCAAAAGGCCAATGACTGGGCCAAATGGAAAGTTAATTATGATTTAAACATGGACTCAGAGAGAAGGAAGTTAAATGGTACTGGAGATGCCTCGGCCACACAATGCAAATGGGCAAGTTTGATTTCCCATACAGCCTTTCTCTTGGGGAATCAAAGACCAAATCCAGTATTTCCCTGTCTTAGACAATATTGGATAAATAGAGGACTAGGTGAATAGAGGTGTATGCCATTGATGGTCACTATTATCGGATTTCAGAAGAACTAAAAGATGGCATTCAGTCATAGAGATCAAAGAACATTTTATGGGAGAAGTGGTATTCCAACAATGTCTTTAAGATTACTTAGAGTTTGCAACTGTGAATTGGGGAAGAACGTTCTAAACTGAGGGGAAATGATGAACAAAGAAAGTGAGTGGTTTGTTTTTGCTGGATACAGGGTATGTGATGAAGAATAGTACAGTATTATGAAGGAAAGCTGGAACCAGGTCATGGAGAAGCTGGAAAGTCAGTTATGAAGTTTAAATATTATTCTTTGGGCAACGAGTAGTCAGAGAAAAAGCACCATACCCCAGGGAAATGTACTCCAGGAAAATGAATTTGGCTGTAGTGTATGGGTTTGCTTCAGGTAAATTCCAGAGGCAGAGGCCAATGGGAAGCCTCAGAATCTCCAATGGGAGGACTGAACCTAGAACAGGAGTAGTGTAGGTGAAGCAGAGAGAGACTGCGGGTACAAACCAGGAAGTACCATGGTGTTCTCCTTACACACACATACATATACACACACTCACCCAAAGGCAAAATATAAAACTATAAGCTACCCAACCAGTACATGATTTTTTAAAAAAACCTGTCCTAATTTCTATGAAATTCTCCATTTATAAAGAACATAGTGAAAAATCATTGATCCATTTAGCCAATTTGGTTGATTTTGGCTTGTCTAAGTATAAAATTTGATAAATATGAGCTTTTCAAAGCATCAAAACAATGGGAATCTATAATTAAGGGACAGCTTCAAGGAAAGGAAAAAAATACCCTATATAAGTACATTTTCTTATCTCCCAAAACATTCCAGGTGATTTCTCCAAATAGATACTCTTTCAAACATTTTCTAACATGAGCTAACCCAACTAACAGGAATGCTGCAGAAAACAGAAACAGGAACTTTGTGAGAAGTTTGATTACTTGTATGGCATCCTGGAGGAGAGGAAAAATGAAATGACGCAAGTCATTACCCGAACCCAAGAGGAGAAACTGGAACATGTCCGCGCTCTTATCAAAAAGTATTCTGATCATTTGGAAAACGTGTCAAAGTTGGTTGAATCAGGAATCCAGTTCATGGATGAGCCAGAAATGGCAGTGTTTCTGCAGGTAAGTCTCCTTTTGGTACCTAATAGAACTAACCAAGAAGGTGGCTGCTGGAGAAGTAGTTGTCATCATATTTTTGTTATTTTTTGTTCATCTCATTTTGATTTATTTTACCAAGTAAAATATAAGCTCATTATGTGTTCATGTCTCCATCTTTTTAAACAACTTCATAAGCATATATTTAAGGGACCATGACATCACTTAAATATAAGAGGGTTCTGGTATAAAACAGCAGTAATTCATGGCATTTAGAAACTAAGCTCTGAGATTTTCAGAGTCAGCAGAGGAAAGAATTAAGTCTTTGATGAAAAGAATTTAAGTAGGTCTGTCTTTTGTTTGCTTTCGCAGAATGCCAAAACCCTGTTACAAAAGTAAGTAATTTTCATTTTATGGAAAAATGCATACTTTTCATTTTTACCCAAGGCTATCAAACATTAGACAGTGACAGAAAGTGGCAACTTGTCTTTGTTGCAGAATTTCTGAAGCATCGAAGGCATTTCAGATGGAGAAAATAGAACATGGTTATGAGAACATGAACCACTTCACAGTCAACCTCAATAGAGAAGAAAAAATCATCCGTGAAATTGATTTTTACAGAGGTTTGTTTTTCTTGTGACCATTTGGACAAAGTTGCAGGTGTGTGAGAGCTGCAGCTGGGTTCAGCAGGAGAAAGACGGGATTCAGAATCACCTCCAGAATGGATGTCGACAATTATACAAGGATCATAATCCAATGTGAAACTCTATTTCATTACAGATTCATGTAGTTGGTTGACAGTGTTTATTTAGCTTTGCACAGCACAGTGCCCATTATAATGCCATTATTGGGCATTTGACTCTGAGTAGTCAAATACTTAATAGTTGATGGTGATGATGATGTCTCAAGATCAATCTTACACAAGGTGTTAACCACAATGATGTGAAGTGTCATGAAGTGCAAGGTTAAGGATGAGATAAAAATAAACTGTAGAAGACATTGGGATGGCTATTGTAGCTCATCCACTTAATCAGACTTTAGAGGGCAAGAATAGCAAATGAGTCACAGAATAAGTCACACCTGGAAACAAAACTGGCTCTCTGTGACCAGCTGTATTTCATGAGTTCTAAATGCATCTCTACCATTTGGCCCAGAGATCGCCTTCTTGGAAATGTGTCCTCATGAAATAGTTGAAAAAAGGAAAATAACCTTGGAACTGACCAAAACTTTGAATGTCTTGATTCATCCTAGCCCATCTAGATGACAAGACTCCTCGGCTAGACCACTAATAACCATGAAGCTCTATCAGTGTGTACAGATGTAATTTTAGAAGCAAGTCTTCAGGATGAATCTTTTTTAAAAAATGACTTAATATTGTCTCTCCTTAATATTGCCTGAGGGAATATTAAGATCAATGTGTTAGGAAAAGAGTCACGGCATTAACTGTGGCAAAAGTCAGCATTCACTGAACAGAGGGGGTAAGACATTAAAACAAGACAGGGTTTTGTATGTTTTCTGAGAAAGGGAAGACAGTTGCATTTCTATTTAATCTGACAGAGATAAGTGACCATCCTAGCCCCAGCCCTCCAGGAGCTTGCAGATGTGACAGAATATGGTGTAAAGGTGACCAGGCTCAGGGCCGGGGGAGGGGGCGGGGTCAGGTGCACAGTTCACGGTAGTAGTAAGGACTGTACTTTGTACGGGGGAGGGGAACAAAGAGGGTGGTGATGGTTGGGCCCGTCCTCCCATTTCTCCTGTCTACATTTACCTAGAAGCACAAGCCCCAGCATGGCATACTTGGGCCATAGTCCAGTGTCTGATGGAGAAGATTTCCCTAGCCCTGACCTTATTCAGGGCTGTAAGAACTGGCCATTAATTGATTTCATAGCTGCAGTGATAATTATAATGATTTTAAAAACACATTACCTTACCAGAAGATGAAGATGAAGAAGAGGGAGAAGGAGAAGAAGAAGGGGAAGGGGAGGAAGTAGAAGTGGAAGAGGTAGAAAATGTTCGAACAGAGTCATCAGGAGAAGATGAAAGTCCGGAGAAAGCCTTGGAGGCCTCTCAGCCGGCCTCAGAGCTCCAGGCTGCCCCAGGGGCACTTCCAGCTTCCTCTCCAGAGTCACCTCCAGCCCTGCCACCTGCTGCAGATACCCCAGTGACACAGGTAACCATTCACCAGTTCCCTCCTACAGGACACACAGGTGTGCCTCCTTGCTGACTAGCCTAAACAATTTGTTCTGCCTTAAGAAAAGGGTAGCTATAGTCCAGACATTTGTAAGTCAAAGACAAAAGAATTCAGAGCAGTCTCAACGTCAGGGGGGAGGTCCTCTAGGTGATTCAACGAGGTTCAGTGTTGTTATAATCGGTTGGTGAGACCGAGTTTAAAACGATTTCCCCACCAATAGCACCCTCAAATCTGAAGCAATGTTTGGAAATCTCTGTGCATGGGTGAGGGGTATGTGTGTAACATGTTAGTTCCTAGAGAGCCAGTGTCATGAAGATTGGGTCTGCTCTGAAAACAGATATGGGGTACAGGGTGAGAAATAATCTAAGGTGAGAAGTAAAAATGACTATACCTACAGAACTTTGAATTTTCTATAGATAATAAAGGAAGTAGATAGAGAAGTCATGCTAGTTCATGTCCCTGTCACTGACCCTGACATATAACTACATCTTTCATTAAGTGGGCAAAGAAACAACGTCTAATTTTCTATGTATCTGCCATCTGATGAGATTATGTGTTAACAGAATTGTTAATAGAAATTTCCTAGGAGATAACTCATCCCAAATCCTCTATCTGATTGGCTGACCCTTAGTTTCTAAGATGTCACCGTCCAGTTTTCAAGCCTTTCTGCTGACGTCATGACACCTTCAGCTGAGAGGTCTCAACCTGTGGAGTTTGTGGGCAATGTAGATTCATCAAAAAGGTGTCCTGGTTTTGCACCTGCTTTCAAAGTGCATTGAAATTATCTATAGAAACAAAACCTCAGAGGGGAAACTCTGAATTAGAGAATTATATTCTATGCTCCGTCTCCATAGGAAACCAGGCTGAAATACTATTTATGGTTCCTAGAATCTTGAAATTCTGGGTATACCAATCGCACTGAGTTTGAAAGAGGTGTGGTAACTAAATGAGAGTTGGATGTGGTCAACAAGATCAATTTGGGATTTTAGAAAAGAGGTTTGGGGAGCCCACCTGGAATGTCAAAATATTAATCGTGGGCAGTAGATTGACCTTTCTCCTATATCAGATATTTTATAAGCAAACTTCATTTCAGGCATCTGCTGTCTGTCTGTCCAGGCTACCATCTGGTGAAGGACAAGCGCAGAAAAGAAGAGGGGGCACGTGAAGGGGCCCAGAGGGAGGGGAGCTAGCTGCTCTCCTTCCCTGAGAGCTTGCAGAGGGCGGGACGAACTAGAACTTGCGCTAAATCAGGCACTGCACAGAGAGCTCATAGTTTTCAAACCCAAAGGGAACTAAAACCAACTGCTTTTTCCTCTTCTTCTTCCTCCTCTTTTTTTTATCTTTGAATGTATCTGTCCCGATTAAGGGGGAGGTTGTCCCCACTGGCTCTCAGCAGACCACAGAGTCTGAAACTCCAGTCCCTGCAGCAACGGACACTGCGGATCCCTTGTTTTACCCTAGTTGGTATAAAGGCCGAACCCGGCAAGCCAGCACCAACCCACCTTCCACCCCAGGGAGCGAAGGTCTGGGACACATAGGGCCTCCCGGTTCTGAGGACCCGAATGTGCAGAAGGCAGAAGTGGCAGAAGCCGCAGCTGGTGAGAGGGCAGCAGTGAGTGGTAAGGAAACTAGTTCACCTGCAGCTACTTCTCAGGTTAGTGTTGATGCTGTTGTGTCCGAATGCTCCCCCACGCCACCTAGCGTCCTGCTGGGCTCACAGCAAGAAAGAAGGGCTTCCGGAGGGGCAGAAAGAAACCCTGGCTGTGGGAAAAACACAGAAACAACTCATCCCACAATTTGGGCTTTTTTGGGGCGGGGGGGGCTTTTTGGTTTTTTTTTAAGGCTGGTAAAACAAAGAAGAAAACAGATTGACTTCACTCTACCCATATGTGGTGATCCCACACCTGGCGTCCCAGGGGAGGGGGTCCAAGCACGCCTGGCCCTGACGCTTGCAGTCCCTGCAGTCGAAAGCTGCTTTTTTCTCGATGCCTGGCTGCTGGCCCAGGTTCCCCTTCGCCAAGGCCACTTGCCCTTGCTCAGCCTTTTCTGTGTCCTCCCCGGGCTCCCAAAGACTAATCCCCCGCTTTTGTGTCATTCCCAGCAACCGTGAAGGAGCACGTTTGAACTGAGTTCTAAGTCCGTTCTGGAAAATAACCTCTGGTTGATTCATGGATTCTGGGAGTGTGCTGGCTATGGCTAGAAAAAGATAGTCTTGGCTTGATTAAACCAGCGCTTCCTAAACATGTGCTGCTGGGAGCAGAAAAGCACAGGTTTTCCTACACTGGGTTTTGTTTTTTTTTTTTTTTTAAGGGTCACGTAATACCTTTTTATAACGTACTTTGAAGGCCATGTCTTTTTCCTACAATGGGTTAGATGTTTGCATGGCTCAAAGAGTTCCTAGAAGAAATATTCAATAATTTCTTCACAAGGAAGAATGCTCATGGTTGCTCCATACTCATGAACATTCTTAAATGATGGGTGGATATGAGTGTTGCCCAGACATGGGATGTCGAAGAAATACTCCCTGGTTCCATGCTCCTGGGTGATGTGATTCTGAACAACAAATAGCATTTTTCAAAAATCAGAAAGTTACTTATTGTCTTGACTGTATCTGTTCAAGTGAACCTTAATTTCATGAAGTAATAAAGGGAAATTATTTTTGGTAAACTGAAAGAAAGATGCATTTGTGTCATATATTTATTTTCACAAATGAAAAATGACAAAAAGAATTGTTTGGTGTGAGGAAACATTTTGAGGTAGTTTTCAATTAAAAAGTGGAGTGTAAAGTTTTCTAGAAAATTTATGGAAACTTTATTTCTAGAAAGTTAATTGGATTTCTTACATATTTAGTGGAAGTTGGAGTCAGAAGGAGCTGTTTTCTGAAAACAGTGGTACAAAACCCCATAATAGGAGCATGTAATATGGCTCCAAGCCAAAACGCAAAATCCATCTAAATGATGTTGAAAAATATTATTTGTGATAATATCAGTGAAGCTTTCTTCTTGTTTTCTCACAGGAGTTAGCAATCTGCCTAGCACTTTTGGCTTTTCTTATACTTCACTACATCTGGCGTCAGATTCAGTACTTGATTTTTGCTTTAATGGGTAGGAAATATTTTCTTTTCCCTTCACTAACATCTCATGCGGTTTCTTCCATAATGTTCCTACTCTATAGGCTTAAAGATAAATTTCTCCCCAACTTTGAGGCTCAGCCATTGAACAAGAACCAAGTTCTAGATAATACTCATGGCTTCAAGCTCCCTACAGTGCAATCACCTCAAGGTGCCTTCCTGAGGAGAATTGCTCCGTTGTCTAATGCTGCATGGAGGGGAATCCTGACTCAGAACAGTGACTCAGTGGGCAATTATTCAGTAATCCAGAAAGAGTGGACCCTCCGAAAGGGCCATGAGGGGAGGCCAGT
The DNA here is from genome assembly GCF_037043125.1 of Eumetopias jubatus. Lineage (NCBI taxonomy): Eukaryota > Metazoa > Chordata > Mammalia > Carnivora > Otariidae > Eumetopias > Eumetopias jubatus. The sequence continues at coordinate 172,974,475 of NW_028274810.1, read as the reverse complement.
TTCAAAAGGCGTCAATAGTGCTGTGAGGATTCACTGCTCTTAAAGCAGAGGGAGGACCAGCAAAGGACTAGTTCAGGAATACATACGGTTTCCATAGATTTAGTAGCTACATTTCATTTGCTTACACCAGAGGCACCCAGGCTGTGGCCGGATGACTCCTGTCAAAGATCCGCAGGCAGTTCTTGCGCTGGTGGGCAGGTGGGCCGGGTGACTTCTCAGTTCTCTTTGAACCCTCAGACTCTAAAGTCTTTCCTGAGAGAGGAGATCTCTGAGAGAAAGGTATCCTGGGTGCAGCACCATCAAGGGGATTTCAGCCAGGTGAGATCTGAATGAATAAAAAGCAGGAAGATCAATGTTCATCCACCAGACATAAAGAATGAGAACCAAAGAAAAGTCATAAAACCAACAGCCTTTATTTTTGAGATGCCTTTCTCATAGCCAAGCCTTTCCTTAATGACTGTTAACAAGATTTGCATAGGAACTGACATCTTACTCCTTTAACAGCCTTTTGAAGATTATCAGTTTAATAATATTTAAAGATTCAAACCTCCTGTACTTTTGAGTAAATGACCCTGCTGGACCTGAGGCCCAGCTCCCTGTGCCTGTAGCTCAAAAGCAATTCAGGGTGACTGGTGCTGAAAGGCCTCAGCTATTTCTGGCTCATTGACTTTATCCTGGGTTGACATTGACTCTTCTGGAAGCTCCCATCATAGTTCCTTTCTGCCTCATTAGCTGTCCGTTCAGCAATGACAGTAGGATCTCCATGGGTCCCTGTGATGTCACCAGTGGGTGACTAGGATCTGCTCCCAATGTCTAATAGTCAGCCAGAAACCTGTGTACCTGAAATGTTCCTAGTGTCCTTAGAGTCTGCTCATGATTTGTGGCAAAGAGCAGTGGGTGGAAGCATCGGCCATGGACTCAGTGGGGCAAATGGGGGAGAGAGAAAACTGCATATTTTATGGGAATATCATGAATAACTGTGGATCTGAATAATTGTCTGAAGAGTTCAGTTTGCATTCTGAGAATTCAGGTTTGGGGCTTTGTTGCCATAGAATGCTTCTCTGAGGCTGCAGGGGGAGAGTCATGCTTCTTTTCCGCCGTCCGCTGAGCCCATGTCATGTACCCCGACGTTCACATGCCTGTCTGCTAAGATAAGGGGGAGACAGTTGGGAGCACTCTGGAGTAAGTGACTGGCATTCACCGTTGCCAAGAATATGGACAGATCAATAGAGACCTCACCATAGTATCAGATTCCTGGCCTCTGTGGATTATTTGCAGGCCTGCTTTGCTTTCACCACCTCAGAACCCAACTCACTAAATTAGTATTTGTCCAATGCAAGGTTAGCTTATTAGAATTTCACACTTTATCCTTAGTCTTTCCCTGGACATTTAGGATGTGATACAAAAGCTCTCCTTGATTCCCAGGTGGTCTTACCTCTCTTTACTATGTGTCAGGGAATAAGCTTGCCTGAGAATCTCAAGCATTTCAGGCTTACCTACTGATCTGTAAACTCACTTCAGTCACCTTCAGACTTTTAAGAAGGCAAATGTTCTGTCTCCAGGTGCTTTCTTCACAGCCATTCACACAGTGAAACCTGCCATTGCCTTTGCTGCCTGTGATTTCTGATACCATACAATCTCCACTTTATCCCGTGCCTTCTCTTTTCACCTAATCACACAGGCAATCCCCATCAGTGGCAAACTGGGATTCTGCTTTTTGTTAGATCAGACAAGCCTGTTGCCTTCCCCGCCCTCTTTCTTGAAAAAAATAAATTTCTCAACAAGGTTTGGCTTAAGCCTTGTGGCAAAACTGAATTCCACAGAAGAGAGACTCTTCTGCAGGATGCACTTTGAATCCTGTAACATCCTATTTCTCCCAGAAAACCCCGTGAAATCCCCTGGACACGAACTGGTCTTTAGCTGCAAAATTGCCCTTTAAGTTTCCACCTTTCTAGGCCATACCTGCTGTATGTTCAGTCAATGCAAAGAGAGTTTGGGGGAAATAACATTTGATCTACTTCATGTATTAATGTTTACATTTTTTTTTGAAAAGGTGACATCACACCCTAGTCAATCTTAGAGGACAGGGCAGTAATAAGGTGGGAAGAAGGCAGGTCAGCTGCCCTTGGAAAGCAATCTCTGTGAGCCTCACCTCCTGGGCATGCCTTGTGTGGCCATTTCTGGGTCCAGTCTGCTTCCCTCCATTGCCCTTCCTGAACTTCCTATACAACTTACATGCAGATTACACCTGGGTGCTAAGACAAGGACGACTCCTACCACCCACATTCATAGACAGTTGAGTATTTTATTGGGGATATATGTGGCAGTTAGATTTTTCCAGAAGTGGGAGCAGCAACAAAGAAAGACCCTCCCTGTTCCCCTTCCTCCCTCCCTAATGAGGCTTAGTGGCCTTGTGTGGAAGAATTTGTCCAAAGTGTTTAAGGGGAGCTGTTCAGGGAACAGGGATTTCCAGAGAAATGTCTTCCTATTTGGTGGATTAAGTAGGCAGCTGCTCCGGGTGACACCTGAGCTGGACCATGGCAGCTGCCCCAAGGTCAGAGGACCTCCCATTCACCCCACCCCCACACCCCAATCAGAATCCGTTGCTTTGGAGATAGGGACTTTGACATTAAAATTGCTGCAATTTCTGCCTCTTTAAAGAAACTCAACTCATATATTTCACCAGAGTATGAAGTTGGGTTACCAGAGTATGAAGTTGTGGTTATAAGAGAACCTAGAAGATTTACTGTATCATAGCTCCTTGTTTAAGAATAGAACATCTACTTTTCACATTCCATTCTTCAAGACTGAAAATAGATGAACGAGTTGGGTAGAAATTCTGCCAAGTCTAGGGCACTGGAAGGATCCATAAAATTAGTAAAAAGGACTTAGGTTCCTGTCCTGCCACTTCTCTGCACTGACTTTGGGCATTTACTTTCTTTGAGCCTCAGTTTTTTCACTGGGAAGATGAAGCAACTATTCAAAGAAAAGATGCATTGATTTACACAGTGGAGAGTGAAACATTTAGTACTAAGAATTGTATAAATTATCTCAGGATGTTTTCACTGAGAGGGTTACAGACTCAGGCCTGACACAAGCCACGCTAAGGGACAATAGTAACAGGTTTTCGGTGAAATAGACAACCCATCGCATTTCTCAAAATACATGTCTTGCCTTGAAGCTCTTCCATTAACATCCATTTCCCAAACCCTTCCAAATATCTTCCTAGGCACCCTTTCAGCTGAGTGTTTACACAGCTGCAATTACCCCTTTTGAAGCCATAAACTCCATAAAATCCGTGATGCCTCAACTCTAAAATCCACCCAAGGGCACTTACAGACCTCACTGCCCAGTAGAGCAAATTCTTAGAATGTACACAGTAGAGGTAATCACAGAATACTAGATGAATGAAGAGATGAACGATATGTGGTTTAAAAATATACCTAAGTGTTATAGTTCGATCAGTTTTGACAAATATGTAGCCTTATATAGCCACTACCGCAATTAGGATGTAGAATATTTCCATTACTCTACAAAGTGCCCTTCGTGTGCCTTTGCATTTAAGCCCCTCCCTGCATCCCGGTGGGTACTGTGTCAATCTTTTACATGTTAGCCATTCTAATGGATGTGTAGTCTATGTCATTTAATTTGCATTTCCCCAATGACTACTGATGTAGTGCTTTTCATGTGCTTCTAAGTCATTTTAATATTTTCTTTGATGAAGTTATCTGTTCACTATTGCCCAATTTCTTTGGGTTGTTTATCTTATTAGGGAGTTGTAAAAGTACTTTATGTTATTTTGGATAAAACTCCCTTATCAAGCATGTTTTGCAAATATTTTCTCCCAGTTGAAGGGCAAACATTTTTAGTTTTGATGAAGTTCAATTTGTCATTTTTTCCCTTATGATTTGTGTTTTAAGAAATCTTTGCTTTACTCAAAAATCACAAGGATTTTCTCCCATTTTCTTCTAGAATTTTTATAGTGTCAACTCTCAAATTAGATCTAAGATCATTTTAAGTTAATTTTTGTATTGTGAGATAAGGATTGAGGATTTTTTTTTGTCTGCTTATTTTCTATATAGATATTTATTCCATCACTATTTGTTGAAAAGGCTATCCTTTCCCCCAGTGAATTACCTTGATGACTTTGTAGAAATTCAAATGACCATATATGTTCAGGTCTACTTGTAGACTCTCTACTTTGAACTGTATGCTTGTCCCTCTACCAACACCACACTGTCTTGATTATTATAGCTTTATAGAAGTCTCTAAATCAGGTAATGTAAGTCCTCTACTTTATTGGTTTTATTTGGCTTTATTGGTTTTCTCTCTCTCTCTCTTTTTTTTGTGAATTTTCTATTTCATTCATCTCTCTTCATTATTTTCATCCTTATGCTTATTTTGGGTTTAATTTTCTCTTCTCTTTCTAGTTTCTTAGAGTGAAAACTTGAATTATTGATTTGAAATCTTTCTTCTCTTCTAATATAAGCATTTAATGCTATAAATTTTCTTCTAATCACTGCTTTAGCTGCATCCCACAAGATTTGATATGTTGTATTTTCACTTTCATTTAATTCAGAATATTTTCTAATTTCCCTTGGGATTTGTTCTTTGACCCATGAGTTGATGAGTAGTGTTTATTTTCTAGATATTTGGAGATTTTCCAGATATCCTTCTATTTGATTTCTGGTTTGATTCTGTTGTGGAGAGAGAATACTCTTTATATGATCTCAATCCTTTTAAATTTAAGATATGTTTTATGGCCCAGAATACAATCAACCTTGGTGAATGTTCCACGTGCACTTGAAAACACTGTATTTTCTGATGTTGTTGGGTGAGTGTTCTATAAATGTCAATTAGGTCAGTTAATTGATAGTGTTGTTCAAGTCTATGATATCCTTACTGATTTTCTGTTGACTTCTTTTAGCAATTGCTGAGAAAAGAAGTTTTAGATCTCTGATTATAACTGTGGGTTTGTGTATTTATCCTTGAAATTATATCACTTTTGCCTCATGCATTTGAAACTCTGGTTAGGTGCATTCACATTTAGCATTGTTCTATTGTCTTGAAGAATTTATCCCAAGATAAGTGGTAAGCAAAACAAAATTCTTTTCTATCTCTCTCTGTTGTGTCTGCCTGCTTTAATGGGTATAAGGAGGGTCCTCATACACACATACTATCTTTTAAGGTAGCTTAGCAAAGTTAGAAGAAAGGTGGGGAGAGCCTAGAGGAGAAAGGCGCTGACAATCCTTAAGGTGTACCAAGTGTCTGGCAATGGGGAAGGCCTCATAGCCCCAGTTCCTTCCCAAGCAATGTACAGGGCCAAGCATAGCAGGAGCTGAGATAGCTGACGTATCTAATGCTTTTAAGTGACTAGGCTGAACTTTATGCTTCAATGACTAGTTGTCACTGGTCTACGGTGCCCTATACTTAGTTCTGATATAAATTGCTGTATAAGCTAATGTCTCTGTATATTTTCATGACACACTTATGCCCTAATTCACTCCTTGTCTTATCTAAACCAGTTGTCACAGAACTGCAGAGTCTACCCTATCATGGGCCAGGGACTTCCAGCACCAAGCTGTCTTCTTGGCTAAGAAGATCCAAGATTCCCAACCCAAGTGTTGACAGGCAGGTGTACATGGTCCCTTCTACTGTCTCAAGTGTTTCCAGATTCTTCCTATCTAGCATATCATGGGCTCAGGCATAGAACCTAGGAACCACATGGGTCCCCTACACCTTTGAGCTCTTCACTCTAAAATAGCAGAAGGGATGTGTGGAAGTCAAGGCCAGTGGGCAAGGGTCACCAAGGAAAACCAGCCCATACCATCTTAGTCCCCAATTCAGGCACTATAAATGTTATCCTGTGAGGTTACAAAGGTGCTCCCAGAGAAAAATAAAAAACATTTCATGAGAGAGAGAATGGGGGAGGAGAAAGGAGGGAGAAAAAAGAAAGGGAAGGAGGGAAGGAAGGAAGGAAGGAAGGAAGGAAGGAAGGAAGGAAGGAAGGAAAGAAGGAAGCCAGCCTATGGTTTAACAAACACGGGTTAGCAGAGTCTTTTCCCTTCTTGAAGGGTTTATTTCCTAGGTTCTCAGAAACCAATATATGTGTCCCCAGATCTAAGACTTTATCGAATTTCTCATCATCCCAAGATTCGGTCTCCTATAAAATATTCATATTTTCCTAAACCAGGATGAACATTAGGCCAAAGTTCCGAGGAAAAGCAGCATGTGGAACCCTGGGTCTCCACAAGTGTCACATGCAAAAAGATGAAATCATTTTCATGCAAATGATCTTTGAGACCAAACCATTCATTCTGATTTCCAGGGTAATATCAACTCTAGTTGCCACTTGAGACTGAGAGGTGAGAGATGGTGGAGGCTAGAGGGCAGGAAAGTTGATTTTCTGAGTGAGATTAATCTCACAAGGTATTACAGAACATTTTAAAAAATAAAGCAGGAGACCAAGAACATGATTTCCCATGAGTGTGACTACGGGTCCGGTGTTCTTTGAAATGATCTATTTAATTTTCCAAAACAAACTGAAATGAATGAAAATTTAACTATGTTCTCTAAATTTAATTGAGGGATTCAGGATGTCAGATTATTTTCAAGCAGAAATCCCTACTGAGAGTGACTGCTTGTGTTTTTTACAAATTAGGAGATTCAAGCTTACAAATCCCTGATATGCCAGCACCCTGACTGTGCTGGAATTTAAGCTTGGTAAAAATAGAGAGAAAATTGATCACGGCTCAGGACTGGCCTACATTTACTGCATAACACTGTCCAGGACTTAATAACTCTAGCAATTATAAGAAGTTATGATAATAAAATGCAGTCATTTTTACATAGAAAAAGCTATAGGAGAGAGTAAGGTTTTTCTTAAGGAAGTTTTAATGAGACCATTACATTAACATTATTAATGCTTTTTCATTTGTATTCTTCAACTGCAATTCTTTTTCTGGCCTTTTGTTTTGTTTTGTTTTCCTGGTGGGAAAGTGACATCCTAATAACTGTCTATTTGGGGGCTTTTCTAAAAGGACAAAAAACATCTCTACTAAAACTGTAGGCTATATTTCTCAGGATCAAATAGCATGCTTGGTAGATGTTATTTTAATACGAAGCTAAAATGGATGTATCCATTTTAAAGAGGGAAATATAAGTTGTGTGTGAGCAGTATAATGCATTCATTTCCCCTGGCAACCTGTGCCTACAGCCCTACAATTCTATGAAAACAGTAAGGCAGGCACCAGGGAGAGCTCTCTGGGGGAGTTGTTACGGCATAGCTAATTGAGTTTTGCTCCCTGTGTCTTAAAACTGTCTATTATTCTGATTTAACCTAAGACCCTTGCCAGTATTATATATAATGTGGACTTTTTTTCTGTCTTTGTTTACATATCTTAGTGAATTCCATGAAATGCCTTTTCTCCCACTTCAACCCACAAAGAATTAATCCAGCACCTTGTTAAAACATGTGAGAAACCAATGCCACGTGGCAGTGCTGTAACTAATGTGTGTTCGCTGCTTTACCGTTTACAAAGTCTTCCACAGAGGATCTCTCATTCAAACCTCACAACAACCCTGTACAATAGGAATCGTTATGCTTGCACATTTTATGGCCGAGGATCATAAAGCATGCGCGACTTGCTCAAGGTCACAGAGCAGCGGGAGCTTAGAGCCCCGTGATCCCTTGCCCTTCACCAAGGAGTGTGAGCATGCAATATACTATACATCAACCTCGCATCTAGGAAAAGTGAGTGAATCCCCACTTTACCCGGGTTGATGACTGAAGCGAAAATAGTGTGAGCAGGGGCTGCCCTGCTTTGATTCACCACTCTTGACGCATTGGCACAGCTTCACAAGGGCAGAGAGAGGTCATTTCTAGGCCTCCACTGCTCGCAGGCTTGTGGCTAACCGTTGCCTGACAGTACCCTGATCCTTTAGTTGCACCGCACACTGCTGACCAACCTGCCTTTCTCAGTCTGACTTCCCGTGGTGGAACTGGCCCCTCCTGTGAGTCTCACACACTCAACAGCACTAGCTTTTCTCTTTGGATTTGTGGTCCCTATTAATCACTCTCAGCACTCTCGTTAAAGTTACTTTGAGCAAGGTCCTCAGCCTTCCTGAGCCTGAGGCTCATCTATAGGTTGGGCATAATAATACTATCAACCTCCTAAGACCCTAGAAGAGGACCTGATGGGCCTATTTGCCTAACACAAGGCACAGAAGCTCCTGTCTGTGAGGAATTAATGATCTAATTAGCAGTTTTTTGTAATTCAGTACTTCTTTCAGAGTGGGTGAGAACACACACTCTATACTGAACACACAATCATCAGGTCCATATCTGAGAAGAAGGCTGGCTTTAAGTTTTTTGCCAGGCTGTGATACCAACGTTTTAGCTTCTTCCTGCTCTCCACCCTGACTCCATCAATGCCTAAATACCATGTGTGAAACAAACCAAATAGTATACGCCATAAATCTTACTCTGGGTTAATAAAAAGTGAATGAGTTTTATTTCTTTTTGTTTCAGAAGTCTGAGGAAATTACTCTGGTCTCTGGTCTCCCCTTAATAAGAAGCAGCAGTTAGTGACAATAAAGCCCCCAAAATAAATCCATTCACCCATTTCTTTTTTTTTTTTTTAAGATTTATTTGTTTGTTTTGGAGAGTGAGAGAGAGAAAGAGTGTGTGGGGGGGGAGACAGAGGGATTGGGAGAGAGAATCTCAAGCAGATATCCCGCTGAGTGCAGAGCCCAAAGACACCCACAGGGCAGGATCCCTGGGCCCCAAGATCATGACCTGAGCCGAAATTGAGAGATGGACACTTAAACAATTGAGCCACCCAGGCGCCCCTCCCTTCACCCATTTCTTTACTTAGTGTGTACGGATGCAGCTCCTCCCAAGAAAAAAATGCTTTTAGTGGGTGTTTTCCTTCTATAGATCTTCTGGATTGTACCTACTTTCTTCTTCCTCTAGCATTCATGGAGACTGTGCTATATTTACACAGTTCCATGCTTCCTGATGCATCTCTGTTGCTCCACCACCAAGCAGAAAAGCCTGTATTCCTGTGAAAGAAATGCCCATGGTGGAAGACCTGCCCAGCAGAATTTCCAGGGCTTAGACCCTCGGCTGTGAATTACAGACCATGCCCCACTTATTCCTCAGACACTGATGCGTGGCTCAGGCTCTTGGGCGTACTCTCTTTTCCAGTCTGGAATCCATAATGCCTAAGTTATCCAAGGGCCTGAGGTTCAGGAATGCCAAGTAGGGAGCAGGCCAGAGCTTGAGTTTAGTCTTTCTGAATAAGCATTCTAAGCATGACCTCAGCAATCCCACTCACACCTGTTCCCAGCATCTGGCTTTGATTCTCTGACCCAGCCTAGCAGGTTCAGGGTAGAAGCAGGGTGGTTGCCCACTCAGCAGCCTCAAGTCTAGCTTTATCCCTTCTGTCCGCATTCTTTTAAGGCAAATGGATTTCACTATAGATGGGCAAGGATCCTTTTGAATTGGCCAAGGAGGACTGGCATTTAACAGGTGGTAATAACCTGATCCTTCTGTCAGGTTGAATTTGTGATTGGCATTCACAGTAGCAGAGAGGAGATGGAGGCCCGAGGGTGGGGGCTTGCACACAAATTTCCTCACTGCCCCCACTATCCTCCAATGGCCTGACATAGTGGCTCCCATGTCCACCACAGCTGTCCCTCAGGATAAGACATGGACATTTCCATGCTATGTGGCAGGGGTGTACATTAAGCCATCAGCATCCATTAATGTCTTAGTTGTAATTCAGTTTATCAGATACATTACTATCACCTGGATAAGCTAAGGAAATGGAACACAGGCAGGTAAATGATAACGGACCAGGATCACTGGAGGTGGAGAGAATGATCATTTGGGGAAAAGCAGATGATGGCACCTCATGGAGCCCCTAGGAAGCCTGAGGGCACTGGTTACTGATCAGAGAGCTCACCCTTTCACTTGGGGCCAGCTAAAAAAATATTTTCCCCCTTAAATGTGACTACCGAGGCCTGTGCCAGAGTGAGTATCAGGAAAGCATCTGTTTGGTTTTGTTCGGTCAGTGAATCACGTGGCAGGGTGCATTTAGGTAAAGGGGGCTGCTGCTATTGCCTCCACGCTAAGAGCATGTTCACTAAACTGCACCCGGTTAGATCCCCTCTGCTAAGTGCCTAGGGACACACCTGGCTTCACTTGAGCACTGAAGGCAGTTTCATGCTTTGATTATCAAGAATTTTGCCACAGGAAGCATATTGGCTTAAAAAAAATCACATTTAGCATAAAAATCAAGCCAAAGACTCCATTGGGCATTTCATGCTCTTTTCTTTGACACTTTCCTACTAAAAAGTAGCCTTCGGTTAAGAGCAATAGGTCTGTGTGTCCTTAGAGACCAAAAAGGTAACATTAATGAAAAAGCAAGCCAGGTAAAAGAAAAATGTTAATAAAAGCATAAATACAAGATTTAGTTTGCCTTCCTCTTTAATCTGAGCATAGCATCTATACAAGCACAACAAAAAAGGGCCACTGAAACCAGTCTTGCTGCAGAGAAGGCAAAAGGGAGTAGTGAGCACGATGGAAGTCAGGAAAGAGAGAGAGCATACCCAGTCCAAGGGGACAAAGAGCAGGGGCTCTCCACGCAGGTGCTGGATTGCTACATTTCTGCTTTGTCAAGAGAACCTGCAAATCCAGATTTTAATGCGAAGTCTCCTTTTCTTCCCCCTAATTTGTAATTGTGGCAAAACCCACATAACATAAAAATTACCATTTTAACCATTTCTGAGCATACAGTTCAGTAGTCTTAGTATATTCACATTGTTATACAACCAATCTCCAGAATTTTTTCATCTTGCAAAACTGAAACTCTGTACCCATTAAAAAACAACTCCCCATTTCCCCCCTTCCCCCAGCCCCTGGCAACCTCCATCCTACTTTCTGTTTCTATGAGTTTGACTACTCTAGATACTTTTTGTATTCTATAAGTGGAATCACAGAATATTTGTCATTTTGTGACTGGCTTATTTCACTTAGCATAATGTCCTCAAGTTTCATCCATGTTGTAGCATGTGTCAGAATTTTCTTCCTTTATGAAGCTGAATAATATTCTATTATGTATATATGCTACCTTTTATTCACCCATCCATCCGTTGACGAACACTTGGGTTGCTTCCACTCTTGGTTATTGTTAATAGTGCTCCTATGGACATAGCGCAAATATCTGTATGAGTCTCTGCTTTCAACTCTTTTGGGTATATGCCCAAAAGTGGACTTGATGGATCATGTGGTAATTCTATGTTTAATTTTTTGAGGAACTGCCACACTGTTTTCCACACCAGCTGCACCATTTTACATTCCTACCAACAGTGCACAAGGACTTCTCTTTCTCCACATCCTTGCTCCTGATTTTTTAATGTTGCAACTAATTCGAGTTTTTGTCAAAATACCACTCAGCCACACAGTTCAGACCAAGTAAACACTGTCCATAACCTGGAACTGTCCTGTGCACAGAGACAGATGTCCACAAGCCTTTGGAAGAATGCGTGCTCCTTAGTCCCCCTCAATAACAAATGATTCTAGATGACATCATTTGTCAAGGATGATGCTAGCACATCATGCAGCTTTGGGTGGAAGAACCTCTCATCACCCTACTCTTCTACGGAGCAAAACCCTTGTACCATAATCTGACATTATTTTTTTTCCTCTCAAAAAACATTTGATAGTAACAGGAAAAAAAATCCAAGGAAAAGATTTTGTTTCTGCGTGGATCTGGTTCATGAATACCCGGCATCCCTGATCAAGTTCATCTAAGAAAAATAGTCTTTCTCCTAAGCAAATGTACGTCACTCCCCTCTATGGTCTTTTGTGGATCTTGACTGAATTGCGTCTTGTAGCTGAGAGAGGGAAAATGCTGCCTCCCTAGTCCATTTCCTGCTTGTATTTTATGACTCAAATTCATTTCTCAAATTATCTGAAGTCCCATGGTGATACAGCATAGTGTTAGGTGAGGTTTGTAAGTTTGTTTGGTCACTTGAGAAAAATGTGTAAAATGTAGACATAATAAGGGACTAATAATCCTTTCTTCATCTTTTTATACATCTCAAAGTAGACTGAAATGCAGGACAAACTCAAAAGCAGGTAGGGAAGTTCAGTGCTTGTCATTTTCTGTCCTTTGTTCAGCTTCATGGAACATCTGTATTCCCAAGAAATAGCATTTCCTGTGATGGAGGAGAACTAGCATTTGGAAAATTTAAAGGCATACGTATATACAATTCTATTTGAGGAAGGCTATAGGAAAAATGTCTGCTTATGATTTCATGGGCTGTACTTAGAGAAAGGAGGTTTCTAAATCTTTAGCTCATTCTTCCTTTAGGAAAGAGCCATAGATAAAGTTGGGCTACTTGGAGATACACTGGGCAGGTCATGGATAATCATGATTACAATATGCCACAGGAATTAAATCCTATAATAACCAATTCTGACAAGATGAGCATTGCAAATATAATCATCTTTCCTTACTGGGGGTCACTGCTATTGTATATAGTTCCTCATAAGCTGTCCCCAGGTGATTCTACATGGTAGGGGAGCCTCTTCACTAATGTAAGAAGAAAGGAAGGAAGGAGGGAGGAGAAGGGAGGGGGGAAGAGGGAAGAAGGAAATGCATATTTTTAAAACACTTAATATAAGTGAGGCATGTGCAAAGTGCTTTAGGTGTATTACTTTATTTATTCAGTACTTACAACAGCCTTGTGAGATAGGGTCTCATCTCTATTTTACAAAAAGAAAAACCTTAGTTTTTAAAGTCAGAGGTTAACTGACTTATCCAAGTCATACAGCTAGTAAGTGGTTAGTCTCGGATTCTATGCCAGGCTTACCATTTTTGGCATAGAACTTCTTTGCTGAGATGGTTGGTGGGTCCCCAAGTTTACAAAAACAAGACCAAGGAGATGGTGTAGTCACCTGAAAATACTCAGGATAAATCTCTGCTCTTGGCACCCACTCTGGCACTGGCCTTCTCTGAAAGACAGCATCTGTCCACATCGTTTAGAAGGAAATCTAATAACTGCATGAAAACATGGGGATGTAAAAGGAGCAACCTCAATGACTTGATACCAAGTTTTGAAGGCTGTCAGGTACTAACAGCTAAAACGTTTTCAATGGAAGATAGATTTTCATCTCAAGTACAGGAAAGCACAAAAATATATACAAATCCCCAAAGCAGTACCAAATGGTTTGTTAGCCACCAGCAGTTCTGCAAAGATTATAGCCCTCTACAGAAAATACCTTACCCAACTAGTTTTGCCCTTTAGATATTTCAGAACAGCTGTCATGGAAGATTCCTCTAGATTAGGGACTGCTTTCAAAAGAGGCTATAAAATGCACACTCATGGTCTGTATGTTTACGCAGAATTTGGTATTTACTCCCATAAAATGGGTAGAAAAAGGTCTTCTACAGATCACTGATATGTCCAGATCACTTGGATTGGGGGTTTATTTGGTTGTTTTTTATTTTTTATTTTTTTTATTTTGGTTTGGTTTGGTTTTTGTTTTTAGGATTAATTAAAGTGACTACAGTTGGGAAGAGAATAGTTTGATGTGCATAAAAAGGCACAGGATTCTATCAGGATCTTGTTTTTTCTGCATCAACTTCAAGGACACAGAGGTATCTAACTTACTACCAATAGGATCTAATAGCATAATGGCAGTCTTTTTTAAAAAGCCCAATTTCACTTGATGTCTCAACTGTTCCTTCATGGAAAACTACTTGCTTTGGTTTTATTTGTACTGTGACTAAGTATGATTTCATGGCCCTTCTAAACTTTCTATCAAGGAACAACATGGCAGTTGGAAGGATAATCCCTAAACCATAAGGACTTGGGACAATTTTACTAAACTTGAAACATTACCCCAAAACTTATATTTAGGGTAAAATCTGGGAAGGTGCAGGAAAAGCACTCATTTTTCACTCGAAACTATTTCAAGTGGCAACAACACAGCGTACTTACCAAAATTCTGCTTTGTCATGCCAGCTTTCTATCGTCCATTCATACAGCAGCTTCACAAAATCACCCAGGCTTCTGCACTGAATGCATGTGCCTACCTCATTGCTTTGAAATCAGTGCCATTCTAATCCAGTGGGATAATTTTACAAGTGAAGTCATCAGAATATGTTAGCCTGTCTTCGGTAGCTCCAGGAAGAACTGTGTTTGTTAGAGTACCTTTAAATGTAAAGAATCTGAGTATATACATCAAATTGCATTTCAGCAAGACTTCTTTATGATTGTCCCCCATTTATTATTTTTTAAACTCAGAACAACAAAAATTAATTTCACTTATGAGATTAGATGGATCAATTATTTCAAAATCACAAATGGTATCTGCCTGATTTCTATAAAAGATAGATATCTCTTTAGAAATTTTGATGTCATTAGATGTTATTGCCTAGAGAAAAGAAGTCCTTTCACTCATGATTTGCTCAAAACTAAGCCTACAGCTTTGCAAAAAAAACAAAAAAAACAAAACAAAAAAAAAAAAACTACCTACATATACATATATAATATACAGCACTGTGTGAGTTTAAGTTTTAAGTGATTTGACTTAACATATATTATGAAATGATGACCACAATAAGTTTAGTTAACATCCATTATCTCATACTGACTCCAAAAAGAAAAAAAATGGTTTTTTTCCCTTGTGGTGAAAACTGTTAGGATCTACTTTCTTAACAACTTTCAAATATGTCAGACAGCAGTGTTAACTATTGTCATCATGTTGTACACTGCGGACTTTTCTAAAGGCAAATTCCTATTAGTTCAATGCCACTTTCATCTCAGTAAATCATATACAAGTGGACTTAAAAAAAAATAGCCTGGACTCTTTCCCAAGAACTTCCCTCTACTGCATGTGTTACTGCTGCCCCTTTCTGGATCATGAGCGTGAATTATTTTCATGGCTCTTGGCCGTAGCCAAGACAGCCTGAGCTTGCTTTCCATCCCTAATAATAATTATGTTCTATATAATAATTATTATTATTATCCTTTCTCCTGGGTAGAAAAGTGACTGGACCAACCCAAAAGGACTAGGCTCTTCTTCCTCTGATCCAGATTTTCTTCTATTGCAGATTGGATTTGAGGACCCTCTCCTCCAGGTACAGGCCGCAGCTTCAGGGAGTGGGAATGGAGCTGATTCTGAGCCAGCTCGTCATGTCTTCTCCTTTTCCTGGTTGAACTCCCTGAATGAATGATGTTCATTCCAGCTGCTGCCCTTGGTCTGCCTGGCTGAGATGCACACCAGCAGCAGGGAACCTAGATGAAATTAATATGATGCAGGTGATGAAAGGGACCTCTGAACAGGATTTCTGCAAAAAAACAAAAACAAAAACAAAAACAAACCCTTTAATTCCAGATGACTTTCCAGAGGGAAAACAATTTTGAGAAAATAGTTGCCGAAAGTATTGGAAAAAAGAAACTTGATCTTATGCAAATCTTTTATTGTGTGGAAACATGATGAAGAGTATGTAGGTGTGATACGTGTGTGTGCGTCTGTAACAAGTGGCAAGTGTTGAAAAAGTGTAGCACTACACTCTTGTCTTTAATAGGCACTGGCTTTTGTTATAATATCATAGTAGCTCTTCCTCTCTTTCTTCTTTAACAATGCAGTTGGTCAGTGAAATTCAGTGTTAATTCAGAAGTGACTAATTTATCAATATATGGACAAAAGGTAAATCATTGACCAAAGATATGAAACATTTTACAAAGGTTTCCTCTTTTCCATAACAGATGTCACTGGAGGTATATCCAGAAATGTTCCTTAACTCTGGTGACACTTTCATAGTCCAGAAGGTTGAAGGCCTAGGACATTTCTGGTGACATTTTTCTAATCTAAGGTAGATGTGCAGCTATCAAGCACTTAAATTGAAAAAGAATTTCCAACAGGAACTGTCTACTTTCTCATGTACCTACTGAGGCACCAGCCTGGTGAACTGTAGAATAACTGCATGTATTTAAATATATATACACACACAATACACATTTAAAATACATATATATATTTAAATCACCACCATAATGCCTCCTTCAAAACATAAGTATTACTTTATTCTGTATCAACTCTTAAATAAATGCTGTTTTTAACAACTTAGTCTTATAATGACTTATTCAGTGTTTCATGTGATCTTATTAGTACATTAGCAAGTGTATTCAAAGGGTCCCAAGGGAAGAAGTATCTTCGTACATCCAAATTAATTTTGGAGCATTAAATATTCAATTGAATTTTGTAAGTTATAACCCAACTACCAAAGATAAATGCATTGTAAAACTAACTGGATGTGCCTGTTCCGTTTTAGAAATGCGTAGTTTATATGCTTAAGAACTACAGTGATTAGGATTGGTATAGACATAAATGAGAAGAGCATTTGTGAAGTTATTAAAGTCAAAATATTTTTTATATGAAACATTTTCCCAAGCACCATTTCATAGCAATTAAATTTGTTGCTTCAAGTGGAGAAGCTATCAAGTTTCTCCTATTAGAAGTAGGCACTGGAAAATAGCATAGAAAAACTATATTTTATGGTACCAAAGTAGTAGCTTGATAAAGTGAGTCTTTCTCACACCACAAACAAAAACAAAAATAAGCAGTGTTGGCCCTGTACTTTGGAGGAATGCCCTGTGAACCCTTCTCCTCTTTGCCTTTCCTCTTTTCCTGCCCTTTACAATTATTTAACAACTTATAGTTAATCAGGGTTAATTATTATTTCCATTATGAATTGATCTTCCATTCATAGAATTACCAAGTCTTAAAGCTGGAAGAAACTTCCTAAATTATTTAACTTAACCTCAGAGGAGTAATCTGAGGTACAGAGAGGCAATTGCAGTATCTGTGTAAGCCACTGGTGTATGTATGTATTTTTAGTAGGAAATTAATGCAAGGAGTTTTGTTTTCTCTTGTGCTGAAGTCAGGGTGAAGGAAGCCAGGAGCTGAGAGTTTTACTCTATGAACATTGAAAAGAAAAAATAAAGTCATGATTACCTTTGCAGCTTTTATTAAAAATATAAATATTCAACATTCTTTTACACAACCAAATGGACCAAGGATTGGGAAAGATGTTTTATTACTGAAACGTTTACAAGGAAAGGTTGATTCAAAGAGCTTACAGATTTTGTTTCACCCACCCAAGAGAGTGACATTCTCTTTGGCTCAGACCACAACAAAATAAATTGGGTGACTTCTGTCTGCTTCAAAACATTTCCTTCTGGGTCTACACTTTCTAAACACCATTAAAGACACCTGGAAATGGAAACAAAAGTAGACAATACAAATAACATTTTGTTGCTGTTACTGCACGTGAATACACTTTGTGCATGCTAATTAAGTATAGGCTCTCTTGCTGTATATCGTCTAGGCTTCAAGCTATAAAAAAATAAACAAATGGTATCAGAGCAACGCTATGGTACGGAATACTGTATTTTTTTTAACTTTTTTGTGCTAAATGCTGCATCTTTTTGGCCAAACGCACCGTTTTATTTCCCAATAATCTCCATCAGTTTCCTGTTGCTGTGAGCTTGCTGCGCTAACTGTTCGGCCCTGGCCATTTCCAAGACTTCTCGGAGGAGGTGGAAGGTGAGATCCAGCGAGATGGGAGGTTCCTCGGATCGCCTCTCCCTCTCCGGTGTCTCTTGGCGGCTGCCAAGGGCGTTCTCTGCTCCGCGCTCGGCGGGACCTGCGGGGCTGTCGAGCGGGCGCCGGGGCAGCGGCAGCTGCTGCAGCAACGCGCGGAAAAAGTTGGCGGCCGCCTCGTCCGGCGAAAGGCGGCTGCCGCTGCCGCCAGCGACAGGTGAAGAGGCGGGCAAGAGGGGCGCAGCGGGGCTCTTGTTGAGGTTACCCAGGCGGAGGAAATATTCCTCCCCCATGCGGAGCAGGACGGGCCGAGCCTGCGGCTGTTGGGGCTGCTGGGGCTGCGGCGGCAGCTGAAAGAAATCCATGGGCTGGGGGTGCTGCGGCACCTGCCGGGCGCCGGGGATGGGCCCCCGGCTGACGAGGGCCCTGCATGGTGGGCAGGGCAGGAGAGCCACCAGCAGGACGCCCGCGGACAAGAGCAGCGGCAGCCGCATGTTAGGGGCGCTCGCTGAGGCAGAGAGGTGCGCGGAGAGCGGAATGAGAGAAGGGAAGAGAGAGAAAGAGTTGGTCAGAGTTTAGCTCAAATGGGAGGTGCGCTCGGGGTCCTCCTACATGACACCCACAGACGTGCCTCAGGGGTTCGGGCAGGCACTGTCCGCGGTGCTGAAGCTCTCGAACTAGGACTTCTAGAGTTGGAGGGATGGGGGGCGGCAGGAAAGGGACTACTACAGAGCTCAGCACCAAGCTCAGCCCCTCGTCAGGCTGGAGGGACCCTTCTTCTTCCGAGACCCTCGGAGGGTCTCTGAGTCCCCCTTCTAACGATCCCCAAAACTGATTCCCCGAGCTCTAGAGAAGATCTACAAATTTTAGATCTCCCCCGCCCCCACCCCTCCCTTTCCGGATGTTTCCGCGTCGTCCTCCAAATTCAGAACTGCTGCCTCGTCCTCCTCTTTCTCCATCCCAGCCCTTGCGTCCTTCTCTCAGGGGTCGGGATCGATGGCGGGGACTGGTCTACAATGCCAGCGAGGAGTAACTGGCAGTTCCAAGAATGATTAGCAGCCGTCTAAGTTTGCTTTTGACACATGCCGGCTACTACCGGAATCTTGAGGCACAGTCAGCACACACACAGGCACGCACACACACTCACACTCACACACATGCCCTCACAGGGACACCCGGCTCTGCCGCGCACACCGTGGCAGCTCAGGCAATGCAAAGTTGGAGGCGCGGTTCCGTCTAGGCACTCCCTACCTTCTGAGGTGCTTCTGCAGGTGAGTGGGGCGCTGCCGCCTCTCTGCAGAGGAACGTCTCCGGGCTTTTTCAGGGGTTTTCTTCCCTCTCCTTTCTGTCCTCACTCTCTTTTCTTCACCTCTTATCTTTCTCTTCAGTCTCTCAACGGACTTGGACTCTGAGTTTCTCCACACCAGAGCCTGGAGTGGGATTTTATAGCGTCGACCCTCTTCAGAAACCACGCAGCATTTGCCTAATAAGCTGACGCTCTCTTGACAGCTCGATTGCGTGCTGCCTCTGCTCCTGCATAAATCATAGGGCCCTGCCAGAGAACGAGGGGCAGAGTTTTGCTATCTCAACACTGAATCTCACATCCAATTATATCAACAGATATTTATCGCCTCCTTGGTGACGTCAACGAGCCCTAAAATGGAAGGGCTTCTTATGACTTGTCCATTGACAAGAATTCTTGAATGAGATTTCCCAAGTGTGAAAACATACTGACCCCTTACTATGAAAAGTCAAATTTGGGGTCAGAAAGAGACATCGTATGAGAGCGGAGGGAAAAGGAAATGCGAGGGACAGGAGGTCTATCAATGCACAGTCTTATGGGGAAAGCAGCAACCAGTTATAAGGGTTGAATCTGGATCCTCCTCTTTCCTCTCCCTCCTAACTTCTCTGACCAGTTGTCTCTGGCAACACCTCAGCATCTGAAAATATCCCTTTGCTAGAGACAAAGTGTCCCGTCAGCTTTCTCCCTGGTTAAGAATGATGAACAAGGGTGGTAGGGATATCTAGCTTTTAAGCCTCTACCTGCTTTTTCTTCCCAAGAGCAAATAAAGGAATTACGAGTCTGCAGAAGCAAGACCAATGTCTCTTGAAATGAGGCTAAAGTTTTTAAAAATGATTGGCCGGAGCAGCTTCTATCTTGGGCCCTAGTGGCCCAAACTAGGGTCAGTTGGGGATGCAGCAAGATTTTAAATTCCCCCAGAACTTCACTGCTCCTCCTTTGTCTCTCCTGTCAGAATCCAAAATTAATTGTGGATTTTTCTATTCCCAAATTAGAGAGAGAAAAGTAAGAGTTGCATCAGTTATACAATCTTCATTTGGTCTACTTGATGCAAACCCAATGAGAGAAGCATCCATTCTACCTTCCTATTCTATGCTGGGGAAGGCTTAAACTGCCTGATAACAGGGCTCAATTCATCAGTTACATATTTTCATTGATGAACATTGAGCCCATAAAAAGGTAATCTCATTAATTTTATTTCTAAATGCTATCAACATCCATCATAGTACCTACATCAGGGATACCCAGATTGTTGTTTTTTGTTTTTGTCTTTGTTTTTTTTTTTTTTTTTTTTGTCATCTCTTTTTCCAAATTTAAATGCATGGAAACCTGATAAATACAAAAATGCTCTCTGCACTACCACAGAATGGAATGCTAAGCTTATAAAACCATACTCAAATTTCAAATTAAATTGACACTATCATGTAAGTAGGAGGCAGTTACCTCTAATTTTGTAGTTCAGAATGCAATTCCAAACTCTGGTGTCTGTGATTTAATTCAGCTTCTAGATAACCATGAGTTCTTTATCAGAAATCTCCTGTTGCTCATTTCTGGTTAGCTTTGCTGCTTCCTTTGTAGCTACATGACAAATGATGCAATACATATTTCAACTTCCATTTTGGGTCTATACTAATCCACAACTGCTCTTAGAAACAGAAGGAAGGTAGAAAGAGAAATGCTGGCAGTTTCCAGAGAATTCAGCCCATAGTTGGATCATTGTGCTATGGAATGTACTTTTAGATGAAATGTACATATGAGAACAAAGAAATGTGTCTTCTGGGAAAGATGTGGGTTGTTAATAGAAAATCAGAATTATATAGAAAATGGTTGAGCTTCTATAGGAAAGCAGTGTTTTATGTAGATAGGGGGCATACAGAACCTTGGTTTTTGTTATTGTGAGCTTTTTTCCCTTTGAATGGATCTTAACTTTTTTTGCTTACTTTCCTTTATGACCCCTTCACTGTCCCCAATGGCACAATCAGCTTAGAGGTCAATCTGGAGGTGGAAGTAGATTTGGAAGAAGTTCAGGTAAATGGATACAGAAGAAGAACCAGGAAAGGGATAAGACCATGAGTTTAGCTGGGAAGGCCTGAGAGGTTCCTCCAGAGAAGACACATGTTTTGGACTCTGACTAACCCCATATCCCTTCAGATCTCTCTCCTTTGGGCCATATGAAGGATGTTGTTGTAGTATAGCTCCCTCATCACTGTTGAATTCTTGCTGTGAGATTTTCCTGGAGTAGGTAGTTGGTGGGGGACAGAGTGGCTCTGAATAGGGGTGAGCACAAAAGGCCTGGATCCCAGAGGAGGAGGAACTGGGCAGAGTAGCCCTTACTTGTGATTTATCCAAAAGTAAGATCTCATCAAATCACTGGATATTTACATTAGAAATGACTTGAAGAGATCATTTGGTTTAAGTGAGAACCAGAGAGATTAAGTGACTTACCTAGGTAATGGTGAAGTCAGAATTAGAATCCAATTCTTTTGACTAGCAGCCTGTACTATTTCTGTAATATAACAATACCCTTTGAACCTCCCCCTTTTTCTAACAGAGACACACAAACAAATAGAAGTGAGAAGATGAGGTTAGATAAAGCGACATATTCACACACCAATCCTAGACTTTCCTCATATTAATAAATCTCTTAAGACATGAGAACATAGAGATTTTCTGGACATGCTGATGCCCCGGCACCTGATCTTAAATCTCTGAGTGCACACACTGCAATTTACCTTTCAGATGAATCTTGTAGTTATAACATGAGGTTTTTAAATGTATTGCCAACTTACGATGCATTAATTTGATCTTCTACCTTAGTTCATGTTGGAGAAAAAAGATCTTTGGATAAAATACAGAGTTATGTGTTTCTCAAAATAATGATATAAATGTGTGATTGGAGAAATAATATGATGCAGAGGACTTATATGTGCAGTAAACTAAATTTCCAAGTCCATAAAAATCACCACTGATAGATTCGATCCTACATGTAGGAATAACTAGTCATTGGAGAACCAATTTAAATGCTTTTAGAACCTAAAAATACAACCCAAGGAACATAGGCATAAAAACAGGGATTATTTTACATTTTAAACCACATTTTTTTCAATAAAAACATACTATAGGATATAGTTAAATTTTAAAAGACATGGCACAGTAGCCCAATAAATAAAGAAGTATCAGAAATAATAGGTAACTGCTGGGCTTATCCCTGTCATCTGCATCTCCTTGCACTTTCAAGGAGTATCCCAACATGTGCCTCTATTAACAAAATTCATGGCAAACACAGTCTCCAAGTTTGCTAACTGAAACGTTTGTTGAAAGGAATCTACCATCTCCAATGACAGTCTTTAAAAATGCCTAGGGTAGACAGATGTTTTGGTAACTGTTTGTGCTTCAGATAGATTAGTAACTGCCTTCAGCTTCCATAGGTAGGACTAGGGAAAGGAACTCAAACAGCACAAATACCTAACTGCTTCACCAGTAACAATAGCTTTTATTATCAAAGCCACTCACCCTCTTTGTAGAAACTTGGAAAAACCAGAAAAGTATAAAGAAAAATATGAAATTCCTCAGATTCCAAAATTGAAAGATAATCTCAGTTAATATTTTGTGTCCCTTGAGAATTTTTCCTGAGCACATACATTTATGTAATTGAAATAACAATATGCTTTTATTTTGAATCTCTGCTTTTAAAAAAAAAACAAAAATAAAACAAATCTCTCTTATTTAAAACTTAAAAGTCATTGGTTGAAGGACTCTTTTTCAGATTCCTAGATTAAGTTTAGTACCTGTGCTCAGTGCTCTCCTAACATCATGAATGTCCTCCATCATAGAGTTCACATTTTTAAATAGTTACTGGTACAATATGTATCTTCCTCTCTGGACTGTAAGCCGTGTGGCAGAGATTGAGTGTCTTTATAAACTTCCATATTCAATACTCACAGCCCTTAGCATAGTGCCAAAACACAGTAAACAACCAATACACCTTCTACATGGATGAACTACAGAAAATGTGTTGAATGAAGTATAGAAAGTGACCCATAAGCCTATAATCGTGAAATAATTAAATGAACATTTTATAACTAAAATGTTATAGTCTGCTTTTTTTTGTTTAAAATATCTCAAACATTTTCCTATATCTAAGTGACATCCATTTTATTGACTGCAAGGGGATGTACTGCAATTTCTATACATTCATTATATATCACCATACTAATGACCTGCTTTTTAATTTTTCTTCTACATCTTGCCTTTGTACCTTTAAGTAATACATCTACTGAATCATTTCCTGATCTTTCAAATACAAATAAGATCTCTTAATTTCCAGATGGTAAATGAGAATATTAGTATCACTTCAGCTTTTCAAACAGCTTCCTGCACCTCGATCCCCCAGGCTCTCTCCTCTGTACTTTTACTTCTAGATTGTCAGTGTTAATCTTTTCATAACTGTAGTTAAATCTTCTGTGTTTTGACTATAGGTTGATCTAAAACTAAAGCAATATAGTTTTAAATCACTGACTTTGTAAAAGTTGTTTGCTGCATAACAAAGTCATAGACTCTGATATTTCCTTTCTTGTTTTTGTTTCACCAAGTTATCTTTTTTTATATTCAACAGTCTGATTTTTCCTAGAATTACTGTCTTAATTTTGTTCCTGGTTTTCTGTTTTTTGTTTTTTCAGATTTTCTATCATGACAAGTAATCTATCAAACCTCCCCCTCTTTTTTAGGACCGCTCTCCTTGAGCACTACAACGTGCTGCTTTTAGACTGGTTACTTTCTAAATATGATGTACAGAATTGAATTCTCAATTGAATTCATTATCTAGAATCACATGACTTCTTTCTTCCTGATTTCTCAATGTATTTTGCTGGACCACATCCGCAGTTAACTTTCTAAGAAAGGATGTATAGTAAGTAGATTTTCTGAATTCTTGCATTTCTGAAAATGATTTTATTTTACCCATATAATTGTTTTAAATGCTACTTTAGCAAGGTACACAATTCCAGGTTGAACACAGTCTTCCTCTAGAACTTTGAAAGTATTGTTCCCTGTGTTTTATCATCCAGTGCTGCTGATGAGAAATCCAATGTCATTCTGATTCTCATTTCTTTATAGGACCCTTTTTCCTCTCTCTCATTCTCACTTGAAGATTTTAGTATTTTCTCTTTGTTGTTGATGTTCTGAAATTTCACAATGATATTGGGTCTTTTCTCATTTATCCATTTGAATTTGGGGATTCTTGCTCTTCAAGTATATGAAAATTTCTCGCATTATTTTTATGATAATCTCCTCTGTTTTCTATTCCTTCTTTCTGGGACTTTTATTGTAAGATGTTCCTTCCCTGTTGGCCCTCTATGTTTGTTATATTCTCTCCTTTTAGGGCTCTTTCTTTTGTATTCTATTTTCTTGGAGGGCTCCTAAATATCCTCCAGCTCTTCAATTAGTTTTATTTTACAGCCATATATTCAATTTCCAGGCTTTTTATTCTTTCTCCATCCTTTCTTCATAGCTCTTATTTTTGCTTTATAGTGTAATATTTTCTCAAATTTCTTTAAGAATATTAACTAGAAAACATTAACTTTCTTTCTCTGAATCATCTATTCCATCCATGGTCATTTAAAAAAATTTATTTATCTTGGTTGCTCTATTTTATGTTGGAGACTTCCCTTAAGTCTCTTAAGGTAACCTATATGTAAATGGTGGCACTCTCATATTTAAGAATTAGGTGACACAAAGCTGGCTAGGAACTATCTGTGAAGGACAAGGAACTTGTCACCAAGCAGCCTTCCCTTTAGGGTGATCAGATGGTGAAACAGTCACTACTATGGTAATACCCATCAATGTCAAATTACAGAGAACTTTTCTGTGACACTATTCAACTTCAGTTGAGTAAAATATATGTATTAGTTTGTTAAAGCTGCCAACACAAAGTGCCATAGACTGGGTGGTTTAAACTGAAATTTATTTTCTCATGTCTCTAGATGTTACAAGTCCAAGATTAAGGTTTCAGCAGGGTTGATTTCTTCTAAGGTCTATTTCCTTGTCTTGCAGATGGCAATCTTCTCCCTGTGCCTTCACATGGTCTTTTCTCTGTGAATATGTCTTAATTTCATCCTCTTATAAAGACACCAGTCATACTGTATTACCATCCGTACAACCTCATTTTACTTTAATTACCTCTTTAGAGACCCTACCTCCAAATATAGTCACATTCTGAGGTACTGGGGATAAGAACTTCAACATATGAATCTTGGGGGGAGGCAATTCAGCCAATAACAACATACTTTACAAATGTTTATTTCTTTGCTTTTTGCCTAACAGGTAGATATTTGAATGTTCAACGTTCTCCACAAAGGATAAGAAAGGTTGGTAGAGGGGTTAACTCTTCCCTATATAGACTTTCAAGTATCCCTTTGAATACTTGATCCCTTTTCTCCTTCCTGCCTTTGGTGATACTTGGAGTTTCTAAGTCCTGAGTCCCTCTTGGGTTCTGCAGGTGGGATCCTTCCTCAGCTGCCTGCTCCTTTGTGTGCCTTCTGCAATGGCTTCCTTACCTCTTACTTCAGATCTTCTCTGTTTTCCTTCCTCAGCTACCCCTCTGCAGACCCTTTATAGCTGCATCCTCTGCCTTGTTTCCTCAGATACCACTTCATCTTTTGTTAAACCCTCTTACCTGCTTATGGTCCTCATCCTATTCTCTTTATCATTTTGGGTTTATACTATCATTTTAATGGGATTTCAGAGGGAGGGGAGGTAAACACTCATGTATTTTGGAAAGACTTCTCTGAATAGAGAAGTAGAGAGTATATTGTTAGAGAGGAGAATTGGAGGAGCGAGGCGGCAGATAAATTTATGGTCTTTACCATGGTCATTACCACTGGGCCACTGTAGCATGAACATCACATGCCAGTGATGCCAGGAGCTGTATAAGACAATGGCAGGGTCTCCTATGATTGCTCCAGGAGCCTAGGACACTACCTGTGGGCAGCCACACCCCTCTTCAGGGATTTGTAGGGGCAGGGCTTCCTTTCAGTTCCCCATCAGTCAATAATTCTCTCAGTATCCAGAAACCACTGGGTGCCTCATCTCCTTTCTTCAGAAAATGGCAAGGATTTTGTTATTTGTCCCTTTATTTTTTCCAAAAGTTAGGAAGTAACTAACTGGGGAGATGACTCAGAACAACAGAAAAGGGGCATGTTTCTGCTTCTCTAACAAGCCCTTGCCTTGATAGACATGACTGACCTTTCTGTTTACATCATAATACATTGAATTTTCTGTTTTAGTCTCCAGATAATGGATGGGGGGCAGTGAGAAGATGTGTATGAACTTTCTGTCATGAAGGGCAATTTGCAGGAACTAATCATCTTACAATAGTTGGTCATAAGAAAGAAATCTATCAACCAAGCATCCTGCACAGGTATTTATATTCATGAACATTTCTTGACTCTAAAGAAAGATTTCTCAAAGAGCTCTCCTAGGAATGTTACTGGTGTTACAAAGGGGAAAAATGGAGGAGGAGGGGAGATGTAAAGAAAGGTTTTTTACTGCAGAAATTTCTAGTACTTTAAAATATTTTTCCTGCACTGTAAATATTCAAGTCTTCAGCATTTCCCAGACTTATCTGACCACAAAGCAAGTATACTGTTGGACTAGTTGGGAGATATAATAAGTCAAGGCATTTTATGCAGAGCCCAGCTACACTTTCTTTGGGATCTGTATTAAAGTACATGACTAGAGCTACTGAGTCATTTTCTACCACTCCTCAGAGAAACTTTAAAGATGACACTTTTTACCCTTGAAGATAGGGTTTCAAGGTATGGGGAGATGTCTATTTCCAATGCTTCTCAGGATTATCTGCCCTGGGAAGGGTCACCTGGGAAAGAACTGTAGAGCCCTCCCTTACCACCCATAAATGGTCAGGTCTGCTGGCATACCTCCTAGTAAGGAGAAGGAGTTGGTCTCTACAGTAATTTAACCCAGTCAAAATCTATGGGCCAACCTTGCAAAGGAGGACCTCTTTTGGGTATGAAAAGGCAGAAGTGTCCTAGACAAAACTGATTGCAATGGGTGATATTGGGTTTTTCACTAAAAAAATTCAGTCACTCAAGAGGCAGGAGGCAGTGAGGGCTGTAAGGATGGACAGAGACCATGAGCAGTCAACATTTAGGAGCTGTGGATTTCAAAGATGTTGTTCCTGGTTGTGGGTATAGGCCTTTTTTGAACCTTGCTGCAAGCTCTTTTCATCTCCAAGGCTTCTGTCATCCACCTGTGGAAAATGTGATATTAGCTTTCATTATGAGATCTACAGGTCTTTTCTCATGTGTGTGTGCTTATTTGTTTTCTAGCTCTTTGTGAGATTATTTCCCACTCTGTAGTCTGTACACTGCTGGCACACTGCTTATACATGGTGTTTACTGGTGGTTAACTATGTTCTACTTAAAAGAAGGACTACCTTAATTCAAGGTGGTCTCACAATTGTGAGTCAACGAACCCTTGAAAGGATGGTTATATGAAACCTATATGTGGGAAAGAAAGGATAGGTCTCACTTGCCATAGTCACTGTTCTCTTTCGCATGAATTTTAGAAGTGATCTGAGCAACAGTGTTCCTAGGATAATGAAAAGATTTTAATGGCCTCAAGCAGCAGTGAAGTTTAATGCTCCTATTCATATAAAGTTAAATATAGAAACATATGTGAGCCTCACCTCATTTTCCAACTTGTTTTCTTTGTAGTTTAATTCTCAATAGCTGTAAAGTTCTAATTTGCGCTAATGTACTCTTCACAGCAACAACAATAATTGCAATAAAGGGATTTTTCAAATTTGTATGGAGAAATACAATTATACAATCTGATAGATTTCTTCTGTAAAAAGAGTTACTCAGCTTTTTGAGGCAGAACCGTATCTGATTCTTGTTTATAATGGAATTTGTTCTAATGTCTTTACTTGAAGATTTCACTAAGAACAAAACACTTCAAAGCATCCTTACAAATAGAATAAAGAATGTTACCTGGCTCCCTGTTCCTGTGGGGCCCTCTAGACTTCTGGCAGTTGTCCAATTACTTCAATACAGTTTTGACTCTATTATTTCCTAGGTGGGTGGCCTTAGACAAGTTATTTAAATTTTCCAAACTTATTTCCTTATTTGTCAAGCCAATATAAAATGTTGCTTTCTTTATTTGTCCCCCGTAGGGTTATGGGATTAAATGAGAAAGTGATTTCAGGGCCTAGACTATAAGAAGCAATCAATAAATATTAGGTATTATTGTTTTGAGCTAATGATGTGGTTGTTGTTGCTGCTGAAGGCAGTGACCCTATTTAATCTCAGCTCCTCAGAGCCTAGCATTAGCTCAATATTTATTAGGCATAATGTTTATTAATGAAATAAAATAAATGTAATCAATAAGATTTTCTAATACCGGAGGTTTTTCAGTCACCCAGAAGATTTAAGAAAAAAAATTAATTAATAGATTTAATTTTTTTAAGAGCAGTTTTAGGTTTACAGAAAAATTGAGCAGAAAGTACAAGGAATTCCCATATGCTCTTTCTCCCTTCACCTTAGTTCTCCCCTATTGTCATTATTATTAATATCTTGCACTTGTATGCTACATTTGTTACAACTGATGAACCAATGTTGATACACTATTACTAATAAAGTCCATAGTTTACCTTAGGGTTCACTCTTTGTGTTGTATATTCTGTGAATTTTGACAAATGCATCATGTCATGTGTCCACTATGACAATATCACACAGAATCACTTCACAGTTCTGAACATCCCCCTCCTCGTGTCTTCCTCCCTCCCTCCCTTCCTCCAACCCCTGATCTTCATACTGTCCTTATAGTTTTGCCTTTTTCAGAATGACATACAGTTGGAATCATACAGTATGTAGCCTTTTCAAACTGACTTCTTTCACTTAGCAATATACATTTCAGGTTCTGCCTTGTCTTCTCAAACAAAGACACATTTTTTACTTAGGAATAGCATTATTTTGAGTTGGGAAATATCTGTTTGGCTGGTGTCACTCTACTTGGTAGATGTCTGCTCACTTAAGGATTATTTCTGTGTTGAAACTTCTATTCTTAGCCTGGTCATTTATCCATTTAACTAAAAGTAGGTGTACTCAAAGGAGAATTTTACATTATAAGGAGGGGTTAAAAATAACAACATTCCTAATAAAAAATAAAATACAAGAATATATACATCTTTTTTCTATTCCAAGATCAGTAAGTCCCTCATTTCCTAATGGGAATGCCTTTGGGACATGCCAGGCAGGGCTCTGGGCACTTTCCATGCATCATCTCAGCTAATCCTCCCAAAACTCCAGGAGGTGGGTATTGTTACCCCTAGCACAGATGGGGACACTCTCAATTCCTGCCCCACAGGCTGATACAGACTTATCAGATTCTCTGAATTTGACCTGGATGACCACTCACATCAAGTTGGCTGAGAGTTCATTTATTTTCTCCATACCCTAAATGTCCTTGGATGACCTTACTATTGTTCATTCTTAATCTCTGCTTTAAAGCCAGGCAACAGAAAATAATCATTCATCATATTTTTTTAAAATCCCCTTTACTCATCTGTTTCCCTGAATCAATCTCCAGATAGATCCACCCCCCTCCTTTATTCAATCAGAGAGAGAAGGTGGAGACAGCACAGGTACAGCTGCCTTCGCAACTTCCCAGGAGGCCAGCCCTAGACTACCAGGCCTCTTCCAAGTCTCATTTCTTTGATAATTTCATGTTCATCCCATTCCATCAAATATTCTGAAATACAGTTTCTTGTGCAGCCCTTCAGCTTCCTCTTACCTTCTTACTGTTTACACCTTTCAAGCACTTATAAAAAGTATGTCTCTCCACTGGTCTAAAATTTAGAAAATGCATAAATATATTTATTTGGCTCCTTCAGTGGCTTTTCTAGGTGCTTGAACTTTTCATAGGGCTTTTTGTGAGGGAAGATGGGAAAGAGTAGGCTTTTCACTAAACCTCCTGAAGCTGGGTCATTTAGATTTCTGTAAAAGAGCTGTCATGTTCCTCCTGCTCCTATTTCTATGTCTAATCACGGGGCAGCTCCTGACTTGGAGCATGGTGCTACTGAGACCTCCATTCCCATATACACAGGTGGCCTCACTGGTACAGCTCCAGGGTGGTGAGACTGGTCAGGATAGGGTTGGGAGCACCAGGAAGGGGAAGGCTCAAAGCAGGGCCCTTGTGTCTATGCCAATCGCATCCCTAAAGTAATGGCAGGGCCCCTGAAACCATGTCAGCTCTCTCCAACACTGAGCACCTTCTTTGGGCCAAGAATAAATGTAAGAATGAACACAGCAGTGACTGAAAATTGGGACTTTGAGGTTTTAATGAAATACAAAAATGTCAACCCCATGTTTTTATCTGCTGGGATTTTATCAGAAATCTTCTGATAGGAGGGTAGCCTGAAAGGGGCTGAGCAGGTTCTCAGGAACTAGCCACTAAGACTTCTCCTCTGGGAACTTTGGGACAGTGCAGCAACTTCCCTTTTGGTCAAAAAAAGTGTAATAATGGCTTCCCTTATTTATGCTTCTTCCAGAAGCCTTTACCTTCCTTATTTCTCATCTCACTGGAGCTCTGCTAAGAAGTAGATGTTATTATCTATATAGTCCATAGATGAAGAACCAAAGGCTCAGAATAGGCAAGTAACTTGGCTGATGTCTCCCAGCTGATACATGGAGGCGTGCTGGGATCCCCAAAGAGTTCCTCTGTTCTCTTCTCCCCTTTCTCACTCAGGCCTTCCAGGACTCTGGGGAGGATTTGGGTGAGGTCACATGGTTTCGAAGGAACAGGCCCCATATTTACCCCACGCTCCTGGTTTGTCTCTTTCCTCAGCACTAACCACAAGGTGTAATTATGAGGAATACCACACTACTTGTGTTCATGTCACTCAAAAGAACATGAACTAAAACATCTGGGCTTGGTGGGAACATCCCTGGAAACTTACCTAGGTATTATCCATAGTTATGTGCCGTTTGCTCTTGGTTTTTCTTCTTTAATTTTAATTCTCACACCTCTTCTATATAAACTATGCTGAACATCCCATTCCTTTGCTGTCATTCCCAGGAGCAATGGGGACAATCTCCTAAAAAATGTGCTTATCCAGATCCTCAAAATAGATTCCAACCTCCCCATATCTCTGGGCCTTGAAAACATTTATATGGTTTCTCATTCTATAATGGATGTTACATTGATGTTTATGCTTCACACCAGTTTCTAAATTAATATTTGCTATATGGAGGCCTGCTAATTAATATGTACCTTTCCTGAAATTTCAAATCAGCTATCTGAAATGGGAGGAAGGCAGAAAGCAACTTGCAAATTCTGTGCATAATGAAGTGAGGAACAAGCTCACATAATGAAGACAAACAATTATACAACATTTGCATGATTCTTTTTTCTTGCAACATGAGACAAGACACACGGAGCTGATTAGCATACTGCCTTTGCCGTGAGTTTTGTTTCTTATTTCCCCACCATTTGGTAGGATTCTCAAAGCCAAGAACAGGTCACAATGTTTTGTCAAAGTTTTCTTATATTATCCTAGGGAATGTCAGGCAACCAAGATCACCTGGCCAAATTCAACCTGACACTGGTGACTTCTGTTTCTGTGACTGTCCTGGGGGTGTGTCCCTCACCTGATACACATATGCCCAGAGCAAGACCCCAATTCAGGCTCTAACCACTGAATTCAACTGGCCAGAGAGTCCCAAAATACTTGCTAGTCCCCAAAGTATTTACTGTGCATCTACTATGTCCCAGCCCCAGGTTAGATGCTGGAAATAAAATTGAACAAGTAAAATCCTTGTTGCCCTTGAAGTATTGACTGCCCGTCGAGGAAGACATGCTAACAACATTTACAGTAAGTGCTCTGTGAGTACAAAGGGAGTCTATTCTGACAGGCAGGTGGAGGAAGGTTTGGGAAGAGCTCCACAGAAGGAAACTGATTCAGGCAAGCTGGGGATTCATCCAAGGTGCTTGAGAGGCTGTCAAACAGCCTGTTAAGAGCCTACCTTTTGTGTGACTGGGTAGGTCATATAAACTTTCTGTACCTCAGTTTCTTCATCTGTAAAATGGGGATAATAATAGGACTTACCTCATAGAGTTATTGCTGTGAGGATTAAATGAGTTGTACACAAAAACCTTAGTATGGGTTCTGGAACACATTAAGTGCTCTGGAGGTGTTAGCTTTCATTATCTGAACTATGGCAGGAGCTGGAGAGGGAAATCACAGCCTCAAGAAATGTTAAGGGCAAGTAAAGGCAGGCTGTAGGGCAGAGGGAGAAATCCAAATGGATCTCATCATTTTGTCTTGGGTTATGGGGCAGATGGTGAACATAGCATTTTGGGATAAGAAGATGAAAAGACTTATTTGGAAAATACTGAGACTAAAGAACCTAGGGAATATTCAGATAGAAATATCTAACCAGCAGTTGTAAATAGGAATGTGAGCTCTGGAGAGAAGTCTGAGCAGGAATGGAGAACTGGAACCCTTAACAAGAGGTTGAAGCCATGGCTTGGAATGGTCTAAGTGGAGCAGGATGAGAAGAGAAGCCAGGGAGGGAGGTGAGGACAGTCAAGATTTAAAGGATAGCCAGAGAACATGGGGGAGACTGAGGAGGGGTGGTTCAAGAGTGAGAAAGAGAACCAAGAAAGAATGGTCTCATGAAGCAGAAGGGAAGAGAGCTCTTGAAGGAGAGAGTAGTCAGAAAAGTAAAAATGCTACACAGAAGTGCCATGATATAAAGATCAAGAGAGATTCATTTGGTTTGGTAGGCAAAGCCAGGGGTCAAAGGGCTCAAAAAAGCAAAAGGGAACACTGAGAAAGCACAGAGATTTTAACTGCAGGAAGCAACCACCTCCTCTAGGGCCAGGGAAACAAAAGGCAGAGGTGGGAGCCACTGGAATCCAGGCCCTTGGAGGAGAAGCCCCATGGAGCTGGGCTCTGGCCTCTAAGCAGGGAGTGCTGCCCAGTAGGTGCTGACGCGTCTGGAGCTCAGTGAAGGGCCTCAGGGAGCTGGGACTCAGGGGAGGGGAGCCCATTCAGCTAGAGCTGATGTCTTAGAAGCTTGGAAGATGGACCCAGCAGAGTAGAGTCTGGGACCTCTGAGGAGAAGGGCATGAGGATGGCTCTGGGGGTTCTGGCAGAAGCAGGAGACTGGAATCAACTACTCCACATGGAGTGTGGGGCTGTTGCTGGGGAGATGCTGACCAAAACAAGTTTCATACTAAGCCCGCAGTAAGGTGAGTTCCATACTGATCAGTAAAAGCATCTTAAGGAGATGGGAAAGATGGAACCCAGCGCACAGGTGCAAGGATTGGCCAAGACATAAGCAAGAGAACATCAATTCCTCTGAGAGGTGAAGATGTTGCACAAAGCCAAACAAACAAAACACCCACTTTGTAAGTGAAGTGCTGAGTCTACTACCAAATGACCTAAACTACCACATGATCTAAAGCACCTCTCCTCTTTTTGCCAAGGAGATCTTTCAGGTCTTCACACACATCACTGAGGCCTTCTTGGACCACCCTATCTAAAATTTTTACCCATCCTTTCCACATACCTGAAAACCCCCTTTCTGTTTGTCTTCCTTAGTGCTCACATTCTTACTTATCAGATTTATTTGTTGTCTCTCCAAAAAGCAGGGATTTTTGTCTGTTTTGTTCATTGTTGTAACCCAAAGTTAAGACAATACTTGGCACAAAGTAGGCGCTCAATAAATATTTGCTGAATACATGAATGAATGAAATACCCATTGTAAGTACTGCTGAAATAGAGCATGGGATACATTTTTGGGTTTAGAATATTTATCCACTAGTATTCAGATGCTTTCTCCTGGGCCCTGTGAGGGACATGGGAAAAGAAAATGGAGGAGTCTCTAATATCACAGAATTTATAACAGTTGAAGAAATGAAACAAATTAGCCCATATGGTAACAAAAGAATGAATGAACCCTGCCCTCCTTCTTCCCAGGCTATACTTCCCCCTTCACATTGGTCTACAACCATCTGTCCCTTTCTTGGATCCCTCACAGTCCACAGCATCCTTTCTGCCCCCCAGCCCAAGATTCACTGCCTTCAGCTGGTCCAGGTCATGAGCTCCAGTGGGCAGAGTTCTTGGCCCCCTCCTGGGAGTAAGATTAGAGGGTCTGGGCCCACTGGTGCAGCTTTCTCATACCTGACACGTGTGTGTTTTGAAAGCCTCATCAGAGCTGACTTTGATGGGCAGCAGGAGCCCTCCAGGCAGCGTGCTGCCAGTACTGTCAGCCCAAATTGGGTGATGGGGGGTTGGGGGTCATATCACCAACTGTCAAGGTGTTAGAAGAGATCTCAGAGTGCTTCATGGATGCAAAGGATGAAAATCAGCAACACTGAATATGCGTGTGCTGTTCTTAGAGGAAACACTGGGTAATAGTGCAGTACTCTGGACTATTCCCATAAAATTCTGTTTATTCTTTTTTGAGCAAAACCAAATTTAGTGTACCCAATGTATATGTACACATACACATGCCACATAGAAATGCACAGACAGCACACACACATCATCACCCACAATACACAAACACAGGCAGGTACTAAGTGTGTACATGCAGACACACAAAGGCACACATATACACACATTGCAGGGCTTGTCCTCAGCCAGAGAGTTTGGGGAAATAACTAAAAGAATGAATGAATGAATGAATGAATGAAGTTAATGTTTTATCTGTGATCACTTAACAGAGGATAGAACACAGTAACTATCTACTCTCAACCCTCCCAGTTTAAAACAGTTTCCTACTGAGGTAAGAGTTTAAGTTCTTTTTTAAAAAATTCAAAAGGGTTCCTCCCAAAAGCTTTTGCTACTACTAGAGTTTATTATTTTAAAGGATCCAATAATTTGTTGGGGACTTTTTCCTTTAAAGAGAGGAAGTCTCTCTGAAGAGAATGGCAGTGTGTTTACTAATAAATCATGCTGAAGCAGCAGAGTTGAGTTCATGGAAAGGGCACTGGACTGGCAGCCAATTGAACTGGATTCCAATCATGTCTCTTTACTATTGTTAGATGCAACTGTGTGCAAATTACTTCTTTCTCTCAGAGTCTCAGTTTTCTCATTTATAATTGGGTGGTGAGGTAGGAAAATATTTACTTAAATATAGTGCATTGATCATCCATACTCATCTATATTCTGCCCTAAGACTTCCCAAAATAGAGAAAGCTACAGATTGGTTCTCAACTGGCTGGGAATTTTGCCCTACTCCCCAGGGATATTTGTCAATGTCTGAAGACACTTTTAGTTGTCATGACTGGCATCTGGTGGGTAGAAGCCGGGGATGCTGCTAACCGTCCTTCCATGCACAGGACAGGTCTCACAACAAAGAATTATGCAACCTAAGATGTCAAAAGTGCCAAAGTTAAGAAATCCTGCTCTTGACCCAACAGTTGATCTTGTACTTTTAAACCCTCTCCTAATTAGCAGACTGATAGACATGTATCTACCTACTGTTATGGACTGAAAAGTAACCTCCTAAAATTCATATTTGAAGTCCTAGCCCCCAGTACCTCAGACTGTGGGTATATTTGGAGATAGGGCCTTAAAGAAGAGGTAATTAACTTAAAATGAGATAATTAGGGTGGGTCCTAATCCAGTCGGCCTGCTGCATTTATAAGAGGAAGGGACACCAGGGACACAAAAACTCAGAAGAAAGGCTATAAGGGGACACAGTGAGAAGATGACTGACACTGGCCAGAGAGGCCTCGGGAAAAACCAAATCTGCCAACACCGTGATCTTGGACTTGCAGCTTCCAGAACTGTAAGAAAATAAATTTCTGTTGTTTAAGCCACAGGGTCCATGGTATTTTGTTATGACAGCCCTAGAAAATTAATACACCCACTTCACAAATAACAAGAGGATTCTTTTCCAAAGCAATGGAATGCCCACAGAGAAAAGACCTCCAACCTGACAGTTATGGGTCCCCAGGACTATTGCCTACTTCCCCACATCACATTAAAGGGAATGGCCAACCAGCAAGCATTGGCCCCTCCCCTTCCCCTTACACACACACACACACACACACACACACACACCCCTCAAGATCAGTTTATTGTCTGGTTCCTAAATATGATGGAACAGCCAAATATCATTGGACTTTTGAAGAAATTCTACAACACAAGAGAGAGACCAAAATAAACAAGCAGAACATGTAACTCTGAAAAGAACAGACATACTTTAGAAAAACTTTTAAAAGTTTAACTTTTAAGAACTCTTTAATTAATATTCCTAGAAAGAGTAAAAAAATTATTGCATCAACAAAACACAAATAGCTAATGAGGAAGGACTATTGTAAAATAAAAATATGACTCTGAAATTCAAATAAATTGTGGATAAAATCTAATAAAATCACCAGGTAGTGGGACACAGAGAAGTGAAAAACTAAGAGAAAAGGTAAGATTTATAGAGGATCAGACCAGGAAGCCTCACATCAAATCAATGGAGCGACAGAGAGAGAAAACAAAAGGGAGGAAATCATCAAAGAGATATCACAAAGGATTTTCCAAGAGTCAAAGGACATGAATGTACAAATTAAGATGCCAATCAAGTGTCCAAGGCAATGAGCTAACTAAATTACATACATGCATATACACGTGCACATAGACACATCCAGGCTCAGCATTATAGAAGTTCAGTATTTCAGTAATAAAGAGAAGATACCAAGAAGCTTCAGCAGGAAAAAGAGAAATTTAAAAGATACGTATAAAAAAATAAAAACTCTCACCAGCATCAGACCTCTCGTCAGCTGTACTGAATCTGAGAAGACCGTGGAGGAAAGGCCTTCAAGGTTCTGCGTTAAAATGACTGTCAGCCTTGAATTCCATACTGAAATAACAATCAAGGATTAGGGTAGAAAAAGCCATTTCCACAACTGCATAAACTGAAAAACACCACATTTCACACTTGTAAGCAGTACCACCCTGAGATCCCTGCTCCGTAGGAGTGCAGTTCCTTGAAGTTCTAAATTCCCTCCTGGGCTCTGGGACTTAGAGCCAGATGGGGAGACCCAAGCTCAGATCTGATTTTGAATGGGATCTGGTCTTCAGAAACATCT
Organism: Eumetopias jubatus; assembly: GCF_037043125.1. Classification (NCBI taxonomy): domain Eukaryota; kingdom Metazoa; phylum Chordata; class Mammalia; order Carnivora; family Otariidae; genus Eumetopias; species Eumetopias jubatus. Next base: position 172,937,438 of record NW_028274810.1, on the reverse strand, counting down.
TCTTTGAAATTTCCTAAGGCCTCCTCCAGAGCCTGGGACCAGCCAGGGTCAACAGAACCCTCCTGGGAAGCACCTTAGCCCAGACCACATCCATGTCTTCTTTCATCCCCTTCCTCATGTTCTCTTATCATCTGCCCTATCCATATGCCAAAAGGTTTCTTGAGGTCCTGGGCCGACCCTGGTTCCAGAAGGACATTCTGGCAAGCGGAATGCTCATGCTGCATGGTTCATAAATTCTTTCATAGAGTCATGTGAGACTGGGCTACCAGAATGGCAGTGTACTGACTCTCAAACACTGGATATAGGACAAGTTCAACACCAACAGACCCTTGACTTAAGCTACTTGTGTGGGCCCATGTGTTAACTCTCATCTGGCTTTGTTTTATGGTGCTATATCTGATCCTTGGCACCCAAGGCTAACCCAGGGTGGCAGCAGGTATCCTTTATTCTATGTGACCCTGACTAATGTTCTCTTCTGCCTCCATTTGATGTGAGGACATTACACTTTCCCAAGTCAGCTAAATCTATGCCTGATGAGAGACAGCCCTTCCTTGTGCCAGTGAGGCCTCTTTTTGCATTCATCTCTGCTGGTGCCAATGAATGGAAGGCAGGGTGCAGTTAACATTAACATAATCACTTTCTAGGAATGTAGTGGTTGCTGCATAAAGAATTCAAAAGAAGACAGATTTGAAAGATGTATTGTTCTAGATTTATGTTATAAAATTCCAAGTGGTAAATTCAACATAACCAGAACACAAATTATTGTTCACATTTCCCTGCATATTCTGGATAAGAACTTCATCTGTGGTCATCATCAATGAAATACAGTAATAACATTTGAGGAAGTCATTAGAAGCCAGTATTCACAAGTGGCTTGATGGATGATATTGCATCATAACTAACAATAACCAGCATTCAATAATTGTATCACGGAATTGCAGAAATACAGATCTATGTTGTTTCAATGCATACAGTTTCCCACATGAACTCACAAGAATCGTGAGCAATAACAGTATTGCTATTTTTTTTCTCATGGTGGGAGCCAGTCAGGAATAATGCACTTGACAATAAAGAATATGGAGAATAAAGAAGAATCTTCACATATACGGACTGAATATTCCTTTAAGTGTAAACTTCTTGGTTTTGCTATTAAGTATAATTCCTGTTGGAAATAAAATCTTTAGAAAATCAATCTTTAAAAAAACAAAAAACCAAAATGCTGACAAGAAGCAATGTAATCACTGTCTTCCACTTGGCTCTAGAGCAAACCACATTTACTTAACCACACTTAGGTAAACAGTTTATTGACTGTAACCTTTTATAAACAACTTATAAACAAGACACTTAAGGGATGCCTGGGTGGCTCAGTCGTTTAAGCGTCTACCTTCGGCTCGGGTGATGATCCCAGAGTCCTGGGATTGAGTCCCACATTGGGCATCCTGCTCAGCAGGGAGCCTGCTTCTCCCTCTGTCTGCCTCTCCCCCCAGCTTGTGCTCTCTCTCTCTCTTTGTCTCTCTGACAAATAAATAAAATCTTTAAAAAAAGACATGAGACACTTAATTATGATCATAAAGCAGAATGTAAATGTCACCAACTTTAGTAACACAAGACATAAAAATTCAAATGATGGACACTGGGAAGTGGGAAGAGGGGTAAAAGAAAGAGTGGGGGGCCAATGGCTTCATCTTTTAAAGTGTGAAGCTAAGGATTATAGCTTCATGATAAATTTAGAAATAAAATGGTATACCTTCTGCAGTCACAAAGTTATCCCATGAAGAAACTAACAATAGTGATAAGACTATGTTGGGAGGCTGGATAGGGAAATGGTAAGTCTAATGAACTAAATTTTCATATATTAGAGCACTAGATATAAGATAATGTCTAAAATTGAATTCGGTAAGATATTATCTTCTACAGAGTGGGATCTGAGATGCAGTGGGGATAAGAAATTTATTTTCATGACAAATATTTTATTTTAAAACTATATGAAGCATTTCTTTGTTAAAAATAAGTTTTAAGGGGCACCTGGGTGGCTCAGTCAGTTAAGTGTCTGCCTTCGGCTCAGGTCACAATCCTGGGGTCCTGGAATTGAGCCCCATATTGGGCTCCCAGCTCAGCGGGGAGCCTGTTTCTCCCTCTCCTGCCACTCCCCCTGCTTGTGCTCTCTCTCTCTCCCTGTCAAATAGATAAATAAAATCTTTTTAAAAAAATAAGTTTTAAATACAAAAGAAACTAAAGTATGATGGCTGGACAAGATGATTTTTTTTTAAAACATAATTAATTATGTTTCTTTTTTTTAAAAAAGATTTATTTATTTATTTGAGAGAGAGAGAGAATGAGAGATAGAAAGCACGAGAGGGAAGACAGTCAGAGGGAGAAGCAGACTCCCTGCTGAGCAGGGAGCCTGATGTGGGACTCGATCCCAGGACTCCAGGATCATGACCTGAGCCGAAGGCAGTCGCTCAACCAACTGAGCCACCCAGGCGCCCTGGACAAGATGATTTTTAAGATTCCTTTCACATCTAAAATCCAAGGAAAGTGCTTCCAAAGCTTAGTCCACTGAGGAGGAACCCTGGAATTTTTCCTGTCAGAAAGACTATCTGAACAGAAGCTAGTCCATGCCACTGGGAACTGCACAAATATTATTTTGATATATGTCAAATTTCTACTTCTGACCTTATTTTATCCTCTCAGTAGCTCTATGAAGCAATTATTATAATCATCTGGGTTTTAGAGATGCGGTTCAATGAGATTAACTTAGCTTTCCTGAGTGACATGAGCTTTAAATTGCTAGAAGGCAGATGAACACATGGTTTTCTCGTCACTCTAAGTCCTCTTCTTTCCCACCATATCATGCCTCTTGTGGGCAGAAAGAGAAAAGTAAGAAAAATTATCTGCCCAAGGGCCAGTTCCCCAGTGAGAGGTTTATATAACTGCCCTATGATCATAGGTTAGCTCCCTGGGAATCCGACAGAGAAGGAGGGCAAACCATAGCCTCCTTTTCTACTTAGGCTCATGAATATCAGTGATCTGTCAGCACACTTCACCAAAGCTTTGAGAGCTCATCAAAAGACTTGGAAAGGCGCATCAAAGCGATGGGCACCAACAAAGCATACAGCGTCCAGAGGGCACTGGCTACAACCATTTGGACTCCCCAGCTGCAGCATTTTTTCTTATGTTTGACCCACCCTCCTTCTTGTCATCTTTTGCAAGTCCCAAGTCATGGTGATATACTCCTACATTTCTTTCTCATGCTGCAATGAGGAGAATGCTTCCAGGACACGTGACTGTCAGGAGTGTAGGAACTCCAGGAAGATTTGGGGTAGGATGCAGCTCATGCCTGTCAGACAGAATTTCCCAATACCTGTCTTCCCAGGGAGCGCTGGACCTCTCAAGTTACCTGCTCCAGACTCCTGCTTGGTGCTGCAGGGCTGCAGAGTATCCAAGGAGGGTACGTTTCCTGCTACTATAACAACAGAGTCCTCGACCTGCAGAAATCCATGCGAAACTGGAGACAGCTTATAGAAATCTCCACTGAAAATACTTTATATTTCAAGTGGTTCTGCCAAATTGGAAACTGTAGCCTTAGAGCAACTTTGTGAAGTCATTGTGGTCCCCACCTGATTCCTCCTCCTTCCTTCTCTAAGTGTTCTCCTTTCCCCGCCCCCAACACTGGCTTCTCAGAGATGGACTCCACAGTGCACCCTCCATTTGGGTCAGAACAACAATGCCTCTCCAGATTTCCTCCACCTTCCCTCTTTTCTGTGAGCCGAATTTAAGAGATAGGCCAGTTAACTTGATAATTAATGGCATTATATGCTATATATTGATGTACTGTCCCTCCTGGTAACACGTTTGCATTCTGCAGGAGGCCTTCACTGCCTAAGTCTAAATGCTTGATAGATGGAGGACCATGTGTGCCCTGGCAGGCCTACTGATGTAGTGGCTATTTTGAAGCAAATACCTCCAAACTCCTCAAATCACCTCAAAGAGGCGGCACCTGATGTCACTGATGCAGAGTGTGAGAGCTGTCCTGGGGCACAATGAATGACACGGGCCACTTAAAAGTTCCATTGTCCTAGTGCTCTCTTTACTGTAGTAATGTAGAATATTGTTCTTTGGCCTCTACATATTTCTTAATATTACATTTAATGCTATTTCAGTTTCATCAGGCCTCTTTGGCCACACTAAGACCCAACATACCAGAATTACACTATTTAGTAAAATAAACTCAGATCACTTCCACACGCCAAAGAAAGAAGGGTACAGTTTCCTTGACATGTGGACTTATATTTTTAATTCGTGTTCTTAAAAATATTCAGAAAAAACATAAAGGGAATACATTCAAAGGGTCAAATTCAGTCTTAAGAAAAACAAGAAATAAAAAGGTACTGAAATAAGTATGAGGAAAAGAGCAATTTACATATAAATCTTACAGAATCATTTTTCATAAGACTTATATATTCTAAATGAAACAGGAACCGATGTTTTATTTTTTTATTTTTTAAAATATCTTGGTTTCTTTTCTAAGATTTATTTATTTGAGAGAGAGAGAGAGAGCACAAGTAGGGGGAGCAGCAGAGGCAGAGGGAGAAGCAGACTCCCCGCTGAGCAGAGAACTGACATGGGGCTCGATCCCAGGACCCCGGAATCATGACCTGAGCCAAAGGCAGATGCTTAACCAACTGAGCCACCCAGGCGCCCCCAAACAACGTTTTAAATAAACATATAAGCTCTGTCTTTTAGTGGTTAGGATATATAAACTTAGCCTAAATTTCTTGAATGGATATGCAATAAACTATTTATAACATTTTCTCTGTCCTACTTAACTTATGACTAATCCTAAACAATTAGAGAGTCAGATGGCCGAGTATTTAAAGAAGCAAACATCCTAAATAAATAGAATGTCATTTCTAACTGAAATCCAGAGCTCCAAGCCCCTTTAGATACATGGCTATGGGGTCACTCACCAACAGCTACAAAAGGAAGCTGCAAAAGGAATCCTACAGAATCCTGCGACTTGAAAATAAGGAAAAACAAAGGATCCTTCAGATCTGGATAGCATGGTCATCTGGTGGGGGCCAGGAAGACTCCCCAGGCACCTCTAATAATATCAAAAGCAATTTTCAATTTTCTATATACCTCATGAAATTCTACCATGTGGACCCTTCTCTTGAAAATTTGGGAAATAAAAACCTGCATCGACTGCTGATTTTTTTATGACGCCAACATTCCTAAAACCTCTCAACACCTCCTCCCCCAACAAGAGAAACCTTTTATAAAGCAAGGCTGGGTCTGCCCCCAAAACCTATCATTTCACTAACACTTAAAAATATTTTCTCAACCTTCCCAAGCAGTGCTCAAAATCAGCTTGATATATATAGAGAGCCTCCTTTGTGGAATAACAAGATTATTTTTATCATTTTCCGATTCTCAAAAATCTGACCTGTCACCAAAGAACTTCTAAAAATATCAGGATGATAATGATATCCTTCGTCATTTCCCTCCTGGCTAATGGCTGCATTACTAGAGTTGGGTTTTTATTTATTTTCTGAGGGTCCTCTCTGATCATAGCACTCATCTTGTCATTGCTTCAAGATGTGGGACAGAATAGCTATCTTGGGAAGGTGGCTGATTTTTTTCCCCACCTTTAAAGACAAGGTGTTTTTGCAAAACATTCAGCTCAATTCACCCTCTGCCTATCTCTTAAATCACATTTTTGAGTTGGAAGTATATTGGAATGGATCCTAGAAAACAAATGCTGACTGAGGAGAAGCATTTTGTTCTTTTACCACAGCCAATTCAACACAGCAGCAGCATTACCGAGCGCCTACTATGTGCCAGGAATATAAAGATGAATAAAATGCTCCTCAAAGAGCTCACAACTTAGCAGAGCAGACAGTCCCGCTAACAAATAACAGTAGTATGCTATGATAAGAGCTATAATTTTATTGTTGTTTATATAAACATACGAGAATAAAAACACCAGTAAGAGAGCAACAGATACTGTCTAGGGAAATCAGAAAGGAAATGGGAAGCCAAATGATGTATTAGAGATAGATCCCAACAGTCTCTTACTGCTCAGAGATTCTGTCCCAATCTTGATATATCTGGGATTGGAAAAAACAAAACAAAACAAAACAAAAAAACTGGTTCTGAGAGTTGTTAGAAGCATATGCTTTTTGGAAAGAATTTGGAATATACCTGTGAGGATAAGTCCTCTCCCATTTATTCTTGGGGGTTCATTTTGTTGTCTTTTTTTAGTCATGCACAGATCAAAGTACCTACTCATTGGTCTTGCAGATCCCTGAACAAAGGAGTGTTCCAACTATAAATGCCTCACATGGAGACAACTCATTACTCTGATAATGATGAATTCTATTTTCAGATTGGGCAAGATACATCAATATGTTGTCAACCATTATATTGTCTATTACATTGTCAACAGGTTTTCCCATACTTTGACTGTAGGTCTGGGGGGACAAGATAAAGGAGACTTCCAAGCAGGGACAAGAGTAGGCCCTTGTTCTAGTGGCAGAAGGCTAGGGCCAGAGGGGACTGAGAGCCAGTAGAGGATTGTCTTCATAGGGACATGACAGTGGAATCTAAAAATAGTGACAGATGGTATCTGATTTAGGTCTTCCTTATCTCTGTAGTAAAGTTCATCAAACATCATTACGTCATGTTGTTGTGTTAATAAGTACTGGTGGATAAGAAGAAGGTTCTATACTCATGCTTTGCAGCTGATTGAACTAAAGCAGGCTGTGACATCAGAAAAATTCTTATGAGATGGCCAGAGGTAAGTGGGGCAAAGTTGGGAGAGGGGTGGGACTTGGGTAGCACCTAGCTGAGTGGTAAGGGAGAGACCTGGGGTCCCAAGTGTTCCTTTTACAAACTCTCAATCAAGCCTCCTGCTTTCAGCCCTGCTCCCACTCTTGCCTTCATGGATTCCATGTGTTTCCTACTCTAAGCCTTTCCAAGATTCTACCTCAAAATTGGCTTGCTTGCTTTCTCGTTCCTTCCCGTTGCCTTCTCTCTCCTGCAGACAAGCAGCTTTCAACTGTCCCTAGTCTAATAAGCATGTTACTGTCTTCTGTTGGCTTTCCCACTTCCAAAATTGAGTTTTTCTCTCTCACCATCTCTCCTTTCTCTTGTTCTCATAGGTTCGTGCATTTTAAATTCCTTTACTGTGAGGTTTTGCACAGGAGTGGAGATGAATGCATGTGTTCAATCTATGGTTTTCTTTCTCAGTATATTTTGTTTATCTATTCATTAACATTCTATTTACTTGAAAATAACATGACACCAGTACCTTGCTTACAATTAGCACTAGACCCCTAAAAGGGCTTATAAAATCAAGACCCTCAAGGTTGGAATGAACTATAAATGTCAACCTGCCTGAGCTCTCATCAGACGTTTAATCCAGGAAATTCTTTAGCTTGCCTGATACAAATTTAATTTATTGAGTAAAAATGCATAAAGCCAGGTTATGATTTTGTATATCGTTATATATCATATTTAATAATACTAACAATAGCTGCCACTTATGATACACTTTCCATGTGCCCCACCCTGTGCTAAGGGGCATTTATGCCTCCCCACAATCCTATGAGGGAAGTATTATCATGGTGCACTACTCCGACCACCCCCAACATTTTGCAGAGAAGGAACCTGGGGTTTAGCGCAGGTTTAACACTCTGATTGCTGGTAGCTTGTACGTGACAGGCAGAGCCTAATTTTGAGCCAGCTTTCTCAGATTCCAAAGCTTATCCTCTTAGCTGTGATGGTTCCAGATTTAACACTATAAGACCTAAAGAAGTTAATTGTTTCTGCAGGGTGTCTGATGTGTGCTTTCTGCTTTTTTTCACTTGGAGTTTTATTTTTTTATTTTTTTTAAAGATTTTATTTATTTATTTGAGAGAGCAAGAATGAGAGAGAGAGAGAGAGAGAGAGAGAGAGAGCGCACATGAGAGGGGGGAGGGTCAGAGGGAGAAGCAGACTCCCTGCTGAGCAGGGAGCCCGATGCGGGACTCGATCCCGGGACTCCAGGATCATGACCTGAGCCGAAGGCAGTCGCTTAACCAACTGAGCCACCCAGGCGCCCTCACTTGGAGTTTTAGCCATTAGTGATGTTGTACTTGTTTATTGTTGTCTACATTTGGGTCTTTAGGGTTATGATCCACGGTAGTCCCAGGTTGACTTTGTCTGCCAAATTACTTTTCTTTTAAATTAAGATGAACTCAGGAAATAAAAAGAGTTTTTAAATTAGTTTAGGTCAAACGAGGAAGGTAAATCTGTTGTCAAAAAGACAGGCTAATAATTTCTAGGTAGATAGATGCATTTATTATCCATTATATAAAATCACTATAGCTTATATATTAAGTATAGGTAAATTAGCATGTTGACCAAGCCAAAGATTCTGGGTTTGGTGGGTTCTTTTTGCTAAAAATAACCACACAGATCCTCTTACACTGTTGGTGGGAATGCAAGTTGGTACAGCCACTTTGGAAAACTGTGTGGAGGTGCCTCAAAAAATTAAATATAGAGCTACCCTATTACCCAGCAATTGCACTACTGGGTATTTACCCCAAAGACACAGATGCAGTGAAAAGAAGGGCCATATGCATCCCAATGTTCATAGCAGCAATGTCCGCAATAGCCAATCTGTGGAAAGAGCCGAGATGCCCTTCAACAGACGAATGGATAAAAAAGATGTGGTCCATATATACGTGGAATATTACTCAGCCATCAGAAAGGATGAATACCCAACTTTTACATCAACATGGATGGGACTGGAGGAGATTATGCTAAGTGAAATAAGTCAAGCAGAGAATGTCAATTATCATATGGTTTCACTTATTTGTGGAACATAAGGAATAGCATGGAGGACATTAGGAGAAGGAAGGGAAAAATGAAGGGGGGAATCGGAGGGGGAAACGAACCACGAGAGACTATGGACTCCGAGAAACAAACTGAGGGTTCTAGAGGGGAGGGCGGTGGGGGGATGGGTGAGCCCGGTGATGGGTATTAAGGAGGGCACGTACTGCATGGAGCACTGGGTGTTGTATGAAAACAATGAATTGTGGATCACTACATCAAAAACTAATGATGTATTGTATGGTGATTAACATAACATAATAATAAAAAAAACAACCACAGAGTTTTCTTGTCAGCAATTTCAATGTTTGTGGGTACACTATTAGAAGAGGCAGATGTAACAGAAACTACCCAGAACCCCAAATCAGAAGACCCAGGGTTGAGTCACAGTTCTGCATTTCTGTATTTTGAACAATTTATCTAATTTCTCTGAACCACGGCTTCAGGATATGTAAAAAAAAAAAGAAACTAATGCACAACAGTACTTTGAGCACCACTGAGACAATGTATGTGTAAGTGCTTGGCAGAGAGTAAGAGCTTAATAAAAGCTCATCTATCAGTTTGCTCCAAGAGACTCTAGCAAGTGTTGAAGAAATACTTGTTGAATAAATTAGGGAATAGGAGATATATTGGAGGATACGTACAAGCAAACAGAAGAGGTTGGGTGTCTGAAATATCTTTCTAAAGCATCCCCAAGATTCCCAGGGATGGCCCCTCTAATTGTAACAGCTGTACTAGTCACAGAGAGGCAAGAAACTTGAAATGTCAGCTCATTTAACTGTGTAGGGATCTGCGATGCGTGGCAGAGTATTACCTGTGACTTGTTTTACCTCTACCATTATTAACTCTAAATCCTGCCCAGCAAATCTCAGCATTGAGTTTTATCTGAGTGCAGAAGATAGTAGAATCTTCTCTTAGACTCACTATGGTTGTCTTCCAAGGATAAACAATGCCACAGGAAAGGCAATTTATCTACGTAAATACTATTATCTTCTAATGTCCAAAGTCTGCCAGACATAAATTTAAATCCCAACAGAAAAGTCTGAAAAGTTTGCCTCTGTCCTAGGTCTTCCAACATCAGAAAGATTTCAGAGAGAAAGGGGGACATCTTTATTCTCTTGGGTATTCGAGAATGATGGCTCAGACTGGAGGTGGCATTGGGAATCCCACCAAGAACTGAAGGCTTAGACTTAAATCAGAGCAGCCCTCATGTACAGATGTTTCTACAGAATGTCCAGTAGGGCCCTATATACCAGGAATATGTTGAGGGCACAGCCAACTCCTGTAGAGTCATTTCAGATTGGACCCAGGCTCCTTAGAAATCTTTTGTGTTCAGTCCCACTGAAAATGGCTTGATATTATGGATTCATGAAGAAAGGCAGGCATGGGACAAAAGATATTTGTCTCATATCTTTCCTGATTATCCTTCAAATGGTCCTATCCTAGAGATACATACCTCTCAAGCAAGAAATCATTCTGACTCTCAAAGATGTCTATAAAAAAAGTGGGTGATCAGAGTAGTACAATGAATAGGTCCTTAGTGAGCCAGGAGCTACAAGACTGAACTCCAGTCCCAGCTCTGTCACCGACAGAGCATTTCAAGTTACTTAATCTCTCTGAACCTAGGTTTGTTGTTTTTTAATTTAAAAAAAAAATTAATGAGAACATGGGATTAGATTATCTCTGTGGACCCTTCTAATTTTAAATATCTCTGATATATCCATTAATCTGACAGGAATGAGCCTAGCTAATAAAATCATATGACTAGCAAGGAACATTCCAGAGCTAACACTACAGTCAAATACTTCTTATTTCCTCTGTTGAGTGTCTGATGGAACTGAATTATAGGGTGGGGCTTCTGGATCCTTGTCTGAGCTGCCCATACCAGAAAAAAAGATGAGCTATGGCCTTTAAGCTGTTGAAAAGTCGAATTTCTCATAACCTAAGTAACTTTGACACTATGCACCACAGCCTGACAATTAAATTTTTTTCTCTCTCTCTCTAAATTTCAACCAGTGGATATGCTACATTGAGAGTGAAACCATTCTGATGTAAAGACATCTCTTTTCTCTCATCAGAGCCTAAAAAGCTGTCAGTGCCAGTTTCCTTATTAGTAACCAATCTGCTTGCTCAGACAGTGCCTCACAGTTTAAACCAAGTGAAAATGCTGTTCTCCAAGAACAGAGGAGCAAACACAGCTGAGGAATCGAGTTGAGCTGAGGTGGTTTGCAGAAGGCCACAGGAGCTGAAATTAAATGTGTTGCTCACCTCACCAAGACAGGGAAAGCAGAGTGCTGCTCAAGCCAGTGATGTGTATGTGGTGCCTGGAAAAACATTCTCTATGGCTGCATTCAAGTAATTGCTCAGCTCATGCCTTGGCCCATGATTGCCTTTTTCCTTCATTAGGCACTCTTTTGAATCAGCCCAAGTGACACAGTCTTCTCCAAGGGAGTTGCTTCCAGCTTGACAGAATAACCATGGAGCCCCATTCCTTTCCTGCCAATGCACAGGAAACACGCCATGTACCATCTTCAACCTAACCTGTATCTAGTTTATTGCAGAGCAAGGGAGTCTGGAAGCTTGGTCTGCACCCCAAAAAAACTCTAAGGCCCTTGAGCAAATGGGTCTCAAGGAAATCTGCTGAGGGTGGTTTGTCACAAAACAATAAGACCCCAAAGACAGGTGGCCATTAGTCTCACTGGAGGAAAACAAAACAATGAGGACACTAAAAGGAGAAAGCGTTTTTCATAGACTTCCATGTGAATATCATGGGACGTAGGACATGGGTAATGGACGTGAAGGAGGAAGGGTGGAGTGAAAACTGGCATCCTGGAAGATCCCAGTAACAGAGAGCCCTGGATCTGAAGGCAATGGAAGTAAACTGGGAATCTAGCAAAGCCCATATTTTCTGTGGGCATTTTTGTCATCCTCCTTAGTCCCTCACCTCCCCAGCTGTTGGAGCCAATGGTTCTGTCCTGCAGTCTAGGTACTTTCAAAGGGACAAGTGAGCAATTTTCTGCCTCCAAAGGCCCCTATATTTCCTTGATCCTCAGATCAAAAATCTCTTTGGAGATTTAGGTGACAAAACCCATTTTACCATCATTAAAATGAAAATACCTTGCTGAATTGAAACATCACCAGAAAAGCCAATTAAATCAATCATTTGGATATGAGCACTGAAAATCTCCACATGGGTTCTTCTGTGTTCTTCAATAATACTCACTCTTCTGTCATAGCCTGGTGGTTATCTGAGTGTAAGTACTTTATTTTTTACTGTGGCAAAATATACATCCAGAAAAGTGTACGTATTAGAAGTGCATAGCTTTACAAACTGAACACAACCATGCAACCAGCGCCCAGATCAAGAAACCAAAAATCACTAGAAACTCTTTCCCTGACCCCTTCCAGCCACTCTTACCCTTAAGAGCAACTCTTATCTGGCCTTACAACAGGATAGATTAGTTTTGCTGGGTTTGTACTTTATAAAACTGAAACTATATGGCCTGTTCTTTTCTGTATCTGTATTATTTCCCTCACCAGTGTTGGTGAGATTCATCTATATTGTTGGGTATAGCTATAGATTATTCTCATCACGATGAGTATGGTATCCCACTATAAATATACCACACTGTACCATTCTACTGTGGTGGGCACTATGGTAGCTTCCAACTGGGGCCTATTTCAAATAGTGCTGCTGTGAATATCTTGATACCTGTTTTTGGTAAACATATGTAGTCAGTCATATTTTCTTATAATATCTGGCCCTACAGTAGATGATCATGTATTTATCTGCTTTTCCAGACCCCATTTTAAAAAGCTCAGTGAGAAAGTATGTGCTGGGTGTATTTAGAAATTTATTAGAAAAAAATAGGGTGGTCTGATTTTCACATTGTCTCTCCACAATATTTTGGCAGTTTGTTCTCTAAAATCAAGCAGCAACAACTAAGCTTAAGCTGCAGCCTGAATTCTTATTACCGTGGGATCACAGCATTCTCACTTGACAGACTCCTCCCGCCTCCTGGCAACGGCTCGTAATCACCCCAGCTATGTCGTCTATTTTCAGCTCATATAAAATTCTTTTTTTTTCAAAAATACTTTTTCCCAGTCTAGTTTTTCTTCTTTAAAATTCTTTGATTTTTAAATTAAAATATAGAGTAGTTCAGCCTAGTATCTTATCTTCAAAATGACACTGAAAAATATTTTATGGGAATGTGGGAGAGAATAACCTTTCTACTTCCTCAGAGGAGATCCAGTGTTCTGTATTTTAATATGGAAACTTAATGAGCAGATTCAGAAAAACTATTCCCAGGCTATGTGTGTTGTGGGGGCAGAAGGTGAGTGATTAAAACATGGTCTCCAAATTCTTTGACATCCCTCCCCTCAAGAGGTAGAATCTGGATAGACGGTGACTGGTTTGACCATTTGAGTAAAGCAGAAGTGATGCTGTGTGACTTCATGGCTGGGTCATAAATGGCCATGCAGCTCCTATTTGGTTCTCTTGGAATGTTCGCTTTTAGGATGTTCCCTCTCAGAAATTAAACACCATGCTGTGAGGTACCCAAGCCACCTGGAAAGCCACCACATGTAGGCACTTTGGTCAATAATGCCAGTTCAGCCCAGCGTTTGAGTTCATCCCAGCTGCTATGGGGTTGAATTGTTCCCCCCCCCCAAAAGATATGCTGAAGATCTAACCCTCAGTATCTCAGAATGTGACCTTATTTGGAAATATAGTAATAAGTTAAGATGAGGCCATTTGGAGTAGTGTGGGCCCTTAACATGTCCTTATGAGAGAGAGAAGAACATCATGTGAAAACACAAACACACAGGAAAAACAGCCATGTACAGATAGAGGTGGAGAGTGAAATCATGCTGCCACGAGCCAAAGAGCACCTGGGGCCACCAGAAGCTGGAAGATACAAGGAAGGATCCACACCTAGAGCTTTTGAGGGAACATGGCCCTGCTAACACCTTGATTTAGACTGCTAGCCTCCAGAACTGTCAGAGAATACATTTTTGTTGTTGTAAGCAACACAATTAATAGTATTTTCTTACAGCAGCCCTAGGAAACTAACACACCAGCCCAGGTGCTAAACATGTGAGTGACAAAGCCCTCAGTGATGCCAGCCCCTAGCCACTAGAGTCTTCTCAGCTGAGGACCCAGGCATTGTAGAACAAACAAACCATCCCTACTGCACCATTTCTGAATTCCTGGCCCACAGAATATGTTACGGCAAAGAGGTTACTTTGTGCCTCTAAGTTTGCAGTATTTTGTCCCATGCTACTAGTAGTAGAGCAGGAACCATCAGAGTTTCAGACATGGCAGCATGAGGCCAGGCCCCTCAGTGTACCCTACACAAAAGCCTGACCACTCATCTCTGCTCTGAAAATGTGCTCAGGATCAGAGTGTCCATTGACACAAAAGAGTAATTCAATCCTTGGGTATTCTGCAGGAAGCATGGGCTTTGAACCTGGAACAACATGTACCATAAGCCAAGCCATGCTAAAGGATTTCACATGGATTATCTCATTTAATTCTTCCAACAGCCCAAGGAAGGAGGTCCTATTTTAAGGCCACTTTTATAAATGAGGACACTGAGGCACTAAGAGGTTTAGAAACCTTGCCCTGAGTCACACAGTTCATAGTGGTAAAGCATAGGCTTCACACTTAAGGAAATGGCACCAAGAACCAAGAAATTTACTACAGTCATTGGAAAGAAAGGATGTGATGCAGCTGGTTTCCAGTGCAGGACAGTGACCCAAATGTTTATTTGCTTACTTAATGGACATTTCTTGGAGTTCTATTCTGTGTTGCTGTGTCACTTTGGGAAGGCACAGTCTTATTGCCTTAAAGATTCAGACATGTAAACAAGCATCTTTTTATTGGTCCAAAGTTGAATTATTCAAAAGAAACTGTCTTGATTAGGAAAATGAGAGAAAATAAAGCAAACCAGTACAAGGAAACAATGGGGTTTCCTTGCTGGTAGAAGCAGAGAGAAAGTTGAAGTCAATGATAGCTAAAATTCTAAACTAGAAAACAAGTTTGGGTTAATCAAGCAGTGGAATGTGAAATTGAGCTGTGATTGGGTCCTATGAATCCAAGCAAAGCCCCACATATCCTCAGTGGCCCAAGGCATCCGATTAGATCATATCTAGCACGGCTGGGACAAAAACACTCATGACCACATCTAGATGAGTTCACTTTTAGACTTTCTTTTTCCTTCAATCAAAATGTACCCTTCCAGGTCCCAAAGGAGAGGGAAAAGGAGGAAAAGTCAGGGAGAATAGTTTGGTGGACGAAGGCATTTTCCTGCTCTCCCAATGCTCAAGACAGCCTGGCCACAATGGTCCCTCAGAGTGGTCACCTGGGAAGGTGGGCAGAGAAACAATTCTAGACTCAAGGATTTTGCCTCTGATGGATGGCCCTGACTGTCGTCCAACTACTTGAGGGGTGAGGGTGTTGTACTGTTTTGCAAAACTGGCAGAAATAGGTCAATGAAGCGCCCGGAACCTTAGCTCACTCTCCTGGCTTTTTGTCCTCTCAGCCCAGTCACGACTGCTTTAACCTTTTCTTCAAGTGGAATGTTCCTTCAACAACTTAAAATAGTTTCCAAAAATGTCTCACAGGAAAAAGAAAAGGTGAAGGTTACATGGAGCTGGCTCACCCATTTTGTGAGCTAAGATGAGTACTTTGATTTTTTATTTCTGATATATTTTATTACTGCTTTAAAAGGAGAGAGTTAAAGGCATCTGGGGATGTTCAGTCAGGGAAGGAGTTCAGTCCAGGACTTCTGCTGACCCTCTAGAATATCTGGCACCCACTGGTCCTCTGTGAGGAAGGGGAGAGACTGAAACTCCTAAAAGCCAAACAATAGTCCTTGTTTCTGCTCATCAGACAGCAACTCATTACCTACCAGCTGCAGAGCAAGGGAGACATATTTGTAATAGAGTGTCTGCTATAGAGAACCTTTTATTGACTCATTTATCTTTATTATCTTTATTATGTCCAATGGACATGGAGCCAGGATCACAATCAAAGCATACTTGGAAATGCCTTCAAAATTCTCCCATTTCCCACTGAGATATGCTTTAAAGCTCTTTTTTTTAAAGATTTTATTTATTTATTTGACAGAGAGAGAGATAGTGAGAGAGGGAACACAAGAAGGGGGAGTGGGAGAGGGAGAAGAAGGCTCCCTGCCAAGCAGGGAGCCCAATGCGGGGCTTGATCCCAGGACCCTGGGACCATGACCTGAGCCGAAGGCAGATGCCCAACAACTAAGCCACCCAGGCGCCCCTGCTTTAAAGCTCTTAATATTTGCCCTTTCTCCGTAGGAGTTAATCAAATGGGAGTCAATAGAAAATCCACTGGGAGGAAGACCTCGTTGAGTCTCTTGTCACATGCAACATTGACTGAAGATATGATGAATGAGGGACATTTCTGTCATCAGATTAACTTTAGTGTGAGAGGTAGTATACTCAGAGTCTTCTGGGCTAAACCTTATGAGTTTGAATCCAGGCTCTCTAGTCTACTAGTTGTGCAATTTCAAACAATCTCTCTGGGCCCCTTTCCCTCATCTGTAAAATGGGGACAAAAACAGCATCTACCTTCTAGGATAGTGGTAACCAATAAATGAGTTAATATTAAAAAGGCCCTATAATAACTGTGCCATAATGTGTTTTCTATCATTTGTTATTGGTTTAGGAAAGGGAGCAAGAGTAGACTAAAATGAGACAATTGAGACCCTGAAAGATAGAAAACGAGTCCCAGATTCTGCGTCCTCCTTCTGAAACCACTTTAACCATCAGCATCCATGGTGATTCTCCCATCCATGTGGAAAGAACATTCAGCAAGAAGAAAGAGCCCTTAATCTCACATTACCAGAAACACAGGAAGTCACATAAAACCAAAGTGATATCTCCTGCTTTTATTACTGTATAAGTTCTGCTATTTCTTATTGACAAGCTTCCCTATGATGTATAATTTGTACAGCCATATAATCAAGGATTCTTTGAAAAACAGTTTGGTGGGGGGAATCAAGGGTGGATAAGGTTGAGTGGATTTGCCTACCTGTCAAATTGTTCTAATGCCCAAAAGTAGAGTGAGTAGAAAATGGAGGTAATATGAGGTAAATGATAAGGGTTATCTTCTTTCCAATCCTATACCTAGATTGGTCCTTGTTCCATAATAAGTGGTCTTCTCTGACAACATGCCTTAGACCTCCTCCTTTAGGAGTCACTGTCCCTTAAACTCAATATCCCCCCTCTTAGCACAATGCCTGGCACACAGTACTCTTGGTTTTTCAAAAAAAAAAAAAAAAGACTGAATGGATAGATGGATGGATGGATGGATATATAGATGTAAATTTCTTCAGCTACCTAATCCATTTGAAAGAGAAGTTATCTAGTTTTTCACAAATCCCCAAGATCTTAATTATGGAAATTTCTGGATTTCACCCAAATCAGTTTTCTCTACAGACACAGGCTTTCTGTGCATATCATTATACTACAAATTGTCTTTTCAATTTCCACTAAAATTTTATCTCTCACTTGATGAGCAATTTTTGTACTAGTTGAGACACCAGCTGAAATAGTTTCACAAAGTACTTTTTTTTTCCTTTCTGTGGAGAGTATATGGTGAATCGCTTATATTCATAGAACAGGGTCACTGTTGAATTTCACATTCCACTGCTTGATCTACCCAAAACTTCTGTTTTCTTAAGCTATAACTGTCTCCAACCTCAACTTTCTCTTTACTTCTATCAGCAACACTGGCTTAGCTTTCTTTCAAATCTTTTTCTAAAAACCACAGAAAGTTCTAATTTCTTTTATTTTATGAACACCACAAAGATGTGGAGGTCTGGACAGCCAGGGAGCTGAACTCGCTACCTAAGAGTATTGATCTCACATACTGGTCTAGAAATATGACACACAGAATTTGCTCCCAACTTGAGTCCCTATGACGTAGTATCTCAACTTTCAGGCCACCTCCACTCACATTATATGACTTCTCCTATTTAAAAAAAAAAAAAAAAAAGCCCCCTCAGTAACAACCCAGTCTCCTATGCACAACCAGCTGAAGAGTGTGACATCAATATCATCAATATTTCAAAAATACTTTTTATAAAATAAAACAGTGAGCAAATTTGGGGGTTTTTGTTCTTTAGCATCTGTTCAATGAGTTGGAGGAGGCCTTCACATTTTTCAGTTAATATAGTTCCTATTGGAGATAACACCATCCACTTTAAGACTTAGAATGAAGGAATATTTTTGATAAGGAGTGATGTCAAGTAGTATATTCTATGAGGTAGTACATGCAACTCACATATACATACCCTTGCTTTGTGGGCTGGTCTTTCAGTTTCTAGTCTAAGAATTCAAGCCAGCCTTTGTATTCTGGGCTTTGAGGCTTGAGCAGATAGAGTACTACTTGCTTTTCTGGAATTACTTTGCTTGGGTTATACCCTGTGAAATATTCCAGAGGTTGTTGTCTATTCATTTTAAATCTATCTGAATATTAAGATATGTTGGGTATCTCTAAAGATATTTCCTTTGCTGCCTAGAAATAGAATGAACTTACATTTCAAGGTGGCTATTCAAACTGCAAATGCTGCCACTAGGAAATCTCCTCTAAGACTGTCCTTGCACAAAGCAAGATGTGCCTGGGCTGAATGTTCTTTTTTCTTCCCTGTTGGCCCTTGTTCTACTTTCGTCTTGGTCTCAGTCCAGCCCATGCCTCTTTAAAACCATTTCACTGTGGACTGATGAATGAAAAGGAAACCAACATGTAAAAGAACCTCTCTCCTAACAATCCCAGCTTCATAAAGGATAAAATTTCTTTATTGATAACAATACCTGATACTGGAACAGTGCTTCACCTTTTCAAAGCTGTCAGGTCCACGGGCATTCTCTCCTTAGAGCTCTCTGAGGTTGGCAGTTATCACAATGAAGTGCTTGTAATTATCTGTTCAAGCCTCCTGACTGTGGGGAGACAACCCTGGGATCTCCATTCAGGGCATTAAATGTAACTAGTTTCTAATTACACATTATGCAGCTTTGAAATGCAATGAAATTTTGGATTTCATTCCATTGAGAAAATATATCTAGATCCCACTTAGAGGCACAGTACCCACTATAGCAGCTAATGGCCCTGACCCAATGGTAGCTAGACAGCAATGCTACTTATCCACACATACCCACCTCTTCATGGTGGTCATGTTGCCCAAGTCAGTCGAGCAGCAACGTGAGTCAATTCTTAAGAGGCTGGTATAAGTCCACTCTTTCTATGAAACAGGTAACATCACATAATAGTTGAGGGTTTAAGGCATGCTTTGGGTTTACTTTACAGCAGTTTTCCCAAGTGGTATGAACATCAGAATGCCATGAGATGTATGTTCAAATACCTTCTTCTGGATCTATCAAATCAGATTTTCCAAGGGACTTATATGCTCAGGAAGGTAGGGGAAGCACCAGTCTCATAAAAATCTTTATCTAAAAAATGATTGCAAAAATATTCAATTTTATTTCTAATTTTTATGAAGTGAATACTGAGTCCTTCCTGCTAGATTCTCTGGCAGACACAAAGAGAAATAAAATAAATAAATAATAAAATAATTTCCTTTCTCTGTATCAAGAATTTTGCATATTCATCTCTAAATCCTCATGACAAATGTAAGCTGTAGGTTGCATTTTACAGATGAGGAAGCCAGGGCTCAGGAAGGCTAAGTCACCACAGCTAATAAATAATGGAGTCCCAGTCATTCTGGCTCCTCATCACTAACTCCACTGTCTTACTTTTCTCCATAAGAGAGAGAAGACACGTGCCTGCAGCAGAATACAAGCAAAATGTTGTCTGTGCCCAATGAGGGTAGAGATGGCATTAAGCAAAGAACTTATTAATGTGGTCTGGACCAAGCCAGGAAGACTTCAAGGAGGAAGCGGGAGGATAGGCAAGATTAGGTAGGTGAAAAGAAGAAGGGAGCATATTATGGGGAAAAAGAAGGGCAACACAAAAAAGATGATGGTGCTGTTATGACCAATAAGTACTTACTGAGCACTTAAATGCCAGACACTTTCTATGTGCTTTAAATGTGTTCTCAAATCAGTCTAAGCCTCACATCAGCACTGTGAGAGCAGGCTTAAAATCTCATTTTGACTTAACTTAAAGGCCACCTGTCATAGAGAATAAGTCAAGTCCTGACATCTCCCTATTTCAATTGCTTCCCTCCCCTTGTTCCCAACCACACCTCAGAGACAAAATTCACAGAGTGTATCTTCTGTAGGCAAGCTCATGGTAAGGCCCAGCTTAAGTGGGGGCCCAGCCACATTACAAATGCCATAGGAAACTTTATTTCATGTTCTCAAATTCTGATGTATATGGGCTTGTGGAAAAACTCATTTGAAATGGGCTAAATTGTTGATGATAATTAAACGTTCAGGGCTCTTCCGAAAGTTCCACTGCTGGAGCACCTGGGTGGCTCAGTCAGTTAACCGTCTGCCTTTGGCTCAGGTCATGATCCTGGGGCCCTGCCTTTGGCTCAGGTCGTGATCCTGGGGCCCTGGGATCAAGCCCCACGCTGGGTTCCCTGCTCAGTGGTGAATCTGTTTCTCTCTCTCCCTCTGCCCCTCTGCCCCCTTGTGCTCTCTCAAATAAATAAGTAAAATCTTTAAAAAAAGAAAGAAAGAAAGAAGGAAGGAAGGAAGGACAAGAAAAAGAGAAAGAAAGAAAGAAAGAAAGAAAGAAAGAAAGAAAGAAAGAAAGAAAGAAAGAAAGAAAGAAAGAAAGAAAGAAAAGAAAGAAAGAAAGAAAGAAAAAGAAAAAGAAAGTTCCACTGCCATTAGTCACATTGTTCTGCTCCATGAACTTACTCTCATCAGAGCATGAATCCTATAGTGGCCCTTTGTGTGAGGCCCTGAAGGATCCTAAGAGGAAGGCATGTGCTCCCACAGGGGGTCAGGCATGGACAGCACTGTGCAGACAGGCAGAACCACTTCTTTTCTTCATAGCTGCCTTTAATGTTCTTCTGAAAAAGCTTACACTAGGGTTTATATAGAACTGAGGATTGGCCTTAAAATAAAATGATCAACTTTAGTCTCATGTCTATGCCCCTTCCTCCCTCACTAGGTACCCAGTATCTTCATGCTCCCAAGCACTTAAAGCTTTCTATGGAGGCTGGTTTAGGCTCATCTTGTGGAACTGCTGGAATTTCTTCCTTTCTCACTTCCTTGCAATCTCTTATCAAATTTATGAGTGGAGCATCCCATTCCTTCATTGTCTTGCTAAGTCACAGTGTGAGAAAAGAACCAATTATGTACTAGATACAGGAGGCACATCATAGGTACTCCTCAAATGTTAACTCATTTAATACTCACTAGAACTTTAGGAATAAGAAATATTTTTATTGATGAGGAAAATAAGAACAGGTTGAATGACAGTCATATTGTTAATAGGTGGCAGAATAAGATTCTAGTCCAGGTCTGAGTCAAAAACCACTCATTTTCTAGTGTATATGTGCTAGTTTGGGTCCTCTGAGAAGCAGACATTGTAACAAGATTAAACATGTAAGAGTTTATTGGGGGACTCCTTCTTAAGGAAAGGGGAGGGAACAGGAGCAGGCTAGAAGGGCCTTTAGTTGGAGAGGCAGGTCTGACTCCTGGGAGGGAGAGGGGAAAGGGGGGGAGCTGGGTAGGAAGAGCCTTGGACTGCAGCTCTGAGTCAAAGTCACCTGCTGGAGGAGTCCTGCATCTCTCAGGAAAGGCCCTGTGCTAGTGCAGCCTCATGCTCAGCCACTGGCTGGGAGCAGCCTGGGGAACTTGGCCTCAGGATGAATGTGAGGGGGAAACCAGAGAGGAAGCAGTTCGTGCTGTCAGATCATCACACTCCCACAGGAGGAGATTTGAGTTATGCATTTTCATGGCTACCATAGTCACCCCACTGCATGGCCTGATCTACTTCTCTATACAGGAAAGTAGAAACAGCTCCTCCATGCATCCCAGAGGCCTCTCTTCCTGAGGAGAAATTTGGACAAAAGACATTAGGTGTATGAACAACAGTACCCATTACTGCAGTTGGCCTTGGGCTCATGTCTGGTTCTCATCCACTCCCTCCTCCCCTATACATTCAAAGGTTCCCTCATCCTCAGGTATAACCTCAGCAGAGCTTGGTGGCTTGCCTAGCATTTTCAAGCAAACCTTCATTCCCAAGGGATCTGAGTCCTTGGCAACATCCTCCTTAGGATGGGATGGTGGCGTGTAATCATTCATAGTCAAAATGTGACAGAGATGTATCAGGAGAAATCCAAGCGGATTGCCTGGGCTCTGCCCATAGTCTACCTGCCCGTGTGTAACAGCAGCCCTGCTCCTCCTGGTGATCAGTGGCAATTACCCCTACCAGGACTGTGACCCCTCTGCTTACTGGCTGGTCCTTGGAGATGAGTCCAAGGGCTTTGGTGACAGTCTTAGCTTATAGCTCAATGAGAACCTTGTTGTGCCCTCTGGCAACAGTATATACGCCCTGGGGACCAACACTTTCAATCTTGAGAATAGTAAGTACAAACCCCCTAGTGGATCACTGAGAGTGAGGGAAAGTGGTTCCACCTCTTGGTTTCTAGACCCTGCTTTTCCCTCTATTTGCTGCCCCCTTTACTTGTGTGCTTGTGCTCTCTCTCTCTCTCTCTCTCGTATGTCCTCACCTGGCCTTCCTGTGCACAGCCTTCCTGAATATGTGCATGTGTCTTCTTATAAGGGCATTAATCCCATCATAAGGACCACACCTTCATGACTTCATCAAACCTTAACTACCTCCCAAAGCCTTCTTCTCCAAATATCATCATACTGGGGATTGGAGTTTCAACATAAGAATTTGGCGGGGGGTGGGGGGGGACGCAGGGGAAGGGGAGGGGGGAGACACAAACATTCAGTCTATAGTACCTGGGTCCTTGCCAGGTGTTAAATCCCATATCCCAAGAAAGTGTCCCCAAGAAAATGAATTCCCGTTCATCTAGCCAGACATTCCAGCCCCCTTAATCAAGCACCCTCAAAATCTAGTACCAGGGGTATTTCCTTGATGGCAGGTACATTCTAGCTAATTCTTGAAGCTCCCTTTGTGCCCAATCTCTTTCCTCCTTCCTCCATGCTGAGGCTCAGCATGTCCTCAGTCAGGTTATGCTGGGATTTAACCTGTTATCCACCTGGCAGCCAGGTGAGGAAGTGGGAACAGCTCCAGTTGTCTTGTGGAGGTGAGGTCTCCACAGCATCTCCCAGGGCGGGGGAAGTGCTACCATGTACAGAGGAAACTCTGAGGGTTTGGAAAGGCTGCAGAAACATCCAACCAGATCCCTGCTGTGTTCCAGGGTCCCAGGTTTTCTCAACCAAGGCCCTGATCTTAGCATGGAAGACCTGCCTCAGCTGAACATCTGACTGTCTCTAGCTCTGCAATTCTGTCTAAAGACACTGCTCGGTTGGGTCTCTTTGTGAGCTATCAAAGACAGCCTCTGGCTCTCACAGTTAGCATTTAACTGCTTGTCAAAGGCCCTCCGTTTCTCACAGAAAGGCTCCCATCTCATTCTCTTCAGGGCATCAGTACAACAAAGTAGCAACCAGCTTGTGCAGACCTCTCCCTCTCCCCCCCCCCCCATAATTTTCAGTTCTCCTTCCTAGGGTATTTTCTCAGGTCACCACTAGTTAAAAGCTGAGCATCTGGGCCTCCACCCTGTGCCTGGGATTACCATGCACTACATATCACTCACAATGGTACCGTCTTTGCCTTCTGAGCTGTGAGGAAGCCTGTTTCACAAACCCATCTTACCACCTGCTTTCTCAGACCACTCCTGGCACCATTTGTGTTAGTTTGAACCCTTCAAAGGTTAGGTGTGCAAGAGATTTGTTGAGGGAAATGCCTGTGAAGGATAAAGGGGAGGGAGCAGGAGAAGGCAGGGAAGGCCCTCAGACCACACTGCAGGTCTGACAACTGTGAAGGAAAGGGAACGGGAGGGACCTGGGTAGGAAGGGTCTGGGACTGTAGCACAGTTCTTAGAAGGGTTCAGTTGGGCTAACGGGGAGTCCTCCAGTCAAAGTCACCAGAGACCCACATCTCTCAGGATTGGGCTTGCATCTCTACCCTTGCTATTGTCAGTCATTCATTGCAAGTGGCCCACAGGAAACATGACCTGGTACAAACATGGTAGAGGCTCCAGTGAGCTAGCAGCTGGGGCTGTCAGTTAACAATGCTCCCTACAGCAGGAAATCTGAGCAGTGCATTTTCATGAGCACCAAACAACACACTAATGACCAAACTAAGTCTGGCCAAGACGTTAATGACTGATAATGGCTTGAGGCATTAGTCACTCTACATAACATTCACATTTTGATAGCTCTATACAAAGAAATGACAATAATAGAGTAATTTTAAGATGTATGACAGGACCAATGGAAAAAATAATTTGGTGCAATTGAGTCTTCCTTTACTCTCCTCAAATCATGCCATATAGGAAGCTATTCTATATGGTACATATGCCCTTGATATTCTCATAAAATGGAAATAGTTCCATTTTAGAATTCAAGACATTAAGTTCAGGAATAGGGAAAGAAATGCTCAAAATAAAGTCCATTTTTGCCTCCCCTATCTTAGGCTGAGAGGTGAGTAGTATTACGATTGGATGAAGCAATTTTCCACCTGCATGTTTCATAGCCAGTGAAAAAGAGTGGTGATGCCACCCTGTGCAGACTCTTAAAGCTAGAAGAGATCCCATAAATCCTGTCCATTGTACCTCAGTCTCCTGCCTGGCAGCAAACCCGTGTGCAAGGTTCTCATCCCAAATTCCCACAAGGTTAATTGTCCTTGGCTTGAGCACCTCCAGTGACATGGAACTCACTGCTTCCTAAGGCAGTCATTTGGTGGCTAGACTGCTCTAGTTCTACGATGTTTTATTTATTTTTTCTAAGATTATTTATTTATTTATTTGACAGACACAGCAAGAGAGGGAACACAAGCAGAGGGAGAGGGAGAAGCAGGCTTCCCACTGAGCAGGGAGCCCGATGAGGGGCTTGATCCCAGGACCCTGGGATCATGACCTGAGCTGAAGGCAGACGCTTAACGACCGAGCCACCCAGGCGCCCCTACGATGTTTTAAAAAGTGATTGAGTCAGCACTCTTTTCCACATTTAGCCATGTTTTCCACAAATTACCTCACTGATTCCTTACAATGACCAGGGAGGAAGACTTTCCCTCATTTTAAAAATGGGAAGCCTGAGAAAGAGTGGCCCTTGGTGTACCCAATGTCACACAGCTGGAATTCAACTCCATGCCCAGTTCTTTTCCTTAGTCTCCCCACAAGTGCCTTAGATTATGTTGGGATCAGTCTCTAGTTTCCACTTTTACTGATTCTAGTTCACACAGAACAAACCTAATATTATTTAACATATGATGTCCCTTCAAATATTTGGGTGAGATCTTAACATATTCTATGACACTTTAATATGCAGGTTAAATACCCAATTTCCTCAACTATTCTTCGAATGCATCAGCCCCAGATGTCCCCAGACATGCTCAGCCAGACACACTTTAAGTCTCTAATATCCCTCTTAATGTGGCACACCCTACACTGAGCACATCTTCCAGGCATCTTATGACTTGTGCAATGTGGAAGAAAACCATCACCTCCCATTCCCCACACACTATACTTCTATCAATGCAACCACACTATGCTACTGACTCAATAAACTTATAGACAACTTAAGCCTCTAGGTCTGTTTCACATCATTAAATTGTATTTCACATATTCTGTATTGGTAAAAGTCTGGGTTTTTAAATCATATTCATTCTGTTTAACTTTAAGCATATTAAATCAGTCTATTGCTTCAGCCTGTTAAAATTCTTAACCCCCTTCGTAGCATTTGAAATCATGTGATCATCTAGAAATTAGTGTTTTTGAAAGAGCATCTGAGTATTAACAAATACTGTAGAGACCAGCCTATCCCATTATCACCTATTACAGGACCTATTAAGACCCCATTCCCTCCTTCCACTTCTAGTATCTTCTCTATCATAATGCTCTTCACCTGGGAGCTTCTTAGAAAATGCAGACTCCCAGGCCGCACCCCTCCTACAGAACAGAATCTGCACATTAACAAGATTGCAAGCGATTATGTGCACACTGAATTTTAGCTGCTCCAATCTATGTACCTTAAGCAGGTGACGTAGCTCCTCTCCCTCAGTGTCCTCACCTATCGGAGGGAGAAGGATGAGAAGCGAAAAGCCCTACAGCCCCTAAATCCTCTAATCCTCTGCTTCTTCTTACTTCCTTAGTTGCCTTAAATTGTCCCCAGAACTCTCCTGCAGTTCCACCATAAAGGCAGGGGAAAATTGATGACTGATACAAAGATATACCTCATCCCTTTCAATATTAATAGCCATAAATGAGAATCTTTAACTCAGGAGTGGCAAGGCTCTGCATAAGCAGCCTAGAGTCATTTGATCTCTGTCCTAATTGAATCCCAGATTTTTAGCTGAGTTCCAGAAATACAACACTAGCTCAGAGACCCATGCCACAAAAAGGCTCTGAGATGTGTCCTGTCCACCTGGGGAGATGGGGATCTAAAAAGGTATCTCTCCATATGAGAAAAAAGCACAAGCTCCTTTGGAATCAGTAGATCAGAGTTCAAATCCTGTGTTCATCTGTAAACTAGGAGTAGTAAGAGCACTCATGCTGTAGGTCACTGTGAGTCTTACATGAGATTATTTCTGTGACATGCTTAGCCCATAAGAGCTCAATAAATACTCAATATTGTATTTATTGTTATCCTTTCATATCTAGAACAGGGATAATTTTAATTATCACACAGCATTGGTAAAGGAAATAATGTATATGAACATACTTTGTACATGGTTACAAATTACCCAACATCTGCTATTTTCTGACTTTAACTGATCATCCACAACATAGATGCATAACAAAGAACAAATACTGAACAACGATGTATAGATATCTGTCCTCTAAAAACCTGAAAATCAAAACGAGGGTAAAAAAAAGAGAAATAAGCCAGAGGGGCCAGGCTCTAATCAAATTTGTTGCCCCTACACAAAATTGCAGTGTCACCACAAACCAATATTTAATCTATGTGTATAAGTCAGCATTCTACAGAGAAACAGAACCAATGGGAATGACAGAGAGAGAGAGAGGTTGACTGATTTCAAGAAGTGGCTCACATGACTAGGGGGGCCGCAAGTCCAAAGGCTGCAGGGCATGCTGGCAGACTGGAGACCCAGAGAAGAGCTGATATTGCAGCCTGAGTCCAGAGACAGTCTGGGGGCAGAAATCCCTCCTCCTCTGGGAAGAACTCAGTCTTTTTCTCTTAAGGCCTTCAGACTGACTGGAGGAGGCCCACCCACTTTATAGAGGTAATCTGCTTTACTCAAAGTCTACTGGTTTGAATGTTCATCTCATCTAAAAAATACTTTCGTAGAGACAGCCCAACCGGTGTTTGACCAAATATCTGAGTCCTGTGGCCTAGCCAAGATGATGAATAAAATTAAACATCACACTATTTTACAGGTAAATACAGGCTCAATACGATTTTTATTATATCTTGTCTTCCAGCCCTATATGCCACTTATTCCACCAGAAAAACCAATGATGGCTTTGTACTGCTTGTCCACTGCAACCACAGTAAGAAATTGATAGATCCCTTTCATTTATTTTTTTAGAAAAGGAAAAGCCCTCCAACTTAGTGTGAATAACATAGTTAATATTGTTACATGAGTGCAATATACAAGATAGTATCCTAGGCATTTTGCACACATTCACCATAACACCCACCAATCCTGCAAGCTTAAATGATCTCTCCTCTACTAATGAGAACGCCAAGGTTTCTAACAGTTGTAATACCTCCCCCAGTATCATATAGTAGAATTTGAATCAAGTTCTGTCTTATTCCAAAGCCTTTGCTCATTCTACTGTCACACTGCTGATGGCAAAGACATCTTAGCACAGTGATTCGTTTTTAAGAAAAAAAAAAAGGTTAAACATTTTTAACAGCTGGAACAAATGGCTCCACTAACATTTCTATCCTTTTCTTCCCTCTCACTCTTCACTGCATTAGTATTTAATGTCATTTTAGGTGACCGAGAGAGAAGAGACATTCACCACTCCCTGTACATGGTGATTTGTTCTAATAATATATTTTCCTCCTTTCAAACTAATTTTCCTTCACCAGTTAGTTATGGTAGGTCTATCAAGAGAAAGTTACTGCATTAAAACATAGATGTGCTGTGGTCAGCTGCAAAGTTACCTTCTTATCCTGGGTGGTCACTTAATGGCACCAATCTGTAAGAGGTCAGATCAGCTCCTCAGTTCTCTCCTGTGCCCAAAGACAGTCATTCTAAGGGAACTGGGGTTCACTGTCCTCTGAGGACTATATTAAGCACTTTAAAGTCTAGACAGAAATGAATTGTCAAGGAAACTCACAAAACTCATGAAGAGAGGTTGACCCAACTATAATGGATTGACAAAAAGAGGATTTTTTTTAAAAAGATACTCGCTTTTATTAGTCACATAATAATCTTATAACTATTGCTACTGCCCCTTAGTAATGTTCATTGTATAAAAGCTGTTAACACAGATGTTGTCTCTTCAGCATGGAGTCCATAACTGACACGTACTGTCACTTTAGGTAAAATCCTCATATCCCTTTAAACCTCAAAATGCTCATCTCACAATTTTAAGAGGATTAAATGAGATAATGCTTGTGAAAAGTGAATTAAAACTGTAAATCAAACTCTTCTAAAATAAAAAGGGTATTTAAATAAAAAAGAAACTGGCTTGAAAGCCCTTAAGTAGTCAAAACTTTATCTCAACAGATAACCCAAAGTTGAGAATACCCAGTAAATGGTAGTGCTGGGTTCAAACACAGCATCAATATCAATGCCCATGCTCGAACAGCTCCCCTAGTTCACGCATATCCAACTTCCTTAAAACAATACACAAAGTCCCTGGGTTTCTAGTGCAGAGCATAAAGTTGTACTGCACAGAGCAAGCACATCTGGGACAGCTCACAGAAAGAAAATAGAGGCTTCCCATATTTGTCAACAGTTCTAAAAATTTACATGATATGACAATAACAAGCTGTGAAGCTAAAAGAAACGTTTCTAAACTTAGTAATAATAACCCATTATAACCAACCATGGTAAAAAAACTGAATTATCTTTCCATTCTTGCTATAGAAAACATGACAAAATGGTTGTCATTGGAAGAAATGGTAAAGAATTTACACACAAAAATGTAAGCGAAAAATTCCATAGCAATGTGTTAGGCATTTAATTTTGTGACATTTGTTTTTATGAGCTCTTTTAAAAACTGTACTTTGCTATGATTTCTTGGTATAAATAATTCTGTATCTAATTTTGAATTTCTAGTTTTTGTATTCTTTTTCTTAATGAGAAATAACAAAATTATATCAGCTTTTGCCCCTTCAAAACTGAGCTCTACCCTGACTGCAGATTCTCTAGTAGGAGAGAATGTGTTTAAAAATAGTGATTTGGAAAGGCAAACAAGAAATTCAGGTTTAAATCCTAGCTGAATTTCTATTTCATAGTGATTATTCTTTTTATTCTTGTAAGAATATAAATTTACCTTAATTTGAGGAATACAAGGAAATCTTTATGTGAGAATTGCTATAAAATAGGGTGTCTATCACACAGTAACTTCAATAAAACAGTCATTCAATATTAATTGGGGAAATGTTTATAATAAATGTGATGGCACATCCCAACTCCCCATCTTATGTAAATAATAATGAGAACATGTATTTTATTTGAGCTAATATGATTGCATTATGAATTCTTAAGTGGAAGATAATCAAATATAACAAGTAGCAAAATGAAAACAAAACCTGAAAATATAGTACCCAAGACAACGATAAGTTGAACTAAATAAAACTATCATGATATTATACACCTTTGATGTTGTGATTAGTAATAAGAAATAAATATATTTAGTCTTTGTCCCTATTCCTGGCCCAGAGCTCTTAAGCCTTATAAATTCAGAAGTGATAAAGAGCACTAAGAGCATCTTTTGTTTTTAAATTTGGTCTTTGATCCCGGTCCCTGACACAGGGCCCCTGAAACCCTTGTAAATTTCTAAGTGATAAGAACACTAGGCTTCTTTTGTTCTAATGAGGTGACTCTGGGTGGGCTCCTGGATGGCTCCTAGATGGGGGAGCTGGTCACCAGAAAGACCAAGCCATGATTAGAAGCTTGGAATTTTCAGCCCAATCCACCATCCTCCAGAGAGGGGAAAGGGGCTAGAAATGGAGTCAATAATTGATCATGCTTATGTAAAGAAGGTCCCATAAAATCCCAATAGAATGCGGGTTGGAGAGCTTCTTGGTTGATGAACACATCCACATACCAAGAAGGAAACACACTCAAACTCCATGGTGGCAGAAGCTTCTGTGCTTGGGACCTTCCCAGACTTGGCCTATGTACCTCTATGTATCTGACTGTTCATCTGTATCTTTTATCAAATCCCCTATAAACTGGGTTTTTTCCAACACAGTAATAATAATAATAGGAAGGAAGCAAGGGAGGGAGGGTGGAGAAAATCATCTTTTCATCTCATTAAGAACTGGTTATAAGAAAAAAGAAAAAAAAGAACTGGTTATAAAAGAGAGCAAAGAGAACAATTAAAACACTATATATATGTTTATATTTATAATTATAGTTTTTATATGGGTATGTGTGTTCTGAATCTTTAAACCCGACTAATTTTTTAAAGTATTTTAAAACTGCTCTAAGAATATACAATCTAGGTAGGGTGAAAAAACAAAAATCACAAACTATTCATAATGATAGGGTGGAATGCCAAGGGAGAACCAGGGTTATTAAGAAATATAACACTATTGTAACTTATTTAAATCTAAAGAATTGGCATGATTTAGTAGAAACTACTTCTAGGTAAAATAATAATATTTGTGAAGAAGCAGTCACAGACCGAGCCCTAATAAAAAGGCACTAAAGCAATAAGTTTTGAATTCTACAAAATGCTGAAAAAACACATTAATGTTACGTTATTTACACTATTCCAAAGCATAAAATAAGAAACTTCTCAACTCATTCTGCTAGTCTATCCTAACCCTACTACCATAATTGAATAAAAATAGCAAACACACATGCACACACACGCACACACACACACACATACACACACAAACACACACTTATAGGTCATTCTCATTAATGAACATGACTATAAACATTCCTGTATAAAATTTTTGGAAAACAGAATCAGCAAGATAGTTACTGAATATGCATCATATTCAGGCAGACTTTATCCCAGGATTGTAAGAATTCTTTATTAGGAAGTCTATTCATGAAATTCCTAAGATTAACAGAGTATATGGAAAAATTTAATCATTTCAAATTATTCTAAATGTTTTTGATAAAAGTAAAAACCTTTAATGAATTAAAAAGAATACACTAGCAATGGAAGGGAGGACTTTTTCCCCCCCTTTAAATTTTTTATTGTTATGTTAATCACCATACATCATTAGTTTCTAATGTAGTGTTCCATGATTCATTGTTTGTGCATAACACCCAGTGCTCCACGAACGTACCCTCTTTAATACCCATCACCAGGCTAACCCATCCCCTCACCCCCCTCCCCTCTAGAACCTTCAGTTTGTTTTTCAGAGTCCATCATTTCTCATGGTTCGTCTCCCCCTCCGATTTACCCCCCTTCACTCTTCCCCTCCCGCTATTTTCTTTTTTTTTTCCTTAACATATATTGCATTATTTGTTTCAGAGGTACAGATCTGTGATTCGACAGTCTTGCACAATTCACAGCACTCACCATAGCACATACCCTCCCCAATGTCTATCACCCAGCCACCCCATCCCTCCCACCCCACCCCCACTCCAGCAACCCTCAGTTTGTTTCCTGAGATTAAGAATTCCTCATATCAGTGAGGTCATATGATACATGTCTTTCTCTGATTGACTTATTTCACTCAGCATAACACCCTGGAAGGGAGGACTTTTTTAAGGTAAAATATATCTCCTAGAAACACAGAGCAAGTATTGTACTTTGAGTTGACATTAAACTAATTTTTACTAAAATCAAAAGACAAGGATGCAGGCAACCAGGCAATACTATACTGGAACACTTACCCAATGCATTAAGATGGCAAAAAGAATGAAAGAAAATTGTCATTATTTGTACAAAATAATGTTGTATAATGCAACAGAATCAACTGAAAACTGTTAGAATTAATAAGAAACCAGCAAAGTTGCAGGATATAAACAAATCCCCAAAATCCTACATATTAGCAATGATCAGTTTTAAAAGGTCATTAAAAAAGGATTCTATTCAAACTAGCAACCAATAAACAAACAAACCTACCAGTATATCTAACATAGGATCTATAAAAATTAACTGAACAACATAACAGAAGATTGGAATAAATAAGGAGAGAAACCATTATTTTAAAGTTGTCAATTTTCCCCAAAAATCAATCTATAAATTAAATGTGATCCCATACAAATCCCAACAGAATATTTTTAAGGGAACTTGACAAACTGGTTCAAAAATTCCCATGAAAGAGAAAGATATAAAAACAACATATTTTTAAAACAGAATAACAATAGTTTTTCCTATAAGATTTCAAAATATACTAAAAGGTTGTTTTAGTATTAAAGTAATATGGTTAAAAAATAGATTAATAAATGGAAGATAATAAAGAATCCAGAAACAGCAGTCTCACTCCTTCCCTTCCCTTGCCACACACACATACATGTGCGCATGAGCACACTCTGGAATTTGGTTAATATTAGAGGTAACATTTCATATCAGGAAGAGGGGAGTAAAACAGAAAAATAGTTTAAGAATTTGAGGTGTAGGGGAGAAAATATCTTTTCCCCTACCCATCTTAGGTTCTCTGCTTGGTGCCCTGTATACTGAACTGACAAAAGAGAGATTAACAATAGGAAAGCACAAATGTATTTAATATAAATTCTGTATGAAACAGAAGCCTTCATAGGAAATAAAGACGTGAAGAAGTGGTTAAATCTGAGCCTTTTTATACTAGGTTTGATGAAGAGTAGAAACTTGTGAGAAAATATGATAGGACAAAAGGGTATGAGCTAGGGTAGTAAAGTAGGAGAAATTCAGTAAGCCTAATTTGTTTGGATTCCTCTAGGCATCCCTCCATCTTCAGAGATAAGGATGCTTCTTTCCTCCAGGTATAAGGAAAGCACCTCTCACATGAGGGTCTTATAACTTGCTTCAAGGTAGAAGGGGTTGATCAGAAAGTTCTTCGTATACCTGCCATTTCTCAGATTCTTTCAACTTGAAATATTCAAAATGCCAAGGCATCATATTTTGGGATAACATGTCCCAAATCCTGTCACATGTAAAAGGCTATTTATTTCAATACTGTCTATAATAGAAAGAACTTAAAGGAGTAGCCCTAAAACTCAGCATCAATAGGAGGATGGTTAAATAAATTACAGTAATCTATACTATGGAATACCACACAGTTATTAAAAAGAATAAAATGGACTGATTATACAGGAATAAAAGATCTCTAAAATACATCAGCTGGAAAAGAACAAGTGACAGACCCTTCCTTACAAAACAAAACCACCACTATATGTAAAAGAGCAGTGAAATGACTGGAAAATTATGTTATTAAGTGTGAACAGGGGAATGTGTGTGTGTGTGTGTGTGTGTGTGTATGTACAGGTGACAGCAGGCTTTAAAGGAGGATTACCATATTTTCTTCTACATCCTTATTTGTCTTAATCTCTTATAAGAACGTAGTTATGTACTACTTATATAATAACATACAATTTCATAAACAACAATATTCAAACAATCAAAATTTTATCTTCCTTTAGGGGAAACACAATAGCACAAAAAAGCCCTGGAACATATTAGTTCTGCCTCTTAAATTATCTGGATTATCATCTCCTTATCTATAAAATGAGGATTTTAACTAGATTATCTCATTTCCCTAAAAAACTTTACATTTCTATGAGCCTATAAAATATATTTAAATATTTTCCACTTTTTTATACTTTATTTTTAACTTGTATTTAACAATACATCAGTTTTATGGGTACATTACCATTTATTACAAATGTAATAATTAAATTTTTGCATAAGTAAATTTTGTCTGCCACAAATAAGGTTACCTACTTCTATACTTAAAAATGATAGAGTTTAGTTTAGTTCTTTATCATATCAGAATTGCTACACAGTCAATGAAAGACAGGATGCAAATCATACAATTGTTCTTGTTGGGAAGAAATGTGGCTAATTTGACTTTCCTAAACTCTTTCTCTCAGTTCTATTCATTAAATCTGAGAAAAGAAAATGACATAATACAAAATTTCCATAAGAGAAGACCAGGCCCTTCTCCAGAAGAAGTAAAGAAAGAGTTTAAGCAAGAAAAAAAAAATGCCCTTCATTTGAAATCTTTAAGAAAATATGTTCCTGATTCTTCAAGGTATTGAGACCAAAGCAAAATGACATTATTTGAGGGAAAAAAAGGTATTTTCATGAAAAATGCCTGAATAATTCACCTACAACTTTCTCCAGATCATCATTACCCTGTTAGTGAATACTAGAGGAAAGAAAGAATTTGTAGGGAGGAGCAAGATGGCAGAGGAGTAGGAGACCTAAATTTCTTCTGGTCCCAGGAATTCAGCTAGATAGTTATCAAACCATTCAGAACACCTACAAACTCAACAGGAGATCGAAGAAAAGAATATCAGCAATTCTATGAACAGAAAAGCGACCACTTTCTGGAAGGTAGGATGTGTGGAGAACTGAATCCCAGGTGATATACGGGAAGAGAGACCACGGTGGGGGGCGGGGAGGAGTCGGCCTCCATCAGCTGCTACTAGCAAGTGATAGAGTGGCAGAGCACAAAATCGGAACTTTTAGAAGTTGGTTCCGCTGAGGGACATCACTCCAGTGGCTAAGCGGGGGAGTGGAACCCTCGCTGGGACAGTGTGGTCTCAGGACCCCCGGGGGTCAGAGAAAGACCAGGGGTGCCTGAGTGTGGCAGAGCTCCCAGGTATCAGAGCAGGGAAGCTGGCTGCAGAGACGGAGCTGAGAAGTGGGCTCTCAGCTTGGGGTTGTCATGAACCGTGATCCACAGCACAGTCAGACCACTGCTCTTCTAGCAGGGACCCAACAAGGGGCAGATCTGGGGAGACTCCCCTTCCTCCCCCCGAAGGAGCGGCGCGGGAGCACACTGCAGGGATCTGCTAGGTTTGGAGACTCCACACGGGGTCGGGTGCCAGAGATAGAAATGCTCGGTCACAGGCTGGGTGAGAATGGAGTGTGGCCGGAGACCGGGGAGATGGGAGTGATTGACTGCTTTTCTCTGGGGGCTCACTGAGGAGTGGGGCCCCAAGTTCTCGGCTCCTGGGGGGGTAGTTTGGGAAGCCGCCATGTTCACTCTTGTCCTCCAAAGCTGTATGGAAAGCTTGCAGGGAACAAAAGCTCCTAGGAGCAAACCCTAGCACATTACTTAGCCCAGCCCCCAGCAAGGGCGGGGCAATTCCACCTCCGGCAAAGACATTTGACAATCATGGCAACAGGCCCCTCACTCAGAAGATCATCAAGAACAGCCAGCCAAGACCAAGTTTACCGATCAGTGAGAACAGCAAAATGCCAGAGTTAGGGGAATACAGCACATAGAATTCATTGCTTTTTCCTATGATTCTTTAGTCTTTAAAAGTTAATTTTTTTAATTTTCTTTATTTTTTTCTTTTTCTATTTTTTTAGTTGAATTTTTCTTCTTCCCTTTTTCAACAAACATCACAATTTCTTTTTTAATCTTTTTTAATTTTCATTTTTACAGTCATATTTTATCCCTTCAGTGTATTTAACCTTATTTTTTGTGCATATATATATATATATATTTACTTTCTTTAAAATATTGGGATACAGTTTCTTCTAGCAGAACAAAATATACCCTAAATCTAGTGTATGACATTGTCCTAGTCTCCCGCCTGCTCACATTCTTTTTTTTAATTTTTTTCATTTTTTTCTCAAACAACTAACCAATTCCTTTTTTAACATCTTTTTAAATTTTTATCTTTACAATCATATTCCATCCCTTCAATGTATTTACCCTTATTTCTGTATATATATATATATTTTTTTCATTCTTTAAAATTATGGGAGGCAATTTCTTCTAACAGACCAAAATAAACCCAAAATCTAGTATGTGGCTCTGTTCTATTCACCAGCCTGATGATATTCTTTTTTTTTTTTTTCCCCTTTCCTTTCCCCCCGGGTTTGGGGCTCTTCTGATTTTTTTAGTGTATATTTTTCTGGGGTCGTTGTTACCCTGTTAGCATTTTATTCTCTCATTCATCTATTCTCCTCTGGACAAAATGACAAGATGGAAAACCTCACCTCAAAAAAGGAAGAGGCAGTACCTAGTGCCAGGGACCTAATCAATACAGACATTAGTGAGATGTCAGAACTACAGTTCAGAATGACGATTATAAAGATACTAGCTGGGCTTGAAAAAAGCATAGAAGACACTAGAGAAACCCTTTCTGGAGATATAAAAGAACTAAAATCTAACCAAGTCGAAATCAAAACGGCTATTAATGAGGTGCAATCAAAAATTGAGGCGCTAACTGCTAGGATAAATGAGGCAGAAGAGAGAATTAGTGATATAGAAGACTAAATGATGGAGAATAAAGAAGCTAAGAAAACGAGAGATAAACTACTGGATGACGAGGGGAGAATTTGAGAGGTAAGTGATACCATAAAGCGAAACATCAGAATAATTGAGCTTGCAGAAGAAGAAGAAAGGGGGGGCAGAAGGTATATTGGAACAAATTATAGCAGAGAACTTACCTAATTTGGGGAAGAAAACAGGCATCAAAAATCCAGGATGCACAGAGAACCCCCCTCAAAATCAACAAAAGTAGTCAACACCCTGACATCTAATAGTAAAACTCAAAAGTCTCAGAGACAAAGAGAAAATCCTGAAAGCAGCTTGGGACAAGAAGTCTGCAACCTACAATGGTAGAAACATTAGATTGGCAAAAGACCTATCCACAGAGACCTGGCAGGCCAGAAAGGACTGGCATGATATCTTCAGAGCACTAAATGAGAAAAATATGCAGCCAAGAACACTATATCCAGCTAGGCTGTTATTGAAAATAGGAGAGATAGAAAGCTTCCAGGACAAACAAAAACTAAAAGAATTCGTGCACACCAAACCAGCCCTACAAGAAATATTGAAAGGGGTCCTCTAAGCAAAGA
Source organism: Eumetopias jubatus (assembly GCF_037043125.1). NCBI lineage: Eukaryota > Metazoa > Chordata > Mammalia > Carnivora > Otariidae > Eumetopias > Eumetopias jubatus. The sequence continues at coordinate 172,900,278 of NW_028274810.1, read as the reverse complement.
GAGAGCCTAAAAGTAACATAGACCAGAAAGGAACAGAGACAATATATAGTAACAATCACCTTACAGGCAATACAATGGCACTAAATTCATATCTTTCAATAGTTACCCTGAATGTAAATGGGCTAAATGCCCCAATCAAAAGACACAGGCTATCAGATTGGATAAAAAAACAAGACCCATCAATATGCTGTCTGCAAGAGACTCATTTTAGACACAAAGACACCTCCAAATTGAAAGTGAGGGGGTAGAAAACCATTTATCATGCTAATGGACATCAAAAGAAATCTGGAGTGGCATTCCTTATATCAGACAAATTAGATTTTAAACCAAAGACTATAATAAGAGATAAGGAAGGACACTACATCATACTTAAAGGGTCTATCCAACAAGAAGATCTAACGATTGTAAATATCTATGCCCCTAACATGGGAGAAGCAAATTATATAAGGCAATTAATAACAAAAGCAAAGAAACACATCGACAACAATACATTAATAGTAGGGGACTTTAAAACCCTCCTCACTGAAATGGACAGATCATCTAAGTAAAAGATCAAAAAGGAAATAAAGGCTTTAAATGACACACTGGACAAGATGGACTCCACAGATATATTCACAACAGTCCATCCAAAGCAACAGAATACACATTCTTCTGTAGTGCCCATGATCTCCAGAATAGATCACATCCTGGGTCACAAATCAGGTCTCAGCTGGTACCAAAATACTGGGATCATTCCCTGCATATTTTCAGACCCACAGTGCTTTGAAACTAGAACTCAATCACAAGAGGAAAGTTGGAAAGAACTCAAACACATGGAGTCTAAAGAGCGTCCTACTAAAGAATGAATGGGTCAACCAGAAAATTAAAGATGAATTTAAAAAAATTCATGGAAACAAATGAAAATGAAAACATAACTGTTCAAAATCTTTGGGATGCAGCAAAGGCAGTCCTAAGAGGAAAGTATATAGCAATACAAGCCTTTCTCAAGAAACAAGAAAGGTCTCAAATACACAACCTAACCCTACACCTAAAGGAGCTGGAAAAAGAACAGCAAATAAAGCCTAAACAGCAGGAGAAGAAAAATAATAAAGATCAGAGCAGAAATCAATGAAATAGAAACCAAAAGAACAGTAGAATATATCAATGAAACTAAGAGCTGGTTCTTTGAAAGAATTAATAAGACTGATAAATCCCTGGCCAGACTTATCAAAAAGAAAAGAGAAAGGACCCAAATAAGTAAAATCATAAATGAAAGAGGAGAGATCACAACCAACACCAAAGAAATACAAACAATTTTAAGAACATATTATGAGCAACTATATGCCAGCAAAGTAGATAATCTGGAAGAAATGGATGCATTCCTAAGATGCATAAACTACCAAAACTGAACCAGGAAGAAATAGAAAACCCGAACAGACCCATAACCACGAAGGAAATTGAAGCAGTCATCAAAAATCTCCCAACAAACAAAAGCCCAGGGCCAGATGGCTTCCCAGGGGAATTCTACCAAACATTTAAAGAAGAATTAATATCTCTTCTTCTGAAGCTGTTTCAAAGAATAGAAATGGAAGGAAAACTTCCAGACTCATTTTATGAGGCCACCATTACCTTGATCCCAAAACCAGACAAAGACCCCATCAAAAAGGAGAACTACAGACCAATATCCCTGATGAACATGGATGCAAAAATTCTCACCAAAATACTAGCCAATAGGATCCAATAGTACATTAAAAGGATTATTCACCATGACCAAGTAGGATCTATTCCTGGGCTGCAAGGGTGGTCCAACATCTGCAAATCAATCAATGTGATACAATACATTAATAAAAGAAAGAACAAGAACCATATGATTCTCTCAATAGATGCAGAAAAAGCATTTGACAAAGTACAGCATCCTCTCTTGGTTAAAACTCTTCACAGTGTAGGGATAAAGGGAACATACCTCAATATCATAAAAGCCATCTAGGAAAAACCCACAGTGAATATCATACTCAATGGGAAAAAACTGAGAGCTTTCCCCCTAAGGTCAGGAACACGGCAGGGATGTATACTATCACCACTGTTGTTCAACATAGTACTCGAAGACCTAGCCTCAGCAATAAGACAACAAAAAGAAATAAAAGGCATCTGAATCGGCAAAGAAGAAGTCAAACTCTCACTCTTTGCAGGTGGTATGATACTCTATGTGGAAAACCCAAAAGACTCCACCCCAAAACTGCTAAAACTCATACAGGAATTCAGTAAAGTGGCAGGATATAAAAGCAATGCACAGAAATCAGTTGCATTTCTATACACCAATAACAAGACAGAAGAAAGAGAAATTAAGGAGTCGATCCCATTTACAATTGCACCCAAAACCATAAGATACCTAGGAATAAATCTAACCAAAAAGGCAAAGGATCTATACTCAGAAAACTATAGAATACTCATGAAAGAAATTGAGGAAGACACAAAGAAATGGAAAAACGTTCTATGCTCATGGATTGGAACAAATATGTGAAAATGTCTATGCTACCTAGAGCAATCTACACATTTAATGCAATCCCTATCAAAACACCATCCACTTTTTTCAAAGAAATGGAACAAATAATCCTAAAATTTGTATGGAACCAGAAAAGACCCCAAATAGACAGAGGAGTGTTGAAAAAGAAAAGCAAAGCTGGTGGCATCACAATTCCAGACTTCCAGCTCTATTACAAAGCTGTCATCATCAAGACAGTATGGTACTGGCACAAAAACAGACACACAGATCAATGGAACAGAACAGGGAGCCCAGAAATGGACCCTCAACTCTATGGTCAACTCATCTTTGACAAAGCAGGAAAGAATGTCCAATGGAAAAAAGACAGTCTCTTCAACAAATGGTGTTGGGAAAATTGGACAGCCACATGCAGAAGAATGAAACTGGACCATTTCCTTACACCACACACAAAAACAGACTTAAAATGGATGAATGACCTACATGTGAGACAGGAATCCATCAAAGTCCTTGAGGAGAACACAGGCAGCAACCTCTTCGACCTCAGCCGCAGCAACTTCTTAGAAACATCTCCAAAGGCAAGGGAAGCAAGGGCAAAAATGAACTATTGGGACTTCATCAAGACAAAAAGCTTTTGCACAGCAAAGGAAATAGTCAACAAAACCAAAGGACAACCGACAGAATGGGAGAAAATATTTGCAAATGACATATCAGATAAAGGGCTAGTATCCAAAATCTATAAAGAACTTATTAAACTCAACACCCAAAGAACAAATAATCCAATCAAGAAATGGGCAGAAGACATGAACAGACATTTTTCCAAAGACATCCAAATGGCCAACAGACACATGAAAAAGTGCTCAACGTCTCTCAGCATCAGGGAAATCCAAATCAAAACCTCAATGAGATACTACCTCACACCCGTCAGAATGGCTAAAATGAATAAGTCAGGAAATGACAGATGTTGGCAGGATGCAGAGAAAGGGGAACCCTCCTACACCGTTGGTGGGAATGCAAGCTGGTGCAACCACTCTGGAAAACAGTATGGAGGTTCCCTAAAAGTTGAAAATAGAGCTACCCTATGACCTAGCAATTGCACTACTGGATATTTACCCCAACGTTACAAATGTAGTGATCTGAAGGGGTATGTGCACCCCAATGTTTATAGCAGCAATGTCCACAATAGCCGAACTATGGAAAGAGCCTAGATCAACATTCATCAACAGATGAATGGATAAAGAAGATGTGGTATATATATAAATGGAATATTATGCAGCCATCAAAAAACGAAATCTTGCCATTTGCAACAACGTAGATAGAACTAGAGGGTATTATGCTAAGTGAAATAAGTCATTCAGAGAAAGACAAGTATCAATCATATGATCTCACTGATATGAGGATTGTGAGAAACAAGACAGATGATCATAGGGGAAGGGAGGGAAAAGTGAAACAAGATGAAACCAGAGAGCGAGACTATAAGAGACTCAATCTCAAGAAACAAACTGAGAGTTGCTGGAGTGGAGGGTGGTGGAAGGGATGGGGTGGCTGGGTGATGGACACTGGGGAGGGTATGTACTATGGTAAGTGCTGTGAATTGTGTAAGACTGATGAATCACAGACCTGTACCCCTGAAACAAATAATACATTATATGTTAATAAAAAAAATTTTTTTAATTAAAAAAATAAAATACCACTTGTCAGGGTGGTAGATGAAAAAAAGAATTTGTAGGTTCATCAGCAAAGAGTTCTACCTTCATAAGACGCCTAGTCACTTAGAATCCAAATACAATTTGTATCCTAGTTCAGGAGGACATACAGTTGGGGAAATGGAAAGTTCACAAGCTCAAGAACAAAGCAAGAATATCCACTCTTCCCACTATTGTTCAACATTATAGAGAAAAATGGTCAAATAAGATGTTCTTTGCTTGACACCAAAATCAAAAGCAACAAAAGCAAAAATAAACAGTTGAGAGTACATCAAACTAAAAAGTTTTTGCACAGCAAAGGAAACTACGAACAAAATGAAAAGGCAAACTATCAAATGAGAAACAATATTTGTAAATCATATATCTGAAAGCGGTTCATATCCAAAATATATGAAGAACTCGTACAACCCAATAGCCAAAAAAAAAAAATCTGATTAAAAAAATGGGCATTGTATCTGAACAGACATTTTCTGAAGACATACAGATGGCCAACAGGTATACAAAAAGGTACTCAACATCACTAATCATCAGGGAAATGCAATGCAAAACCACCATGAGATATCACTTCACACACATTAGAATGGCTGTTATCAAAAAGATAAGAGTTAACAAATGTTGGCAAAGTTGTGGAGAAAAGGGAACCCTCATGCACTATTGGTGGGAATGTAAATTGCTATAGCCACTATGAAAAACAGGATGGGGTTCCTCCAAAAATTAAAAATAAAACTACCATATGATCCAGCAATTGCACTTCTGAATATTTATCCAAAGAAAATGAAAACACTAACTCAGAAAGATATATGCATCTTCATGTTCACTGACTGCAGCATTATTTACAATAACCCAGGTGTCCATTGATAAATGAATAAAGAAGGTAGGTATGTATGTGTGTGTGTATCTACACACAATGGAATATTATCTAGCCATAAAAAGGAATGGAATGTTGCCTTTTATGACAACATGGATGGTCCTTGAGGGCATTATGCTAAGTGAAAGAAGTCAGACAGACAAATACTGCATTATCTCACTTAAACTGAATTCAGATGCAGAGAACAGACTGGTGGTTGCCACAACCAAGCTTGGTGCGGGGGTTGGGGGGAGCAAAAATAAGTGAAGGGGGTCAAAGGATACAAACTCCAACTATAAAATAAATAAGTCATAGGGATGTAATGTACAGCACGGTTACTATAGTTAATAATACTGTATTGCATAATTTTCCATATCTGAAATTTGCTAAGAGAGCAAATCTTAAAAGTTCTTATCACAAGAAAAAATTGTAACTATGTATGGTGATGGATGTTAACTAGACTTACTGTGATGATCATTCACAATATATATAAATACTAAATCATTATGTTATACACCTCAACTAATACAATGTTATACATCATTTATACCCCAATTTTTAAAAATGTAGATTAAAGCAAAAAATAAAAAAAGATGTCCCTCAAATATACCCTTCTCAACAATAATAATTTGGCATCTATCCATGGACAAAAGTGCCTTTGTTGGAGCTTTGAGATCCAGATAGGAGACTATAAAACCCCAGTGCCGTCCAGGACTGAGAAGAGCAGGCTCTCCTCGCACCTAGGCAGCTGACTCACCAACCAGGTCCTGACTACAGATTCAGACACTGCACTGCACCCCGAGCACTCAGCTACAGTTCCATTTGGCTTCGGTTCTGTCACCAACACCATATGCCAAGGAACTGGAGAGGAGTCATGCTGACCCACGTGTAGGGTAACAGACATAGAGAGACCTCAGTCCTGGTTGTGGACCCTGACGTGGCCCATGAACCAGCCCTAGCCCTCTAGGCCATGACCCAGGAGCCCCTAGAGGTAAGCCTGCCAAACTCAGACTGTAGATTCTGAAAAGGCCCTCTAACTGGCTCTAGCTCAACCCAGCTACAGGTCCACTAACATTCTCACTGGTACAGGGGCCTCACAGGAGATGCTCCTATCTGCACTTCCAGAGATCCAGAGAGGGCCCTCTATATGGCTCCACCTTCCTCATAGCCACAGTCTGCCGATTTGCCAGCAGTCTGGAGGGTCTATGGTCCCAGCAAAAGACATTCCCATCTGTGTACCCAGAGATCCTGAAAGGGTCCTATGCAGCCACTATGTAAAATAGTATAGAGGTTCTTCAAAAATTTTAAATAGAGCCACCAAATGATCCAGTAATCCTACTTCTGGGTACATACTCAAAGCAAATGATATCACTATCTCCAAGAAAAATCTGCATCCTCCTACTATGTTCATTGCAGCATTATTTACAACAGCCAGGACATAGAAACAACCTAAGTGTCCATCAACAGGTGAATGGATAAAGAAAATGTGATATACATATATGTAAAACACATAAAAATGTGATATAATAAATGTTTATATATACATATTATATATAATGGCATACTATTTAGCCATAAAACAGATGGAAATCCTGCCATTTGTGACAACATGGATGGACCTTGAAGGCATTATGCTAAGTGAAATAGGTCAAAGACAAATACTGTATGACCTCACTTATCTGTAGAATCTTTAAAAAAAAAAAAAGCCAAACTCATAGAAACAGAGAGTAGAATGGTGGTTGCCAAGGCTGAAGTGTGGGGGAACTGGGGGGATATCGGTCAAAGGATACAAACTTCCAGTTGTAAGATGAATATATTCTGGGATCTAACATTCAGCATAGTGACTACAGTTAACAATACTGTACTATATATACACTTGAAAGTTACTAAGAAAATATATCTTAAATGTTCTCACTATGCAAAAAACATATAATTATATGAGGTCATAGATGTGTTATTTAACCTTATTTGTGATAATCATTTCACAATATATACATGTATCAAATCATCACATTTTTACATCTTAAACTTATACAATGTTATATGTTAATTATATCTCAAACCTGAGGAAAAACACATTGCAGTAAGTACAGTAAAACAAAAAGGTAAGAAAAATAAAAGGCAAATATTGGAAAGGAAAAAGTAAAACTATTTTCATTCACAGATGACATGATTGTGTACATAGAAAATCCTAAAGAAACAACAAAAATTTCTAGAATAAGTAAAGTTGGAAGGTATAAAAAGTTGGAAGTAAAGTTGGAAGGTATAAAGTAGAATTTTTATATTGACCTTCAAACCTTCAAAAATATAATTTTTATATAATAGCCACAAACAATTAGAAATTAACAAAGGGTTATTTACAATAGCATCAAAAACATAAAATAAATAGGAATAAATTTAACAAAGGCTGTGTGAGACCTCACATTGAAACTAGAAAATGCTGCTGAGAGTTATTAAAGAAGTCTTAAATCAATAGAAATATATACCATGTACATGGATTAGAAGACTTGATATTGGTAAGATGTCAATTATCCCCAAACTGGTCTATGGATTTAATGCAATCCCAATCAAAATATGCACAGGTTTGTCTGTAGACAACAGCTTGAGTCTATGAAGATATAAATGATGTAGAATGCTCAATCCAACACTGAAAAAGAACAATGTTAGGGGATTCACGCTAGTTGATTTCAACTTTTTGTAAAGCTACAATTATCAAGACAATGTTGGTTGTCCAGTCTGGGTTGACTGGAAAGGTACATAAGGGAACTTTCTGGGGCAAAGTAAAAGTTCTGTATCTTGATTGAGTGATAATTTCACAAGCGTATAATTTTTCAAGATAAATATTCACATACCTGCCTGTCTATTCTTGGTACTTGAGCTACATCAGTAGACAAAAAAAGCAGCAGCAGCAGAAGATGAAGAAATGAAGAAGGAGAGGGAAGAGGAGGAGGAGGAAGAGGAGAAGGAGAAATGCCTGCTTTCATGGCAGGAGTCAGGAGAAAGAGACAGATAATGAGGGACAAGTATAATAAGGAAATTATATGACATGTTAGAGAGTGACAATACTGTGGGAAAGAGAAGAGACCAGTAGGCTAAAGGAGCACAGGAGCGCTGGGAGGATGCAGTTTTATACTGAGTGATAAGAAGATCTCAGTAGAGCAAACACTTGAAGGCATGTTCCAACTTCTTAGAGGAAAGAACATTCCAGGCCCTCAGGCCTAGGAAGTGCAGGGAGGCCAGTGTACCCACAGGAGAACTTTCTTAGTGCAGTTCCAGTAGAACAGAACTTTCTCTAAAGATCCAGTGAACACCTCCCTGAGCTGTTCCTCCTGAGCTTAATGTAGGGCCTGCTGTCTAATGGCATATATTAACCCAGAGGACAATGGAAAGAAGAGAGAAATTGTGGCTTCTTTACACTGGCTATCTCATTCTGTGTACACTTCAATGTTGCATGCTTGAGGCAGGAAGTGAACTGTCTCATTGCTGAGCTCTGGTCACTTAACTGGCATGGAGGGACACTGGTGCACTCTCAAAAATTTTGTTTCTGAGAGGTAAAAAACTGAAAACAAAACAGAACAAAACAAAAACAGTGTTTATTTCCCAGTGGCTCTCAGGTCTTAACCATTCCCTGCATTGGGGTAGAAAAAGAGCAACTTAGGGCAAATAAGAATGTTCCAAGTCCTTGAGAGTCCTTCAGAGGTAGGCAGGTGGCTTCTGGAAAGAAAAGAGTACGAAGGACCATAGCCAGAGTGCACAATTTTGAAGGGAGTGGATATTTACTGATTTCCTAGAATATTAGCACTGTGTGGTCACACAAATGGGAATTCATTCTGGTGTTGTTTTCTAGAAGACAGTCTATTTTCCTTGCTGTGTCTGAGATGGGCACCAGTGTGATAATTACAAACATCAGTTGGCCTAGCCAGTTCAAGCAGCTTTCCTTTATAATGTCTTTCTTTTTGTTTTTGTTTTTAACCTTGGGTCTTCATAAAAGCAGCCAAATATTAGTTGGAAAGAGCTGAGCCAACACTGTGATTCCTAGTTAGATACAAATGCCACATACAGAAGAAAGCACAAATATTGGACAATTCCCCCTCTCACATACACAGCCCAGCTTAAAAGAGACATAGCTAGAAATCAGAGCAGTAGCAGAGCCTGGAACTGTTTGCTTGGAGGTATGAAGTGAGGAGGAGGAAATTTAGCTACTATTTTATAGTTCACTCCTGCTATTGAAAAAAAAAAAAAAGAATATAGCTGAGTCTAGTAGTTTTAGCCAAATTCCCTGCTAACTAGCCTGTTCTGTCACTGTGGATTCAAGCTGGAGCTTCATGACTCAGTAGAAATAGGGAGGCCTCTACTTCATGGCAGTTAATTTCCACTTCTTTTGTTTTAAGAAAACATTTGGTATTTACTTAACAAGGCTTATTAACTCAAATCAATGTGAACTAATTAACATGAAAGTGTTATCTAATTTTCCAATCAGTATTAATGCTGGTTTCCAGTAGCAAATACTTCAGAGTGAAACACTTAACTGATGTGTTTCCCAAGTTTTCTGCCCATTGTATTCAGTTTTAATTTGTGTGACAAGTTTCACCTCACAAAGTGCTTCCTCCTATTTGATTCTTCTTAAACGCACATTGAGGTCTGTTTACATATTAATTTCTGCTAGAACCATAAACATCTCCTCCTTCACGTCTCCTCCCCAAAGGACCAAAAAGGCCTCTTGAGTGGCTATAAATGTCTCTGTATAAACACTTAATTAAAAACTGTGTCACAGTTAGAGTCAATCTGGTCTGCACTCTCATGCCAAAAAGCAGTCTTTCAAGCTGTGCATTTTACTATTAACTTTCCAGTGTAGCTTTAGAATCTCAATCAATTCTTTAAGAAATGCAAATGTTCTTTTCCCTTTGGCTTAGCAGTAGCCACTGGGAAATACATATGTATAATTCCTTCCTGGTTATGCATGTGCTGTAACAATAATCAAAGCTAGATGCCACAAGAAGATATTCCAGAGCATTTTTCCAACATTTAACTTTCAGCCTTCCCCTTGGCCCAGCCAGGTGGATAGTGAAAGTGCCGCATGAAAATGCAGCATGTTCGTAGCATTACTCTTAATCCATTCTCACAACTCAATTTCCACTTCTGCTGGTGGGCCTCTTGACTACAGCGCCCTCTCCCTCCAACCTACTCTCCACTCTCTTGCTAGGGTGTTCTAAGGTCTTTCCTGGCCTGCCTCAGACAGCCCTCTAGGTTTATCCTCTGCATCCCCTCAACATCCAACCTCAGGAACATACCTATGCTCTAATCATGGCATCATCAGCAATTCCCAAACACACCGTAGGTTGTGTGCTCCCATGCCTTTGTACACATTCCCTCTGCCTGCAATTCCTTGTCCCCCTGGTGATCTTCCATCCATCCTTCCATAGTCAGTTCAAAAGCCATCTCACTCTTCTCCCCCATCCTGGGCAGAGTTGAGAATTCTCTGCTAGGTCCCATAACACCACTGGGCCCTTGTCTATCCTAGTATTTATCACATAATATTTAATTATGAGTTTCATTACTGTCTCCCCACTAGGCTGTGAGCTCCTTAAAAGTGAGGATATTTTTCATTCTTATATTCCCAGCTGCAGCACCATGCCTGGCATCTGACAAGTAATCAAGAAGTCTTTATGGAATGAACAGAAGCTGATACAAATGTGGTAAGTATGGATTTTCCAGCTCTCCCACACCTGGAAGCATGTGAATCCCACACTATGGAGATGGATGACCTCTGCTCAAAGTGGGCCTAAATCCCTGACCAAGAAAAGAAACCTAGAAATGATACCATTTCTAGATGCCCTCTCACTGATCCTTATCTCTGTGTCTGATGGTATATGGGCATGGATCATGGAAACATTTATGCCATGAAGGGATCCAGAATACACCACTATGGCATCAAAATTATTTTGAGCTGAAAGTATCTAAATTCCTGAAATGCTTTTTCTGACGAAAAGCAGAACTTCCAAAAAAAAAACCTCAAAAGAACTCAATTGTCATAAATCCCCTCCCCAGAAGGAGCCAGGGAAGAGTCACTCTTCCACCCAAACAGACATTGTCAAAAAACTGTATCTCCCAACTATTTTCCCAAAAGCCCATTTATCTTTCTAAAAAGTCACTTGTTTTCCCTTAAGAGCTCTTTGATCCCCACCCTTTCCCCATTAAGAAGTCATTTGTTTTCCCTAAGTGCCCCTCTCCCTTTTACTTTTCCCTATTAAGATGATAAATAAGTCCCAAATTTTAACCACCCCTTTGAGTCACATTTTTCTGTGAACCCCCATGTACATACTTAAATGAATAAAAATCTGTCTTTTCTCTCACTAATCTGTCTTTTGTCAATTTAATTTAAAGGCCTCTAAACACTGAACCTAAGAGGGTAGAAGCAGTTTTTCTTCCCCTACACACACATTAATCTGTATATGTGTGTATATGTATTTATGTAACTATAGATACACATAGTCACATGGACAACTGCTCATGCCTACAGAGGGCTCCTATGGAAGATTCTGTTTGAAAGAAGAGGTCTATAGCTAAAACAAACAAATAAAAAACAAATAAAACACCAATCTATAAAATGAGACCATTTGCTTTGATGAAATTTCATCAATTTTACAAAAATATGAATTGTCTAAGACCAGACCAGCAGGATAGAAGGTAATCTATAGTTCCCATTATAGTATAGGAGAAAGAAACCCAAAATTAGAGACAAGAGACTAATTAATATATGAGCCCTATTTTGCTGGATGTGACTGTCTCCCCCATAAGATTCCCAGGCTGTATGAGAGTAGTGACTCTCTGTTTTGTACATCATGGAATCCTCGGGGCCTAGCAGAGAGATTGGGACATGACAGCTATTCAATGACTAGCTGTCGAGCAAACAAATGAACAAAGTCTCCTGTGCTTGTCTAAGGAATTCTGGATTCTCAACTTGCTAAAGTAACTTTTCTAAGCTGCAGTATTTTAAAGATAAAACAAGCATAAAGACAATACTGATACCAGAGAGTTGTTTTAAAGATGAAGTAAGATAGTTCATGTAAAATATATAGCAATGCCTAACACCAAAAAATGTCCAATAAGGATTATTTTTATAATTAATATTACTATTAGTACTCCCTGAGCAGGACTGAAGTTTGTCCTTGAAGCATTTTTTTTTTTAACCCCTTAAAGGCAAGGTAGACAAAGGCTGGCTATGCTAGGCAAATTCGTTGACTTCTCTGAGTCTATAGTTCCTTACCTTAAAACATGAATAATAATGCCTTCCTTCCAGGGTTGTTGTAGGGTAAGTAAGGTAGCATAGATACTCATATAGTTGGCTTTCAATAACTATTAGCCAAGTGTCAATCAACATGCTCATCTTGGTGATGACAGTGCTAAAGGCTGCACTTGGGGCGTACATTCTATGAGTCTACATAGATCATTCAGGCCTCATAAGGTAAGCATAATTAGCCCTATTTTATGATGAAGAAACTGAAACTCATAATGGTTTGCTTGACATCACACAGCTAATAAGCAGAGCAGCAGGATTAAAACTGACACGTACCTCACCCCACAGCACATGATCTTCTCTCTTTCAGTCCTGCTACTTTTGCAAGCCTTGTCCCATGAATACCTGCCTACCCTGTCTGCATTGTCCCCAAGAGGGACATGCATTTGAAAAGGAACCTTACCCTGCGTGTCAAGGCTGAGACCCTCATGAATCTGTCAGCCATGGAGACTGCCCATGACAGGCAGAGGCAGGACTGTCCTTTATGTTGCTTGTAAGAGAAGCAAATTTGTCATCCACCCATAGGCAAGTATAAAGAATTTCCAGTCTGAATTTTAAATTGGCCTCATTTTTATACCATTTTATCTCCACTCTTTCTCAACTTTTTCTAATCTGTACTTTATGTATGTTTGTTAGATATCTTAAAGCATATTTGGAGTAAGGTAGGAGTATCATAAATAAGCCAGCAAACATACTCCACAGGGGATTCACTTGAATGCCCCAGGAAAATCTAGAAATAACATTTCACAACAGAAGCACTGTAACAGGAGACAAAAGCCCTGCATCCCAGCCCAACTCCCTGCTGAGTGCCAAGTGAGTCGCACAGGAAAACCACACACCTTCACAACCAAGCTGCACCAAACTGCCTCTTTGAGCCCCAAGAAGTTGTGAATGAGCTCGTGGTCCTGGACACAGATCTCCAGGCAAACCAGAGACAGCAAAGAAACAGAGGCTTAGAAGCCTAACCTTGTACAACAGTACAACTAGGCCAGGAAGACAGAACCAGGGACCACAGGTGGATGCAGGCTTGAAGGAAGGTCCAGGGGCTTTCTCACAAGGCCAGTGCCTACCCAAGAACTACCAACAACTCTCAAGGCAGAAAAGGGATGCAACGGAGAAGTCTTGTACCTGGTGCCCCATCTCAAGGAACAACAGGGAACAAGATTTAGGCATTGTTTTCAGAGATGCAGAGTCTACCTTAAATCTTGCTGCCTTTTCAAGGCTGTGTCACCAGTGCACGGTAAAACCTAAAATTCTGTCAGAAACCAACCCAGCTTCAGGTCTAGATGGGTGCTGGTGATATTTTAGTTGCACAAGGGAAAGTGGGTATTTTTAAAACACAAATTAAATCATATATCTCCCTTGCCTAAAACCCTCCAATGATTTCCCATTTCACTTAAAATAAAATTCCAAGTCCTCATTAGACCCTACAAGGTATGGCCCCTGCCTGCCTTTCTGAGTGACCTCCCAACCCTCTTCCCTTCCTCACTGTACTTCAGCTACCAGAGGCCCCTCATTACCTAAAGGACGGAGCTCACCCTGCTCTTCCCTCAGCCCAAGATGTCCCCCACCCAAGATCTTTGCAAGGCTGGCTATTGGGTCCCAGCTGAGCCAGCACCTCCTCAGTGGGGTCACCCCTAACATCCCAAATCCTCAAAGAGTCACTGCCCATCTCACCACCTGGTTTTATTTTTTCATGGAAGTATCACTATCTGAACTTATTTTGTCCTTATTGTTTTCTTGTTTATGTTGCTTCTTTCTGCCAGAATGTAAGCTCCATGAGAAGGGGAACTTGTCCTGTTGCATTGTCAAGCTCTGTGTCCAGGCCTTGATTTCACACCACACAACCACAACCTCATGCTATCCTCTTTGCACTAGGAGGTCCCGTGTCACAGAAGGAACTGGCCTGGCACCACAGTGCCTGTGGAAGGCATTTGGATCCAGAACGACCTAGATCCACATCACAAAGTGTTGTCTCCATAAATATTTGTGGCAGAAAGGCAAAAGCAAAAAAAGGCAGAAGAGAGGAATTGCATGGGTCTTCCCCTATTTATACAGTCCCTCATATTCCCAGCCACAAAGACTCTGACCTCCCTTTTGCAGAACGCCAGGCCTTCTCTCATCCAGGCAAACCTCAAGGTCACAGCAGAAGGTGCTAGGTTCCTGGGAGCATGGACTATGTACTTCCTACTCACTGGTGTGTTGGCTGGAGCACCGACCATGAGGCACAGCATCTGACCTGGAGCCAGCCCTCAATAAAATACATGTTGACTGAGTAAATAATAGTAAGCATGAAGGAAGTTGGGTGAGGGCAATCAAGTTGCTCCCGCACCTGATGGCACTGTCCATCAAGATGCCTTTGAGAGCATTATGGCAGGCCTCAAACTTAAACATGCACCTGAATCACCCTGGAGAACTTCCTAAAATACCGATTCCTGGATCTCACCCTCCAGATTCTGTACTTCCAGGCTAGGAAACTGATGCAGAGCTGGGAAGCTGATGCAAGCTGCAGAGTCATGGTATCCAATATTAAGGGTTTATGGATGACGGGAATCCATATAAGGATTTTCTCCTTTATTTGGTCAATGGCCCAGAATTTCTGGATAATGATGAAGCTGTGCCATTCTCTATGCTGTATGGAGCCTTGTGCCCTGTGGGCATCTGATAGATGTTGGTTGATATTAATAGAAATAAAGCCTTTCCCTTAATCCTTCTGAGCATCTTCTAATGATGCTATCTCACTGTGAATGACTGTGAATGACTGCCTCACTGTGAATGACTATCTCACTGTGAATGACTGCCTGGCTTACAGGTCTTGAGCTGAGTATATTATAATTCATCTAGTTATGAGGCAGGAAAATGAGTATAACCTTCCTGAATGTAGCAAGCAGGTGTTGAGAGAGAGGCCAGGCCCTCAGCTCAGGCTGGGAGAAAGTGAATGTATCTTTCAATAGAAGCTTATTAAGTGCTGCAAGAATCACTTGAAAAGAAGATGACAGAAAAATACCAATGGAAAACCAGTCTTAAGGTAATCTGAAAGTAAGTCTTAAAAGAGAGCCAGTTTGAGAAAAGGTATCAAAGGAGAGAAATCAAATACCAAGCATGACTTCCCAGCAGAGAGCCCAAAACAATACAGTGGTCTTTCCAGCAGGCAAGATATTATTAATACTGATAAGATAAAAAAGTGTAGGTCATGAGGTACTTTTCCTTCAGACAGGTCAAAGCATTTTCCTGTATCGTCTCACATTAATCCTCCGCAATCTGATTAGATGATGACTGTGGCGGGGACTGAGGTGAGGAAACTGAGGCATGGGGAAATTAAGCAAAATGAAGCTGCCTGCATAATCTACCTGGGGCAAAGTCAAACCCCACATGAGGGGGTCTCCAGATTTAAAGCCCAGGTTTGTGGCCACTGACATTAGCCCACAGCTCATATTGCAGCAATGAAGTATAGTATAGACCAGTAAGAGCCAAAGAATGAGGTATCTGGATTAGGAGTTGTTAGGCTCAGGCTGGCAGACTAGCTCAGATCTCTAAGATGGGTTCCCCGAAGGCTGCCCCAGGACCAAACACATCCACTTCTTAGCCCAGCCACAGGTCAGCAAGATTGAGTGGCCAGGTGTGGTCTGTCCAGACAGACCAGGGATCCAGGGATCCTAGTTAGGGCCCCAGCCATAGAGGAAGAAGGGAGTGGGGCCTCTTCAGGTTGTAACTCAGCCCCTCTGAGCATAGTAAAGAGTGGGGAGCATCCTGGTGGGACCCCTAGACCACCCTCAGCCTTGTCTTCTTCTCCACACTTTTCACAGGTGGGACTGTGCATACCAGGCAAGAGCCTGGACAGGGTCCCCTAAGTTCCTCACACTTATCCAGGGCCCTGCAGATGTTTCACTGGCTCCTCACACTTAGCAGGCCTAAAATGGCACCGACCTTCCCCAGCAGGCAACTGCTCCTCTTCTGTCCTCCCTCTTTCAGTGAGGTCCACCAGCATCCAGTTGGTCTTGTTCCCCCCACACCTCTCTGAGCCACAGACAGACACTCACCTTCTCCTCAGCAGCACCTCCTCCTGGTCCCTCTTCTCTTCGCCACTGCCTTGATTTCAGATCTCAGCACTCCCCGCCAGGGTTGCCACAGCAACCTCCCTCCCGAAGCACCACGCCTCGCAACTACATCTCTGCAATGCTGCCAAGCTGGCTGTAATGGAATTCCTTTCTAGTTCCCCATCACTTTCAGAATTAAACCCGAACTCCTTAGTAAGGCACCAGGCCAAGATCTTTATGATTTAAGCAACACACCCTCCTCACCAGTCTTTTTACAATAGGAAGTGGGAAACTAGTAATAAGGACTTCGGAATTATCCAAGTGGAGAAAGAGAGGAAGGGCCCCTCAGCCCTCTCCCATCTCAATTCCTGGCAGGACCCCACCCTGTTTCGAAGCCCCAGTTGTACCGACAAACAATGTACCATGACCCTGTCTCCCTGCCTGGGCACGGGGTGGTTCCCTTCCCCTCTTTCTTCACCTGGATAACCCCAACTCCAAGTATTAGTTTCCTAGTTACTGCTGTAATAACATACTGCAAACTGGTTGGCTTAGGACAGGAATTTATTATCTTACAGTTCTGGAGGCTAGAAGTCTAAAATCAAGGTGTCAGCAGGGCCATGTTCCTTCTGGAGGTGCTAGGAAGGAACAGTTCCAGGATTCTCTCCTGGCTTCTGGTAACTCCTTGGCTTGTGACAGCATAATTCCAATCTTCTTGTGGCATAATCCCTGAGTGTGTGTGTGTGTGTGTGTGTGTGTGCGTGCATGTGTGTGTCTTTGTTTCTATCTTCCCCTTTTATCAGGATACATACTGGGTTAGGGCACATGCTAATGACCTTCATTTAACTCGATTACCTCATAAAGGTCCTAACTCCAAATAAGGTCGCATTCTGAGGTACTAGGGGTTAGGACTCCCACATCTTTTGCAGGAGGGGACACTTTTCAATTCATAACAGTCCTTAAAGTCACAGCTTAAGCATCACCTCCTGGCTGAGCTGGGCTGGGTGCCCTTTCCCCAGCATGTCCCTGGTATCCTGCCTAGTCCCTGCCACATCAACCTCAGAGTCCACTTGTCTGTGCCCCCACCCTACCATGACTCTGAAAAAAGGAACCAAGACCTTCATCTCTGTAGTCCCAGGTCCTCCTCAGCCCAGTGCTGGGTACATCATGAACATCAGACATTTGGGGTTGATGAATGAACACAGATGGTGATGGATTTTGCAAGCTGTGCCGCTGGCCCCATTACATGCCTTCACCACAGGAGTACAAGGGAACACATGGTCAACAGGCTTGACTGACCTCTGTCCAGACTCCAGCTTCAAGGACAACTAGGTGAGCTGGTAAATTTAGTCCATTTGTCTCATACCAGCGTGATCCTAACACCTGGAAACTTCAGCAAAGACAGGGACCCATGGGGTGAAACTTCAGGATCTCCAAACCTTTGCCTTGAATATCATCTTTCAAGCTGTATTCTTGAATTGTTGCCAAAATGAAGAAAGATTTTTTTCTTCTGGTTGTTTTCCTTACTGACCTTGTGAACCCATACTTCTAGAAGAAGATCCTTGAGGTGGAACAGCAGCTGTAGACTTAGCTACAATGTGCAGCTCACTTCTCCTCCAGCATATGGAGAAGTCAGGAGGCTGCAGATGTCACTGCTTCTTCACATCCACGCCGTCTGCGGGCCAAAGGCTACTTGGACCCCCGTCCCTGCTGTGACAGGAGCAGCCAAGAGAACTACTTGGTGCCAGGCCCTTTGCTTCTGTCTGTAGCTCCTGGCCTTCTCAAAGCAAGTTTTGAAATGAAAACCACTACCTTCTACCTCAAGTACAGTAAAACACTGACAATTCACTTGGAAGCATAGATCACAGCTGTCCTTCAGTAACTGCCATGCCTAAGACTGTGCCTGTGTTGAGCTTTTCATCTCCAACTTAATGAATTGTGAAACAGGGCCATCGTCTGTGCAGGGCTATTCACCCAAGCAAGTCTAGTCAATAAACGTATGTTCAGATTTGTTCTTTTGTTTCCAGTGTGCTCTTGCGGGTATGTGGCAGCATAATTCCAATTTGTCTTAAACACATACTTTGGATGTGCTAAGATCCTTCATGTTGATGGCGAAGTATGTGATCAAGTTGAGAGGAGAAATGCCACACAGCTGGGAAAGTAATCATGCAGGAATAATCCTGCCACTTCCATGCCGCAGAGATTCTTTAATGTTCTCAAGAACATGAATTCCCCATCCTTAGAGTCCCTGCTTTGCACCACTTGCCATTATACTAATAATGGCTAGTTTTTTATTGTATATCACATCATTAATAATAATTGTGGTCATTTATTGAGCATCTGCTAGGTACCATTAAGCCTTCACAGTGGTCCTAGCTGAAGCAATTAGGCAAGAAAACGAAATGAAATGCATCCAAACAAGAAAGAAAGAATTAAAATTGTCTCTGTTTGCAGATGATATGATCTTATATATATAAAACCCAAAGATCCACCAAAAAACTGTTAGAACTAATACACAAATTCAGTATTATTTCAGGATACAAAATCAACCTACAAAAATCAATTGCATTTCCATATATTAACACTGAGATATCTGAAAGAGAAATAAAGAAGACAATCCCATTTACAACAGCATCAAAAACAATAAAATACTTAGGAATACATTTAACCAAGAAGATAAAAGATCTGTTACACTGAAAACTATAAGATATTGATGAAAGAAACTGAAGAAGACACAAATAAATGGAAATATATCCCCTGTCTGCAGATCAGAAGAATTAATACTGTTAAAATGTCCATACTATCTAAAACCATCTATAGATTCAATGCAACCCCTATCAAAATTCTAATGGCATTTTTCACAAATGTACAGAAAATAATCCTAAAATTCATAGGATACACAAAAGACCTTGAATATCCCCAAGCAATTTTAAGAAAGGAGAACAAAGCTGGAGGCATTACACTTCCTGATTTTAAACTATATTACAAAAAATAAAATAAATAAAATAAACTATATTACAAAGCCATAGTAATCAAAACAGTGTAACACTGGCATAAAAACATACATATAGATCAATGGAACAGGATCAAGACCCCATGCATATAGGATCAACTAATACCTGACAAGGGAGCCAAGAATACTCAATGGGGAAAAGATAGTCATTTCAATAAATAGTGCTGGTAAAATTGGATATTCACATGCAAAAGAAGACACTAGACCCCTATCTTACACCACTCACAAAAATTAACTTGAAATGGCTTAAGGATTTAAATATAAGAAACTGTAAAATCCCTAGAAGAAAATATAGAGAAAAAGCTCTTTGACACTGGTCTTGGCAACAGTTTTTTGGCTACGACACCAAAAGTACAAGCGACAAAAACAAAACAAATGGTACTATATCAAACTAAATCTTCTGCACAGCAAAAGAAACAATCAACAGAATGAAGAGGCAACCTATGGAATGGGAGAAAATATAGGCAAAACATATATCAGATAAGGGATTAATATCCAAGATATATAAAGAACTCATATAATTCATTAGGAAAATAATGATAATGATAATAATAATAAAAATCCGATTAAGAAATGGGCAGAGAATCTGAGTAGACATTTTTCCAAAAAAGACATACAAATGGCCAGTAGTACATGAAAAGATACTCAACATCATTAATCATCAGAGAAATGCAAATCAAAATGACAGTGAGATATCATCTCACACTTTTAGAATGGCTATTACCAAAAAGATGAGAGATAATAAGTGCTGGCACGGATGTGGAGAAAAGGAAACCTTTGTGCACTGTTGATGGGAATGTAAATTAGTGCAGCCACTATGGAAAACAGTGTACATTTCCTCCAAAAATTAAAAATAGAGTTACCATATGATCCAGCAATCCTACTTTTGGGTATATACCCTAAGGAAATAAAAACACCATCTCAAAGAGATATCGGCTTCCCCCACCACCATGTTCATTGCAGCATTATTTATAATAGTCAAGACATGGAAACAACCTGAGTGTCCACTGACGGATAAATGGATAAAGAAGATGTGGTACACACACACACACACACATACACACATCAAGGAATATTTTATAGCCATAAAAAAGGGAGGAAATCCTGCCATTTGCAACAACAAGGATGGACCCTTAGGGTGTTATGCGAAATGAAAAAGGTCAGACAGACAAATATTGTATGATCTTACTTATATGTGGGGTCTAAGAAAAGCCAAACTCATAGAAAAGAGATTAGAAAGGTGGCTGCCAGGGGCTGGGAGTTGGGAGAATTGGAGATGTTGGTCAAAGGGTACAAACTTCTAATTATAGGATAAATAAGTTCTGGGGATCTAATATATAGCATAGTGACTATAGTTAATAATACCTATATTACATAAAGTTGGTAAGAGAGATCTTAAATGTTCTCATCATACACACAAAATACTGTAATTATGTGAGGTGATGGATATGTTAATTAACCTTATTGTAGTAATCACTTTGCCATATAAACATGTATCAAATAACCACATTGTACACATTCAATTTACACAATGTTATATGTCAATTATATCTCAATAATGCTGGAAAAGAAAAGCCTTCACAGCAACTCTCTGAACTCTTGTCCCCAAGCTATTAGAGAAGGAACTGATGGCTTATTTGCCAAATGTTCACATGGTTAGTAGGTGGCAAAGCCAGGGGCCAGCCCAGGTGTGTTCAATTCCTGGGCCCATATTCTTGACTAAATCACCTTCAACACCTTCAGGTCTCCAGAAATCACAGTCAGAAATAAAACTCTGAATGGAACAAAACTGAACTTTGTCTTCTTGCACTTCCAGCACAGAGCACGTAAACGCATCTTACTGACATAACTGGAATCTTCCTCAATTGTCTCCTCCACCCCCTGAAATCCCTAGTTGTTGACGCAAATTGTGGGATGAGGCAAGAAGGCCACCTGAGTGGAAGCACAGAATGAAGCAGCTCCAAAGAGATGAAAATAACCTCCCTGTACCCAAGTAAACCTCCAGCACATGGAGCCCTGTAGAGATCCTTGCAGAGCCTCGATGTAACAGCTGTGACTTACGTTCCTGTCCCCACACTTTCTACAGACTATGCAGAAATGACACGGGTTCCTATATGCCTCAACAGGGAAAGTAACCCACCTCCCACCAGGCAAGCAGAGAGAAACATATGTCATGGGCTCCTACAGAAGTCACTCCTCCTGCCAAGGCAAGAAGCTAGACTGGACATGAGTCCAAAGTTTGAGTCCCAAAGGTCTGCAGGAACTAGGTATATAAAGAGGGGAAGCTGAGAAAGGCCCTCAGCTGACCCCAGCAGACAGGACCAAATACATAATTTTTTAAAAATTCACTTCTCATTCATGCATGTGGATAAAATGACTATGGGCCTGGGAACATTTACCTAACTGGAATCATGACATTTCATTAAAGCATTGTTGACCCTACAGGAGAAATTAGAGGCACTAAAGGAGGAGAAGCGCCTGCATCCCCTTTGCTTAAAGCCTTTCAGGGGCTTATATTCTCTCTGGAAGAAAGTCCCAGCATTTTGGCCTGTACAATGTGGCTCCCACCCCAGCCCCAGGCCACCCCATGCCTGTGCTCCTGGGCTTCCATAGATGCTCTAACACACCTTGCTCTCCTGTCTCCAAAGTAGCTGTGCCTGTACCCAGAACATTATCTTCCTGCTCTCCTCACCAGGTGACAGCTACTCATCATTCACATCTCCACTTACCACCTCCTCCTGGAGCCTGCGCAGCTCCCCCCGGGTGCAGGTCAGACACTTCTAAGTTCTCTCCTAACACCTCTACTCAGCTATCAAAGCACTCATGCTGATGGAAACTGTTACTAGACAGAAATCTCCCTGAGAGTAGGGTCCAGATCACTGTGTTATTACTATGCATCGAGTAACCAATATTGTACTGGAAACACAAACTATAAATGAATGGAGCAAATGAATTCAGGGATAGAGCTTGACCCTGAGAGTTCTCTTCCATCTGTTCTAAAAATAGATCCCTCTCATCTTGTCGACAGGGTCTGTCCAAGCAGGAAGTGTCAAGCCAAGGATCCATTCAAATTCTTTGAGTTTTGACTATCTCCCATTAAAAATATAATCCATAAACCCAGACCAAGGCTCCATCCATCAGACACCAAAGGCCGAGCCCGACATCATCAATAAGAGGGCTGCTCTTGAGTCAGCCCCAGGAAATGAAGAGTGATCCAGGCCCAGCAGCTCAGGGACACCAGCAGCTGCACCAGCTCTGACGGATTACCTTGGATGCACAAAGAGCGTGTCTAAGAAGCAAAGAGGTCTCCTGTGCAGCAAGACGAACACTGCACAGATATGAAGCTTAGCTGGTGGAGAGAAATTAGTAAAATGTTACTCTATCATTTAGATGTATATTCTTTTTTCATTTTGATTAAAGATATACTACATTTTCTTTATGAATAAAAACATGCTGCCAACTAACAATCACCTGTGCAGGAGAAGGAAACCCAATGTAGATTCCTTTTAATACTAGAGCAGGAGAGTAAAGCTGATATTATTAAAGTTAATCTGATTAGATTGGAGAGTATTTTGGCAATTTTCTGCGTTTGGATTTGTTTGAAGGAGGTTTCGGGGAAAAGCAACAATGTGCCAGTGAACCCAAGAATAGCAGCCGCCCCTATACAAACTCCACACTGGAGGACTCACACCCAGCATCCTCCCCAAACCTGAAAAGTGGCCCAAAGAAGACACCTTTTAGGCTTTTCACCCAGTTCTCAACAACCTCCCTTCTCTGGAAAATGCCCCTTACCAAGCTAGGCATTCCAGGTATATTTATACTCTGCAACCCACCCTCCTGGCTATGATCTATGCGGGGCCAGAGTTGGAAATTTGGAATTGGGGTTAAGAGTGTCTGGTTTCAATCTGGGCTGGTCCCTTGAGCAGGGAAAGCCCAGGGTCTTTGCAAACAGCCATTTTCTGCCAAGTGGACAGAGGAAGAGAGTAGGCCAGTGCATGGAAAAAAGAAGCAGGAAGCAGCTGCTGTGAGAGGGAGAGACTTTCTGGATTCCCTCACCTAGACCCTCCTTGCTCCCTTTCTCCAACACTCTCCCTCCTGGCCTAGACTCCTGTCCACTGTAAATGAATTCCTGGACACCCTCAGACTCCACAGAGCTCTGCTTCTACCGGACTGGTCCTCTTTGACTTGACTGAAAGCTGGCCTGGGAGAGCACTGATTGCAGTGCTGCATCGCTTATCTCCCCAGGTCACGAGGGCATAGACCCAGTTTCCCCAGCACTCGGGTGCGCTCAACACGTTTATTGAGTGAGTAATGATATCACCCTCCTGAAGGCCTCTCAGGGGAGACTGCTCATTCACTGGCTTCCCAGACACCATGAAGACCGGTGGACATTCTCCCTGCTCCCTACTGCTGCTTCTAGACACCATTCCTCCGCCCTTATTAAAAAAAAAAAAAAAAAAAAAAAAAAAGCCAACATAGCTATTCTTCTCTCAAGTTTATGACATCACAGTCATCCACCCAGCTCAACTGCATTCCTCAGACAAGTTCTCCCCGCCCCCTAACATGGACCCTCATCAGCCCATGGTCTGATTCCAGCCATTGGTAATTGCTCCTCAGGGTTACACCAAATCCATTTTGGGGTAACATCTGGGAATGGCCTGATGAGAACTGATATGTCTGGTTTGGGGTAGCTACATGGTTGAGACTGCATATGCTAAAGAAAGAGGCGAGTTCAGTCAATTCTGGTCAGTTTGGCTCATGTAAGCAGCTAGAGAAGCTGGCTTTGAGACAAGGCTCACCTCCCTTAACAGTAAGTGCTTTGACCCGAGTGCCTTAGTCCCTCACTAACACTGAACTGAGTGGACATTATAGCTTTTGGCACTTCTCTAAGACAATTTATTTAGCACCCTGAATAATACCCCAGATTCTTTACATTCCATCAGCACCAAGACATAACAACACCATTCATTTATTCCCCATTGTACAGAGCCCGGATAAGGAAGATGCCGCAGGAATGACAATAGCTATTGGTGGAGTGATGCAGTCTCCCTTTACAAGGCCCTCAGGACCTGTGTGTGGTTCAATTATCTCTGAGCAATTAAATCCTAATGGGGAGAAGTACTGCAAAGAAAACTGCAATTATACACATGTGTAGCTGCCTGCACCACACTTCAAACCCCTTTTATTTCTTGGTCTCTGTGTAACATGAGAGCTGTGCATGTGGAAACCAAGTAGGACCAGAGAGCTTCTTCCCACATAATCAGACAGCACGTCACTAGTGGGATTCCCTGTCTGACACAGAAGCTGTGGTGGTAAAAGCCATCTGCCCAACCTGGCAAACAAGGTATAATTTCACATGCTGTCCCAGGGCCCTAGCACAACTTCAAAAAAGCGGAGTTGAAATTATTTGGCACTCGAAAATCAGATTCTTTTGTGTCCAACGGCTGCCCACTGCTTCCTAAGCAAGGAGAATTATGCAGATGGGTAAAAGAAGACATAGGAGGCCCTGACTGGTAAAAGGACAATTTACATAGGGCCCAGCAATACCTTTGACCAAATCCAGACATCTCCAAGGAATCGCCAGTGATAGGTGGGCACACATGTCTGCAGAGTCACTCCCGTCGGCATGTTGGGTACATAGAACATAGTAATGACCCATTCTAAGAATCTGCCCAGGAAGGTCTGGCCATTAGGTGCTCAGACCAGAGTAACACGTACCACTACACATACACACACACGCACACACACACCTTGTTCTTGCCTCCCCTCTACCTGAAGCAGCTCCTACATGTAGTGCTATTGTACAAAGAAGTCTGGATGGTCACAGGTAGGTGGGATGGCAGTCATGTTTCATATCCTCTTGCTCATTGGTCTTGGTTGTTGCCTAAACTGTCAAACTCCAAACTTATAATCAAATGATAAAATTATCTGAAGCAATCATGTACATCTTAACTTTCCATTTCAATATATCATATTAATTATGTGATACTGTATAGCTCTAAAGCATGTGACTGGCCCACAAAATCTTTAAGGTTCCAACTGTCCACCTAGGAAACACCAACCAAAAGAGATATAATATTCTGCATTAGCTTCCTTTTCCAATTCGGGTCCTCACCAAGACATTCAACCAAGCATATGAGCACATCTAAATTCATTGTTCATGGCCATGCTGCAAACTGACTTCAGATGAAAAATTGCTGAGCCTTTCCTCACTGACCTTCTCCCAGACTGTCCCCCCACTTCCAAGTCACATTTCTTAGAGCTTCCATGTCCACTGTCCTGCCAGTTGCCTCCCTCCATTCTTCCACACTCTGCCAAGGAGAGAACCTGGCCCCTCCCCTGACAAAATGTAGCAACTTTCACTAAATTACAATGTCCCTGATACCAACCAAACTAGGTATTTCAGACCTAAATTGTTTCTAGGAAGCTTGAGGTAAATTTATCAGACAGTTGCTAAAGTCTATGCTTCACTTAGAGGCAGCAACACACGGGCTGATTGACCCATTCCAGAAAGACAGTCTGGTCATTCAAACACCTGACAGTCAAGGGCTCAATTCAGGCAAGTTTGGATTGGTGAAATGACATAGTTGATGGGAGAAAGGAGAAACCTACAGGAGCAGCAAGATTCTCCTCCTCATAAAGGAGAGAGGGGGACCAGAGAGAGGCTTACGGTAGGTGTTTGAAAAGTTTAGAGTTCAGTTTTAAAGTCCTATGTCTTATTCAAGACTATTTGATGAATTAGTTTTGATTAAACTGATATCTTCCTAGCTTTAGATTAACATAATATGCACAATATTAATTTTATCATTGCTTATGATTTATACTTGTTTATAATTATTATATTGTGTATAATTATGTTTATTATGATATAATTAAAACAAGGATTCTGAAGAGTGTTATACTATGGAAAATACTTAAGAAGTAATGATAAGTCAAATGACAAAATGTGAAATTATAACCACATAATATAGGTTATAATTTCACATTTTAAAATAAAACTTATGCAAAGAAAAATATAGTTTGGCAGACAGTTCACCAAAATACAAATGGTAGATGTGTTTAGGTAAGGGGATTATAGACCTTTATTCTCTTTTTTCTATATACTTTTGTTTTCCAAATCTAATGAACATGTACAATTTTTAATGAACATATTTTATAATAGATACTTATTTTAAAATATAAGAAAACTGTCTCAGAGGCCACACTATAAAAATCAAAAGGAATCAGAAAAAAATAGGTAAGAAAATCACTATATGAAACTAACCTGTGACTTAGAAGCTACTAGGGCAACTGCCCTCTAGAAAAAAAAAAAATCATGAGACTTAATGCTGTGGACACGACCCCACATTTTTCCTTTCTCTCTTTTGCTTTACCACAGGGAAACAAAGGATCAAGCAACACTTTTCTTTTGAGAACTAGAAGCAGGCAATTGAAAGCCTGCCTTCACCTGGTACATTTTTAATTTTTACTCCTCTGCTACTTACAAGGGTTTTAGCACAGTTCCTGCTCTAAAATTCTCAGGAACTAAAGTCAGACCCCAGGCACCATACACATCCTGAAAGAACTGCAATTCCAGAGGAGGTTTTCAATCTCTAAGAAGACTATATTTCTGTATACTATCATCTCTCTGAACAAATTTCAACTTTGTCTGATTCATTATTGCAAACCCAATTCCTAGCACAGTACATGGTACCAAAGGATGCTTCAAGCATATTTTCTGAATGTTTTTAAAATATTTTTTGAATTTAAATTCAATTAGCCAACATATAGTATATCATTAATTTCAGATGTAGAGTTCAATGATTCATCAGTTGCATATAACACTCAGCACTCATCACATCAGGTGCCCTCCTTAATGCCCATTACCCAATTACCCCATCCGCCCACCCACCTCCCCTCCAGCAACCCTCAGTTTGTTTCACAGAGTCAAGAGTCTCTCATGGTTTGTGTCCCTCTCTGATTTCTTCCCATTCAGTTTTCCCTCCCTCTTGCTATGATCCTCTGCACTATTTCTTATATTCCACATATGAGTGAAACCATATAATTGTCTTTCTCTGATTGACTTATTTCACTTAGGATAATACCCTCCAGTTCTATCCATGTTGATATAAACAGTAGGTATTCATCCTTTCTGATGGCTGAGTAATACTCCATTGTGTGTGTGTGTGTGTGTGTGTGTGTGTGTGTGTGTGTGTATAATATATCACATCTTCTTTATCCATTCATCTGTTGAAGGATATCTCAGCTCCTTCCACAGTTTGGCTGTTGTGGACATTGCTGCTATAAACACTAGGGTGCAGGTGCCCCTTCATTTCACTACATCTGTATCTTCGGGGTAAATACTTTCTTAGAATCAGGATTAGCCTTAGTAGAAACTGAAGCGAGTTCAAGTTAGTGAAAATTATATTTTATCATATTTAGGTATTGGGTTTTTAATTTGTTATGACTATATGTTATTTGGACAAATAACTCTACTGTTTTAATGAGTTTTAAAATTGGCCAAATTAACATGTGGTGTCACTTTTAATAGTTATTTACACATAAGAGAAAGAAGCTGAAGCCAGACACCACCAACCACCTAGTGCAGCTTATGTGGATCACTGACAGACTACAAAGGAAGAAATCAACAGCCTCTGGAACATTACTCTTGCAAACCTGAACCTATGGAATGATGGTGACTGCTCCATGAGGAGTTGATCCTAACCACTCCTGGGAAGTGTACCTGAGGGCCAGCCATTTGGTACCAGCGCTGGGAAGAAAACAGGAGCAACCATGTTGAAACCTCATAGCCGGTGACTGGACCAGGATAACTGGTACTGGCAAGAGTCTCCAATGATGCTGTGTCTGATGCACTTTGACAGGAGCCACCTGAAAGTCCAATTCAATCAAAGTTGGTTTTGTGCTACATTTCCTATAATTCGTTTACAACATGTCACTCATTCTTGTGCTACACAGGCAGGAAGAGTCAAAGATTTAACTGGCTCTTTCCTATCCTGCCAGTTCTTCAGCTCTTGGTCATATTCTCTGTGAAGGGCTCTGCAGATTCTTCAGAAGGAATATGAAATAATAAAATAGTAATAATAATAACAGTGCTTTAAATAAGTGAAATTCTGGCAGGTTTCAAGGGCTCTCCTATTCAATATTAGACCCTCTTATTAATCTTCATAGAGTCAGAATTAAGAAATGAAACAGAAAAACTTTTAAGGAAATGGAATTTTAGAGTTTAACAAAAAGAGCCACACAATAATATCTTTCAACTGTGGGAATGGCTTTCACATAGCAAGAAGCTACTTTTCACTTAACAAAGAACAAGGAGAGCACAGCTTTAGTTGAAACTTGAGGAATTTAACTTACATAATATGTTATCTTTTGTTCTCTGGTATTCTTTCCCAGGGCTTTTTTTAAAGCAGGATAGATTCTCATCTTGCCGAGATGCTTTTAAACAATTTAACCTGAATGCAGAAGATGGAACAGATGGTCTTTTAAAAACTCTCCATATTCAAGATGCTGGACATTCAAGGGCCTCAAAACATCTGATGCATTTTCATACAGTGATGACCTGATAGCTTTCTCATCCATTTAAACCTACGGGTTGATTTCCTCTCCTAGTTATTGGGTACTGTCTACTTTTCCTCCAACTGTTCTCACCTGTCCTCTGACCTCTTCATCCTATTCAAGTCCCTGTGAATTCACATTCTATTCTCTACCATATAGAGGGGGCTTTCCTCTTAAACCATACAGGCCTCTAAAAAAAGGAGGATTATTAACCACAGGGTCTTGTTCAAATTCCATCATTTATTCCCATCATTTATTCAGAAATACTATTTAATATCCCTCTCAAAATAAAACCTGTTGCAGAGAAGGCTGCCTCAGAGGGGCCTGCCTTTTCTAGCACAGAGGAGATGATGTTTCAGAGATGTATGACTAATACTCCTGGGGCAGGAGCTGAGTACATTGGGATCCTTTGGGAGTAAAGGTACCTCCGAAGGATCAAATTGATTTTTATTTTATGAATGCAGTAGACAGTCCCATTAGACAGATTTTTTCCCTCCAGCATTTTGCAGCATCTTCTGAGATTCAGAATCAAGCCAAGAGCTGCTTGGTAATACTGTGTGGATGACGCATTACACAGAGCTGACTCTGTGACATCATGTTGTCTTGTTCTCAGTTAGAGCAACCTGATGTGCCTGCCCTGCACACCCCAGTTCTGTGAGTCACTGCATGATATATTGTCCAGGAAATGCAAAATGATGTTCTTCTTAAAAACTCATGATTAAAAAAATTGAGGCTTCCGGCTAGGGAATGTAGAGTGAAAAAAGTAAACTCTTAGGAGGGGCAAGTTCTCATTTCTGTTTTTCTTTTCATTATTGTTTAAGATCCTACAAGGGATTGTAGTTTATAAATAAGCATGGCAAGTGGTTATTTTCTTCGGTATTTTATTGCCACAAAAATGAACTTTATTTTTCACCAGCCTGAACTTCCCATTATGAGCAGCTGTGCTACTCCATATCCTAAGAAGCTTTTACCATCAAAAATGACTGAATATCTATATGTGTATTATGGATGTTGATACAATTGCCTAAATAAGCACCACTCATGCCTGAAGAATTCTGCAATACAAAACAATCCAGATACATACAAACTTATAGTGAATTTTCACAATGATAGAATAAAAATCAAGGATAATCTACTAAAGAGAAAATTAAAATTTAGCCTTATCCAAATACTTCCAATCTGAACCAAAAAATCATGTGCTTGATGCCAAACAGTAAGAATTCAATGTTTAAAAATCTTTTCTTTTTCTGTCTCCACCTTCCAAATTTAAGTAAATAAAAGAACCGGTGAACCACAGATCCAGTGAACAAAAAATGCAGGGAAAAAGAGAAACAGCAGACATTAATCAAGCTGAGATGTTAACAAGGACAGAATCTCTTTCTGGCAAGGCTGACCTTTCCAACCCAGTACATAGTACTTGTCATTCCTAGAGCTTAAGACACTAGGACAGCCAGACAGATAGCAAGAGCCCAGACCCCCAGGGTTCAAAAGCAATCAGGCAGACAGCACACATTAAATACCCTCCCTTGCCTCAAAACCACCATCCTTTTCCTATTAGCAATGCACTATTGGGGCGCCTGGGCATCTGACTCTTGGTTTCAGCTCAGGTCATGATTTCAGGGTTGTTACGTTGAGCCCTGGGTGGAGCCTGCTTGAGATTCTCTCTCTCCCTCTCCCTCCCCACCACTTGCTCATGCTCTTCTCAAAAAAACAAAAAAAAAGTAAGAAAAGAAAAGCACTGTTAATGAGAGGGCAGCATCATTTGGGACTTTGGATGCTACAGGTTTGATTTGGATCAATGTCTGGTTAAATCCCAAGGAAGTATGCCCCATGAAGGTATGGGTTCCATGGAGGAAGGATCACTCTGGGTAGTTACTTAACAGGAAAAGAAACCCCTGGAACCACTATTGGATTTGGAAGTCAGCCAACCAGGCAGAACCTGAAGGACCCTCTGGACCCAGACACTCTACTACATCCCCGGAGGAATTTTAGTTCTCTCTGTGCCACAGCCCATTTACCTAACAGCAAGGAGCAATGAGGGTCACTCAAGTCCTCTTCACTGGCTCTGCAGTTGAAAATTCAGGCAGGCTTCCAGAGATACTTCATGTTACAGTACATATATGCCTAGCAATGCATTCCCTTTGGCTTCACGGCTGGAGAACAGCCGGAGGTAGCAGGTGAGAAACAGAACAGCTTTGCCTTTTCCCCCAATATTACTCTGGGCCAGCTGTGGGAAACTTTACTAGGGGTCCCAGATGGGTTCAAAGTCAATGTCCTGGAAGAAATAGTAATAATTACAGCTATTTTTAAAAGGTGTCAAAATTTCACAGTTATAATGATGTTCATCTAAGAACCAAGAAATAATGGCAATAGCATGGCTTAAAATTAATGTAAAAGATACCCAAAGGCATCTAAGGCAGATGGCTCCCAGGCTTACAGTTTTAAAGCGACTGCTATTTTTAAAAAGACCCAGTCAATCAGAAGAAAGATCCAGTCACTATGGAAGTTCTAATTGTTGCTAGCTATTGATACTACAAAAAAACAACTTAATGGTTGCATAGGTAGAAACTGTCAAACTGTTTTCCAGAAAGGTTGTGGTTTTTTACATTCTCAACAGCAATGTATCAGTGATCCAGTTTCTCTGTATCCTTGTCAGTGTTTGGTATTATCATATATTTTTTTAATCATTCTGATAGGTGTATAGAAATATCTCATTGTAGTTCTATTTTGCATTTCCCTAGTGGATAATGATATTGTACATCTTTTCATGTGTTCATTTGCCCTATGTACATCCACTTTGGTGGAATGTCTCTTCATGTCTTTTGACTATTTAATAATTGGATTATTTGTTCTTTTACTGTTGAAGTTTGAGAGTTCTTTATGGTCTTAGATACTAGTTCGTTGTCAGATATGTGGTTTGCAAATATGTCCTCCTAGTCTGTAGCTTTTCTTTTACACTCTTAATGAGGTTTTTCAAAGAGCAAAAGTTTTAAACTTTGGCCAAGTCCAATTTATCAAGTTTCCTTTTATGGATGTTCTTTTGGTGTATAACCTAAGAACTCTTTGCCTAGTCCCAGATCTCAAACTGAATTTTCTCATTTATTTTTTCTAAAAGTTCTGTAATTCTGCATTTTATATTTAAGTCCAAGATCTATTTTGAGTTAAATTTTGTAGGGGCACCTGGGTGGCTTAGTTGGTTAAGTGACTGCCTTTAGCTCAGGTCATGATCCCAGAGTCCAGGGATCAGGCCCCATATCAAGCCCCACCTCGAGCCCCACATCGGGCTCCCTGCTTGGCGGGGAGTCTGCTACTCCCTCTGACCCTCCCCCTTCTCATGTGCTCTCTCTCTCTCTCTCTCTCTCATTCTCACTGTCTCAAATAAATAAATAAAATCTTTTTAAAAAATTTTAAAAATTTTGTATAAGACATGAGGTTTAGGCAAGATTCCTTTTCTTCGGCATGTCCAACTTCTCCAGGACCATTTGTTAAAAAAGTTATCCTTCCTGTATTTAATCCCTTCTGTACTTTGGTCAAAATTAGTTGGGCAAATCTGTGTAGGTCTATTTCTGAGTTCTCTATTTCATTTCATTGATCTATGTGTCTAACTCTCTATGAATACCAAACAACCTTGATTAGTGTTGCTTTATAATTAGTTTTGAAATTGGATAGATTCCTCCCACTTTATTCCTCTATTTAAAAATTGTTTAATAATTCCAGTTCCTTTGCCTTTCCATATAGATTTTGAAATAATCTTGTCTACATCTATAAAAATCTTGCTCAGATTTTGATAGGAATTGCATTAAACATGCACATTCTATTTGGAGAGAATTGACATCCTTGCTATGCTGAGTCTTCCAAACCATGAATATATGTCTATTTATTTAGATCTTTGATTATTTTAGCAGTATTTTGTAGTTTGTATAATACAAGTTTTATTTATGTTTTGTTAGATTTATACCCATATCTCTTTTATTTGTGTCATATAAATGTCAATGGTACTGCACTTTTAATCTCAGTGTCCACATGTTCATTACTAGTATATAGGAAATTCATTTTTGTGCTGGATTCACTTAATTATTATAGGGGTTGAGTTTTGTCTTCTGGAGGGGTACTTTTTGGTAGATTTTTCAGGATTTTCTACACAGACAATTATGTCATCTACATTTAGAGATATATTTCTTCATTTCTAATATGTATGCCTTTTATTTCCTTCTCTTGCTTTTTGCACTGGCAAGAATTTACAGCACTATGCTAAAGAAGAGTGGTGAGAGCTGATACTTTTGCCTTCTTCCCACTTTTAGGGGGAAAACATACAGTCTTTCACTATTAAGTTTGATGTTGGTTTCAGGATTTTGTAGATTCATTTTATCAAGCTGAGGAAATTCCCCACTAGTCCTGTTTTTCTGAGAACGCTCTTTAAATAAGAAATGTTGATTTTTTTAAAATTTGCATCTATTGATATGATCATGTGATTTTTCTTCATTAGCTTGTTTATATGGTGGATTACACTGTACAATTTTCAAATGTTAAACTAGCCTTGCATAACTGGAATAAACCCACTGGCCATGGTGTATAATTTTTTTTATAGAATACCAAATTCTACTTACCAACATTTTATTAAGACCTTTGTGTCTACATTCATTGTGGAACTAGATCTATAGTTTTCTTTTCATTTTTTGTACTATCTTTGGCTTTAGTATCGAGGTATACTGGCTTCACAAAATAAATTGGAAGGGTTCCCTTCTCTTCTATTTTGAAGAGATTTGTAGAACTGGCATTAATACTTCTTTAAACATTTGTTAGTATTCTCTGGTGGAAACTTCTGGCTCTGGAGATTTATTTTAGGAGGTTATAACTTATGAATTCAAATTCTTGAATAGTTATAAGGATCTTCAAATTGTCTATTTCATATTGGGTGAGTTGTGGTAGCCTGTGTTTTTCAAGGAATTGGTCTATTCCATCTAAATTGTCAAGTGTATGTATGTGGATTTGCTATTAATATTCCCATATTATCCTTTTAATATTTACAGGACCTTTAATAATATTCCTTGTTTCATTCCTGCTCTTGGTAATTTGCATCTTCTCCGTTTTTTTTCTTTGTTAATCTTGCTGGACGTTTGTCAATTTTATTGATCTTCTCAATGAATCAACTTTTTGTTCCATTAGTTTTCTCTACTTTTGTTTTTAATTTCATTGATGTGTTTTTATCTTTATTATTCCCTCTCTATGCTTTCTTTGAACTTATTTTGCTCTTCTTTTTCTAAATTCTTGAGGTGAGAACTTGTTGATTTGAGACTTTTCCTCTTTTCTAATGAAAGCACTAAGTGCCATAAATTTCCCTTAAGTACTGCTTTAGCTATGACCCCACAAATTTTAATATGTTCTATATTCATTTTCATCAGTTCAATTACTTTTTACTTCATTATAATCTTTGACCCATGGATTACTTAGAATTGTACTGCTTAATTTCCACATGCTTAGAAATTTTCCTGTTATTCCTCTGCTAGTGATTTCCAAATAATCCCATCGTGGCCAGAGAGCACATAATGATGACTTCTATTCTCTTAAATTTGTTGAGGTTTGTTTTATGGCCTAAAATATGTTCTATTTTGGTATATGTTCCATAAACACTTAGAAAGAATGTATACACTGCTGTGGCTGGCCAAAGCTTTCTATAAATGTCAATTAAATTTTGTTGGCTGATGATGTTGTTGAATTCTATATTCTAGCTAATTTTCTGTTTAGTTGTTCCATCAATGTTGCTAGAGGAATACTGAAATCTCCAACCATAATTGTGGATTTTTCAATTTCTCCTTATAGTTCTATCAGTTTTTGCTTCACATATTTTGCAGCTCTACTGTCAAGTACATACCCCCTTTAGGATTACTATCTCTTTTTAGTAGACTGATCCTCTGTAATTATATAATGTCCCTTTCTTATTCTAATTTTCTTTGCTTTGCAATCTACTTTATATGATATTATAAAGCCACTCCTGATTTATTTTGGTTAATGTCTGCATTTTTCATCTTTTTCCATCTTTTTACTTTCAATCTTTCTATATTGTTATATTTGAAGTGAGTTTCTTATAGACATCATATAGTTGGGCCATATTTTTTAATATACTGTCAATCTCTATCTTATAGTTGGTATATTTAAACCTTTGACATTTAATGTAATTATTGATATGTTATGGCTTAAGGATGCCATTATATCTTTTGTTTCTTTTTGTTCTTCCAGTTTTCCATTTGTTTTCTTTGGCTTGTCTTAAACATTTTTTACTGTTACTTAAACATTTTTTAAAAATCCATTAGACTTATCTATGTTACTGTTTAAGGTACCTCTTTGTAGAGTATTTTAGTGGTTGCTCAAGGTACTACATTATATATAGATAACTTACACCTCCACTGATACCATGGGGGCAGGGAGGTGGTCTCATTACCACTGAGGAGTGATGAAAGTCCTAACTCTCTACTAGGTCTCCTCCAACAGCACTCTAGCAGAGGGGTTTCCTTATTACAATATGGAGAAGGTGGGAGTCTTTTCCAATGTGGGTTAAGGTAGGGCCATGGTTTTCCTGTGGTATTTGACTAGAGTAGAGCAATTATTATCTTAAAGTTTTCTGTCTTGAGATTGGGCTGGAGTGGGGGAGGTGTAAAAAAAAAATGTCTTCTGTCTTAAAAAATAAAAATAAAAATAAATAAACAAATAATAGTTTTCTGTCTTCCTAAGCTGCCTCTTTTTTAGTCCTTTGGCTACAGAGAGCAGGCTCGTGTTGGCACTTTCTT
Source organism: Eumetopias jubatus (assembly GCF_037043125.1). NCBI lineage: Eukaryota > Metazoa > Chordata > Mammalia > Carnivora > Otariidae > Eumetopias > Eumetopias jubatus. The sequence continues at coordinate 172,864,562 of NW_028274810.1, read as the reverse complement.
TGCACTTGGTGCTTTCAGATTACTGGCTTATCAAGCCCCAAGTCTCAGATTTATGAGACAAAAAGAAAACACAGGGAATTTACCATTATGTTGTTCCTTGAGTCTTAAGGTTCCTCGGTCTTCTGCCTTCTTCTTTCCACCTTTCATAATCTTCTTATGTGTGTTTTATATATACTGTCCAGGGTTTGGGTTATACTTATCCAAAGAAATAGGAAAAAGTATTCTATTCCATCTTCCCAGTAGTGTAAGTGCTTCTTCCTTAGCTATTTAATAAAGAAAAAACAAATGAAGAAAGCACCAGCTAGCCATTACATTGTCATATAAACATATTCATTATCAGATAAATATATTTATTGTAAGATAAATGTTATCATAAAATTTAAATTGAACTGGTATTTATTCTGATTATTATTACCAGAAAGCTGGGTTTTTCTTTAAGGCAAAGAGAAATTTTCTTATAATGTGAAATGTGAACTGATTCATTTTATAATTCAAAAGATTGTTCAATTATCAACTTGATATTATGAATGTTCTTTTTCTTAAGATTTATTTATTTTAGAGAGAGAGTGAGGGTGGGGGGTGGAGCAGAGGGAGAGAAAGAGAATCTTCAAGTTGATTCCCTGCTGAGCGTGGGGCCTGACACAGGGCCCAATCCCACAACCTTGAGATCATAACCTGAGCCAAAATCAAGAGTCAGACACTAAACTGACTGAGCCACCCAGGTGCCCAGTTACTATAAATGTTCTCATATAAAATTACATTTGTATCAGCTTGTTAATAAATGCTGTGATTTGTGGCAGGTTATAGATAGAGCAGTTTTCAGATTAAATTCTGCCACAAATACTAGCATCTATTACCAGATAGTAAGAAAGCAATCTGTTTTCTTAGCTAGATGATGTCCCAGTCTCTGTCTTCTTAAATGCTCTAACCATACCTTGTATAACTTTTTTCAAGAAAAACATGAATTCTAGAGGCAAAATTCAGTTAATCTCTCAATCAGCCTCAAGTGACCAGAATCTTCTAAATTGTAGGAACACAAGACTTTATTGTATTTAAGTCTCAGGCACCAACTCCATATGTGAGGGAAGGCAGGCTTCCTAGTTTCTTATACCCTTTCATGCAAGAGTGGGAGAGTGTCTCTAAAATATATCAATCAATCTTTTCATGAAAATACCCACTAGCATCCCCCTACACATCACAGAGAATTCAACCGCTGAGAAGTAAAGGACAAGGGGAAGGAAGAAGTAGTTAGTGTACAAAGCATTTTACAGTTTTTCCAGAAGTGGAACAGCTAGTAACCACTCTGTGTTACAGTCACCTCTTATAAGCTTCTGAAAGTCTCTACAAGCTTCTGAAAGTCATATTAGGGTGGGAAAAATACAGCATTCTTTACAAAGTCTATTTTCAGACTTTTTTTAAAAACTTGGATTCTAGTAGAAAATAGGGAGGGGTTGCTAAAGTCCACCCATCTGCCTACCATTACCCAGTCCCCTCCCCAAGAGGGTAGTTCTCAAATTGTGGACCCCACACCAGACTCACTGAGTCAGACTCTCTAGAATTAAGGTCCAGAACCAGCATCTTTAACAACATTGTGGTAAGTTGGGAGATCTCTGCCTTTGTGCTTTGAGGAACATGGTTTGCAAATCACTATGCTACAGTTAGTTTAATAGTTAGCACAACACAAAGAAAATCAGATCTCTATGGGGAATATTAAGTGGAAACAGAACCACCAAAATCTCCAGTCACAGTGAACAATTAAAGGGCAGCCACCACAGGTGGTCCTAGGGTCCAGAGCAGGAGTCTCCATGCATTCCAAAGACCAAACCCAGGCCAGGGTGACTTCCTATTGTTTTTGCTTCATTGAGTTATGAGGTGAATGGTAATATAGTATAGGTAAAGGTAGGGGGGTTTTCTTTCAAATTCCCTTTTTCTGAAATAACCTTTTTTAAAATAGTAACTTATTGAAACATTTTATGTCTTACTGAAACATCTTACTATGGAAACATGACATTTAGAGAGAAATCTATTACTCAACGAATGTCAATTAATGAACAGTGTTCTTTCTGAAGTCGACACGAATAATTTAATTGATGAGCACCATCAGCTAACATCAATCACTGAGGGGACATAGGTAGTAGCATTCCAAACAGAGAACAGAAAGAAGGGGTTTGGAGGAAGTGTGCTACATAAAGTGAAATATATGTAGAATAAACAAATACCTACACTGTCAAAAAATAAAACAAAACAGCGTACCTGACAAGCCCTCATAAGCCAAATCACTGGAAGCAGGCAATGTTAATGTTAACACTGCTTTTACATGAACTGTTTATGTTTTTAATATCTGATTTCAAATTTTTCATATTGCCTCTCCTGTATGTAAGGATTTCACAATTTTGCATATTAAAGCATAGCAATAATTGACTATACTAAAAGTATCCTAAAAACAAGCCAGAATGTCCAAGAAAGGAATAAATAAATTTTAAAATATTTATTTCCAAAGAATATATAGTGGCATAGGAGAAAATTCTTTATACAATGATAATTGTTTTAAAAAGCAGAGATACAGATCTATATTTCAGTATAATAATGAGTTTGACCCCAATTTTGTAAACATATGCATACATATGTTTATTTGAGGTAGGTTGAAAAGAAGATTGGAGTGAAATAAATATACTGGCACATTTATTTCAACTATGGGTAATACATTATTTTATTTTTGTTCCAAAATTGTCTACAATAAATGTGTATTCATTTTATAATGAGAAAAAAAATGTTGTATTTTTCTGTGACCAAGCTTCCATTCTTTTGAAATGATTCTAGGATCTTTTCTACTTATTCATGTCCTCTTCAGCAATAAAATCACCCCCAACATATTTGAAAATATCCTTCAAGCAAAAAGACACTGAGCCCAAATTTGAACACAAATCACTAAAGCTTTAAAATTCTACTATCCTATAAAGGACATGTGGTTCATACATACAGTGGAATATTACTCAGTCATCAGAAAGGATGAACACCTACCATTTGCATCGACATGGATGGAAATGGAGACTCTGGACTCTGGGAAACAAACTCAGAGTTACAGAAGGGAGGAGGTTTGGGGGGATGTGTAACAGAGTGATGGGTATTACGGAGGGCACATGTTGTGATGAGCACTGGGTGTTAAACGCAACTAATGAATCATTGAATACTACATCAAAAACTGATGATGTACTATATGTTGGCTAATTGAACATAATAATTTTTAAAAATTCTACTATCCTAGATCTCTCCATATGCCATGTACTGGCACATTTATTTCATACATAAAGAAGCTATAGGATAATAAGGAATTTTACCAGAACCTGGTGTGTCTGCCATATTGTCATTCATATTCTGTTGTACTTTAGGCTGTAGAAAGGATATGTCAATTACTAACAACTGAGACTTCACCTGTTATAGAGGCATAGCTTGAGGATATAAATCATACATACATCCTGTTCCTAATTAAGGAGGAAGACTGACATATGTCATTGGAGACAACATAATAGACAGCTCTTCTGTGACACCAGCTTTTACATTAGTCAAAATGTTGCTTAGGAAATACTTGTCAGGATAAGACAAGGTTATATATACTGTTACCCATGGGACTGAGGACAGTCACCAAACATATGTGTACAAGACAAAAAAAGTTGCTACATAAAATCTTCACTCTTGAGTTACTCCAGTGGTGTATATAGCAAAGAGAGGGTTTGAGATCCAGGAGGGAAAATGGAAAAGGAATTCAAACTCCAGAGTTGCTCTATAGGTGAGATTAGTGGGTAGGAGTCTCACTGGCACAAAGAAGAGGCACCTTGTAAAGCTATAGTCTAACAGTCATGGGTTCAAGTCCCAGTGATCCCACTTATTACCTTTGTAACTACTGATGATTCACACAGTGTCTCTCATTTTCCTCATTGTGAAAGGAATATTAAAATAATCAAATGGATAAGATGATTACAAAAATTACATGAAGAAATATATGCAAATTATTTGGATCATAAGTGTTTGGGTTCCCTAGTAAATGCTCATTCATCTCTGGTCCATCTGTGAGGAAGAAATTGAGGCATTTCGTTGGTGTCAGGGATTGGGTTCCATGGGATGAGGCAAGTCAGGGGCCGCAACCCGAGGGAGCACAGGGCCCTGACAGCACAAAGAGCAGAAGTCAAGCCTAAATCCTTTAACACTATTTCTTCCCAACTGAGTTACAGCCCATTAGTGGAATGCACATCAATTTACTGTGCTGTGATTAGCACTTTTTAAGTGAAATGGAATGGACTCTATTATAGTTCAGCAAATGTGATAAGGGTAAGTTTCATGAGACTCTTGTTTCTGTTTCATATATATGTATATGTTAATGTATGTATGCTGGATTGTGATGTGAAATGTATTTATTACTGTGGATCAAGGTAAAAAATTTTTGAAAACTACTTCTTTAGAAAAAGCCAGGTTTCAAAGTCTCAGCCCAAAGGTTCACATCACAATGACTCAGAGCTTGAAGGAATCAGGATAGGAACTGATTTGTGACAGTGTGAAGGCAGAAACAAGATGATTGCTGGAACATGCTTGGGGTATCCACCCTCCCTACACCTATCATTAGTATGTAGTGAGCCAGGCTGGCTTATCACATGCATAGCAGACCCTCGATACTGGAGAGATCTGTTGAGATCTGGTCCCCAATATGCTGGGGGTTAGCAGCTACTTTCATATTCCCCAGGGAAACCACTGATTTCCCTATATTAAGCGTACCCTGGGTTTTGTTCACCTGCTCTGTGGAACCCCTCATCTGGGACTTGTTTTCTTACCTCCCTCTTGCCATACATACCTCTTGGGGCTGAGCCCTGTTCTCATTCTTCCCCACCTCACCCCACTCAGAGTTCTATGGACTCAATGGCACCTTGTTCTATTCCATGGCCAGTCCCCATACTTCTCCTCCCCCTCGCAACCCATATTGGGTCCAAAATGGAATTGATTTCCCACAGCTCAACTCATGATGAAACCTCTCTCCAACATGAAAACCTTTCAATACCATGTATTTAAGTTTGATTAGCTTATCTTCTGTGTCTTTAGCTAATCACCAGAGCAGACCAGAGAGATGGAGTATCACCTGCTTCCTGGGACACTAGTTCCCAAATACTGCCTCAATAACAAGCAGGAGTCTCTGTGTTCATAATACCTTCCAGCTTATATTTGCCTACAAGGATCTCATGCACAATTGTCAGGGGTCCTGCTGAGGTCCTGATAGCCAATGTATACCACGGTCCTGTGGGAAATTATCTTGATGCCATTTTAGGCTACCAAAATGCCAAAAGTACTACCAGGAAGTCATGGAATGGTTTGCTAAAAATCCACTTATAACACACAAGGAGAAAGAAGGGGAAAGAGGGGGAAAGAGACCATAAAGTTAATACATTTAGATAGGGTTACAGACAGACTGGAAGGACCTCACTGCTTGAATTCTGGGTTAGCAGCATTCATTTGTCTTCTCTCACTCTCTCTCTCTCTCATTCAATCTCTCTCTCCATGTCAATCTCTCTCTCTCTCTCTCTCTCTCTCTCTCTCACACACACACACACACACACACACACACACACACACACACACACACCCCTTTCTTACAACGACCAAAACTGAGATTTTAGCAAGAGTGCTCATGGACGTAAGGTGCCCTGGGCCCACACATTAGCTTTGTTGGAGAGATGTAGGTATAAGTACCTCTGGCCATCACTATAACTCAACAGTTAGCTGATTAACAGCCCTGGGTTTATTTGTATTTCTTGGGCAGAGGACACGTGGGGCCAGAATGGCTGCTATAAATAGGGTCTTATGAATATTACATGTTCATTTGGTGACCTGAATACTTTGTGCCTTTTTTATATTTAGCATCTCATAGATCCCATATATATTTAGTGTATAATGAATATTTGGTTCCCAGGACCTCATGAATATTAGATATCTTTTGATTCTGTTACTCCTTCCCACCTATGTTTGACCCATGCATGTTCTACTTACTGTTTGTCTATATATAACATAACTTAAATGTTTCACTTATTTTTTTACAAATTTATCTTCTATAATAGAATTAAATATTTCAAAAGCAAGTGCACATTACAACCACATTGCCCCTAACTGCCAGACTAGTAACCTTATGAAAGAAAGAAATTCATTTAAGTGAACATAACTTATCTTCACTGATATGGGAAATCTAGCATAGCTTCCAGAGTTGACTAGCTGGTTTTAACCACTATGAGCTATGTGGCTCCAGTCAAGTCACTTATTCTCCCCATCCTTCAGTTTCATCAACTGTAAAACTGGAATGATAATGGTATCTACTATATATGGCCATTGTGTAGATTAAATTAAATAATCTAAGGACTCAGAATAGTGCCCAGCACATAGTATATGCTATATAAGTGATAATTTTGTAATAAAATTTTCCACAGACCCCTTCACACAGGAGGCCTAAAACATCTTTTTCACCTAAGCTATCAACTTAATGCCATCTCTAGGTCTGGAATCTACCTCTGTTCCCTTTGGGAAAATTACAGTGGTGCTTGTCTTATCTCAGATTATGTGACAAAGCAAAGTAAATGTAAATATGACTAACACAATGAGATCAGTCCAATGAGAGGACAATGCAGAGAGTATTACAATCTCCAGTTCACTCTTCAATCATCTCTCATGTGAATTACACCATTTCCAATCATTTTACCCTCTTTTTTAACTCTCAAGTCTTATTCTCTGTAGAACTGATTTGCCTGTATTATCTCGTTGTGGTTTTTTCTCCTTCTCTGGCCCTATTCAGTTTAAAGTACTCTATATCTGCTAGCCAGCTTGTGAACAAATGCATCCTGCCCCTCCATCCATTTTCTACACTTGGCCAAGAATGCATCATCCTGATGTCTTATACCAGGATTCACACATCCAAGCCCCATTTGTCAACACCATTTGCCATTTCCTTCCAAGATCTTCCTCAATCACCCAAGTCCCATCTGAAGGTAGAAATGATGAAAAATGATAATAGTCACCCTTTCCCCAATAGCTGCTATGTACCAGGAAGTCTGTTCATGGCTTCCCACTCTTGATCTCTAATCCTGGTACCATAGGCATTATTGTTAGCACCCACAAGATTTCCTGTGAAGTATCTCTCATAAACCCAGAGACAGGAAAAATAAAAATGTATTCAGAGTTAAAATGTAAAATCAATACAATACACTAGATCAGAAATATGTTATCACCTTAAATACCCAGAAAGTGAAGAGTCTTGCATTAATTGACCAAAACCAGATAGAATGTATAAAGTTATCTAAAAAAAGAATGTGCCATAATAATTGTAGAAAAAAAGAAGTCAGCCACTAGCTAGTTGACTGAAGAATCATTCCCAACTCCTACTCTCTTGTCACTTTCCACTATATGGATGAAAAAGCCAAGCACTTGCTTTTCCAGCCTTCTTTGCAGCTGGAGGGATGGGAGACAAGGCACATAAGGGGACCCAGCAATGGGGTCATATAACACAATTCTGACGAGTGAGAAATAACTGGAAGTCTGCTAGGTATGTCTAGAAGAGGTTTTGCTTTCATAACAAAAGGGACAATCCTCCCCCTATCTCCTCCTACCTTGGATGAGAAATGTAATGGCTACAATCAGAAAGGACATGGCATTTAGACTCTAATAGATCTGAGTTCAAATCTCAGTTTTCCCACTTACTGGAGGTGCAATATTGGGCAAATTCTTTAACATGCTTCAACTGTAAATGGGTTTAATAATACCTGTAGATGTTCCAGTGAGAAGAGAATGATGCACCAGAATGGTCAGATGCTTGAATCCTCAGCTGTTACGTTCTCTCCAACCAGCAGCTTCATGGAATTGCCAGATTTTAATCAGAATGCACTCGCTACCATTGCTACTCTCTGGGTGCATCCACATCCCTTGCTCTGCCCATATCTCTGAAAAAAGTCCATGTATTAAACTCTCTCAAATTGACCATTTCAGGGTGCTATATACTTTCTGCTAGAGCCCCAACTGATGCAACCACTGATGAAATATGCATGTCTGAGATGACTTCACTCAGACTGAGAGTAACAAGTCCAACCAGGCCTCAGAGGCGTCTTTCAATCCAAAGACTCCTAAACCAAGCCTTCCTTCCTTTCATGTCTGTTATTCACTCCCAAGTTACCAGGAAAGGACTCTGGTCTCCCACCTGTCTCAGGAACTCACACACACACACACACACACACACACACACACACACACACACACCATCCCACCACACACACACACACACACACACACACACACACCATCCCACCACACACACACACACACACACACACACACCATCCCACCCCAACCAAAGAAAAGGAAATAGCATCCAAGCAGGGTGAATAGCTGGATTAAACTTTAAGAAGAATAAAGAGGGGTGCCTGGGTGGCTCAGTCGTTAAGTGTCTGCCTTCAGCTCAGGTCATGATCCCGGGGTCCTGGGATGGAGCCCTGCATCAGGCTCCCTGCTCGGCAGGAAGCCTGTTTCTGCCTCTGCCCACTCACCCTGCTTGTGTTCCCTCTCTGGCTGTCTTTTTCTCTGTCAAATAAATAAAATCTTTAAAAAAAAAGAAGAAAGAAAAAGCAAGAAGGACTAAAATACTTTAAACATCTAGTTTCATGTTATATCCCTAAAGCCTACTATAGTGCGGTCAGTGAGCTCAATAAATGAATGATAAAAAAGACTGACCATGTCCACGTTCCCACTCCAGCCCAAGAAAGAAGGAAAAGCAGAGATGAAGGGGAAAAGCTTCCCTCACAACTAGGCTGGAGAGAGGAGGAGAAGGCCAACAATTATTCAGTAATCTCAACAGTCTGGAATTACTTGTATGTTTCATGTTATGTGCTTACCCTCCATTAATTTTGATCAGGTTATCAAAATCCTGAATTTCCTTATTTCCATCTGGTATCATATCTCTTATTTTAGTCTAGATTCCTCCAGAATTCAGACACACTGAAGTGTTGAGAAGCAACTTTCCTCAAGCTTTGTGGCCAACTTCCATTCATTGTTTAGCATGAAAATTAATACAACAGAATCCCAGTTCCTGCCAGAATTGAGTCATTTCCATAACCTTAGTGGCCTTGGGCTTTTCCTTTGGGCTTCCCCGCTAAGCGGCCTGTTGGGCTGCCTAGCTCTAGGTTTCCTGGTCTTTTGGCACCTCAGTGCCATTTATACTATTCTATCCCTACTCCTGCTCTCTTAAGATCTGCCTTTACTGCTGCTAGGAAAGCCACTTGCTATTGCCAGCAACTTACAGTAATCAGCAGCAATTAGCAGCAGCTGCCTGACTTAACACATATAAGAAGCAACTCAGCAAACTCAGAGGGAGAAACCTCTGAGAATCTGGACAATGGCTAACCTCTTCCCATCCTCCAGCTGCAGAGGAAGCCTTATGCCTATCTCCCCAGAACTCTAAAGAGACTGCTAATCTACACTAGATCTTGTAAACTCACAAGGAGCAATTCCTTCTTTGGGTCGGCAACATGTCTTTCTGGAATTCCCTCCATGAAACGCAGTTTGGCATGCTCAGGTGTGGCGAGATGGCAAGTGACTAGCTTCATGTTATCCTCAGTGATGAAGGTTCAGAAGTCATTCACCTTAAGCTTCTTCCATCAGCAAAATGGCACCAAAGGACTTCACAGGGGTGATGTTCAGAGGTGGCTCACAGAAAATGAATCTTAACTCCCTCATTATTCCATTCAAGACATAAATTGGCTGTGCCCACCATCCAATACCCAGAAGTCAAAGTCTGCTGAAAAACAAGACATGGGCATCAGTGTGGAACTGCTGGTCATCTTCTGGAGAAAACCAATAAGCAATCGATCTACATATCATTAAAAACAAACAATTATTAAGCCTCTCCTATGTTCCAGGCACACTGTAGGCACTGGTATTCAGAGATAAGGAGTTCACAGGCTGGAAAAAGAGTGAAAGATCTAAGAAGACAGTTATACAATATGATAAACACTGTGATAGCAGGAAGTACTGTGTGCTAGGAAAGCTTATAAGAGGACATGAGGAAAGACTTCCTGAGAAGATGATGCTCAAACCAAGCCTTAAAGAACAAACAGGAGTTAGCAGGACAGAGACAGCCGAGGGCACATCAAGGGGCAGTTGGTTTGAGACAATGAGAGAACCTGAGACAGTTGTGGTGCTGCACTTTTAGTTCAGCTGGTAGGTGAGGGGACAAGAAAGGCATGAAGTGGCAAGAGATGAGACTGAAGAAGGAGAGTCAAAGGAGGAAAAAGTCTAGAGGTTCTTGGTGAATTCCAAGGTTCTTCCAACCACTATCTCTATTTTCTTAAAAAGGAGCCATGAAATAATGGAATTTTAGGAATAGAAGAGAATTTGGATATCAACTATGGCCAACTGTTTTATAGGTAAACTCAGGCCCACGGAGGTCAAATCAAGATAAGAGGCAGCACACTGAAATGATGGGATGATAGTAGTTCACATATGTAAAACATCTTACAGCCCATCAAGCCCTTTCACTTACCACATATCAATAATGGAAGGAAATGTGAACAAGTCAAAAGACCTGAGTTGTTAGCATGCCTCAATCACTGCCTGGGATGAGTGATCCTCAGTAAGTCCTTTCATGGCTCTGGATCTCATTTTCACATCTACAGGATGAAGAGGCTGGATCACTAAGGCTTTTTCCAGTTCTAACACTCCACATTTGTAGAAGCTGGTATTACTGAGTCTTTACTGCCATGTTAGAAAAAAATAACTTCTCCTCCAAAGGCCTGGAGTTATAATTTTCTGAAGGTTTTCAAGGTGGATCTAACCCATATTTCTTTATAATCCTTTTCCTGCTTAAACAAAATGGTCACAAATAATCTAACATCACCCTTATTAAAACTGTCCCCAACTAAACAAAAAAACAAGGTGCCTCCATAAACTCTGGAAATCTCTCTGATCTCGATAGAGTCAGTATTGCACTCCAAACTGAAATTGTTTCATGATATGCAGACGCCCAAAAATTATAGCTTTCTTTCTTTTTTAAATTTAGGCACTAAAAACCTACAAGGACATTCCATAATAAAGAAATGAATATATTGCACCTTCTGCCTTTCTCTTCATTTATTATTAAAGATATTTTCAGGGGAGCAGGCTCACATTGCTTAGGAATCCATCCGGGCCTGCTGATAATTCTCATTATGAGGTGAGGAGCACAATCCGAGAGGTCCTTCATCTTATGGAGAGTGGAACAATGTGGCTGTCAACACAAAGATTGAAGATGCAGGCAGGCACTACTCAGCAGGAGCAAAAGGATGCCTCGGTAGCAGTGATCATGTTTCATGCAAACAACCTAAAATCAAGAGAAAAGAAAAAACTGAAAATGTAATTTGCTAAGTTTTTCAACAATGGCATTTATTTTTTAAATAAGGGTTCTGTGCTTCAAAGCATCGTGCTCTAGTGTGGGATCTGAACATGGAAAAGCTCAGCCTGTCTTTGAGGAGTTTACGAGTAACAGGAGAGATGACAAATGAGAGTAGAAGGCAGCAAGGAATGGGTATCACAAAATCACAAGGTGAGTTCAGAAAGGAGAGAAATCTCATGCTGGGCGAGTGAGGCTGCAACCAATTGGGGCAGGGCAGGGCTGTGGCAGAAGGTGAGTGAAGCATCTGCTCTCCAGGGTGTCTGGACCACCTCCCTCACTGGACATTCTTCCTTCACTTAACCATTTCCCTCCTTGCATCATCTGGATATCCTTTCTTCCTCTCCATCTTTCACTTGTTTATTGTGTATCACCTCCACTAAAATGCAAGCTCCATGAAAGCAGAACTTTGCTTTGTTCTCTTCAATGCCTAAAACAATGACTAGCATAGAACAGGTACTGAATAAATGGTAGGAAGCAAGGCAGGCATGCAGGAAATAAGGGGGGAAAAGGGAAGGAGGGAGGGAAAATACAATCCACAGAAATGAATTCATGTCCCTACTCATCTTTCCCTTACATCCTATTTACATTTTAAAGTCTGATGTGGATTCCTTCCACTGAGAGAGCTGCCCCTGCTCTGTTTAGCCCACCTAATTCTTAACTTGACCCTAAATTCTCTTACAGTCCTGTGCCTGGCCATTCCCCACCATGCATCCCACCAAACTACACAATCATTTGTACATGCCATGTCTTTGTTCCTGCTGTTCCTGTGCCTAAAATAGCATCCTTCTTGTACCTTTCTCTGCCTGATAAACTCCCACTCATTCTTCAAAATACAATGTAGCAATTTAGCAATATCTTACAAAATGTTAAATATGCACTCCTTTTGATCCATCTACCCATTGCTATAAATGTATCCTTGGGGTTTTCTCACACAAGGCAAATGTTAGCTCTTCTAGGAACCTCTTTCTGTACTCTGAGGCCAGGCCACTGGAAGAGCACACAGAGCACACAGAGCACCCCTTTCATATATCATTTATCCCACAATGTGTAACTATTTGTTTACAAGGTGTCCTCCTTATAGTAAACCTAACCAGCTCATGAAACTTACATTCTTATGGGTAGACAGACAAAAATGTAAGTAAAAAAGCAAATAAATACATAAATATATACTTTCAAATAAAAGCCGGGGAAAAAAGGATAATGCAATCTCCAAGTAAGGAATGAGAATCCCCCTTTTTAACTTATTATGTACCTACTGTGTATCATGGTTGACACATTTTTAAATCTAAATTCTCCTCTGTTTGTACTATGCACTTTGATATTCTATGGTATGTTGCAGGCATCTAGGTCCTGTCTGCCCAAGTATGCTGTAAGATTATAGTGGGCAGAATCCATATCCTATACATATTTGCCTGCCCCCATGTCATCTAGCACATGGTGCACAGCAGGATTTCAGTTACTACCTGGTTGGTCATAGAAATAACTAAAAGCACAGGTGCTACTGACAAGTTTGAAACATCATCTATGAATAAAGAGATAAAACCCATGGAGAAAGAGGAGTCCAAATATGGCCTCTGAATAGCTCATATTAAAAACAAATAAACAGCAAGATGGCGGAGGAGTATGAGACCTAAATTTCGTCTGGTCCCAGGAATTCAGCTAGATACTTATCAAACCATTCTGAACACTTATGGACTCAAGAGGAGATTGAAGAAAAGAATAGCAGCAACTCTCTGAACAGAAAAGTGACCACTTTCTGGAAAGGACCCAACAAGCGGCAGATCCAGGGAGACTCCCCTTCCTCCCACAGAAGGAACAGCGAGGGAGCTCACCGCAAGGATCTGCTGGGTTGGAGATTCCACACGGGGTTGTGTGCCAGAGATAGAAACGCTCGATCACGGGCCGGGTGAGCACAGAGTGAGGCCAGAGACCCGGGAGATGGGAATGATTGACTGCTTTTCTCTGGGGGCTCAATGAGGAGGGGTGCCCCGAGTTCTCAGCTCCTCCGGGGCAGAGATTGGGAGGCCGCCATTTTCACTCTCGTCCTCCAAAGCTGTACAGAAAGCTTGCAGGGAACAAAAGCTCCTGAGAGCAAACCTGAGATTACTTAGCCCAGCCCTGACAAGGGCGGGGAAATTCCGCCTCCAGCAAAAGACATTTGAGAACCACTGCGACGGGCCCCTCCCCCGAAGATCAACAAGAACAGCCAGCCAAGACCAAGTTTACCGATCAATGAGAACGGCAGAACTCCAGCGCTAGGGGAATATTGCACATAGAATTCATGGCTTTTTTCCCATGATTCTTTAATCTTTCAAAGTTAATTTTTTTAATTTTTTTTGAATTTTTCTTTTTCCCTTTTTCAACAAATATCTTATCAATATCTTTTTTAAATATCTTTTTTATTTTTCATTTTTAGAGTCATATTCTGTCCCTTCATAGTAGTTAACCTTATTTTTTGGTGTATATATATATATATATATATATATATATATATACACACACACACATATATATATATGTTGTTCTCTCTTTAAAAATTTTGGGATACAGTTTCTTCTAACAGACCAAAATATACCCTAAATCTCTACTGTATGGCTTTGTTCTAGTCTCCTGCCTGATCACATTCTCTCCCTTTTTTTTTTAGTTCCTCTTCTTTCTTTTTCAACCAACTTCTTATCTTATCAATTCCTTTTATAAAATCTTTTATAACTTTCATCTTTACAGTCATATCCCAACCCTTCATCGTTTTTACCCTTATTTTTGTACATATATAAGTTTTTCTTTCTTTAAAATTTTGGGAGGGACTTTCTTCTACAGACCAAAATATGCCCAAAATCTAGTGTGTGGCACTGATCTATGCACCAGCCTGATCATATTCGATCATACTCTTTTTTTTTCCTTTTTTTCTTTTTTCTTTTTCTTTTTTCTTTCTTTCCCTTTCTTTTCCCCTGGTTTCAAGTCTCTTCTGATTTGTTTAGTGTGTATCTCTCTGGGGTCATTGTTACACTTTTAGCATTTTGTTCTCTCTTTCATTTATTCTTCTCTGGACAAAATGACAAGATGAAAAAAATCACCTCAAAAAAAAGAACAAGGGGGGCACCTGCGTGGCTCAGTCATTAAGTGTCTGCCTTCAGCTCAGGTCATGATCCCAGGGTCCTGATATTGAGCCCTGCATCAGGCACCCTGCTCCACGGGAAGCCTGCTTCTCCCTCTCCCACTGCCCCTGCTTGTGTTCTCTCTCTCACTGTCTCCCTCTGTCAAATAAATAAATAAAATCTTAAAAAAAAAAAAAGAACAAGAGGCAGTACCGACTGCCATGGACCTAATCAATAGGGACATTAGTAAGATGTCAGAACCAGAGTTCAGAATGACGATTTTAAAGATACTAGCTGGGCTTGAAAAAAGCATGGAAGATATTAGAGAAACCCTCTCTGGAGAAATAAAAGAACTAAAACCTAACCAAGTCGAAATCAAAACGACTATTAATGAGGGGCAATAAAAAATGGAGGCTCTCACTGCGAGGATAAATGAGGCAGAAGAGAGAATTAGTGATATAGAAGACCAAATGATGGAAAATAAAGAAGCTGAGAAAAAGAGAGATAAACAACTACTGGATCATGAGGGCAGAATTCGAGAGATAAGTGATAGCATAAAGCGAAACAATACTAGAATAATAGGGATCCCAGAAGAAGAAGAAAGAGAGAGAGGGGCAGAAGGTATATTGGAGCAAATTATAGCAGAGAACTTACCTAATTTGGAGAAGGAAACAGGCATCAAAATCAGGGAGGCACAGAGAACCCCTCTCAATATCAATAAAAATAGGTCAACACACCGACATCTAATAGTAAAACTTACGAGTCTCAGAGACAAAGAGAAAATCCTGAAAGCAGCTCGGGACAAGAGATCTGTAAGCTACAATGGTAGAAACATTAGATTGGCAACAGACCTATCCGCAGACACTGGCAGGCCAGAAAGGACTGGCATGATATATTCAGAGCACTAAATGAGAAAAATATGCAGCCAAGAATACTATAACCAGCTAGGCTGTCATTGAAAATAAGAGAGATAAAAAGCTTCCAGGACAAACAAAAACTAAAGGAATTTGCAAACACGAAACCAGCCCTACAAGAAATATTGAAAGGGGTCCTTTAAGCAAAGAAGAGCCTAAAGGTAACATAGACCAGAAAGGAACAGAGACAATACACAGTAACAGTCACCTTACAGGCAATACAATGGCACTAAATTCATATCTTTCAATAGTTACCCTGAATGTAAATGGGCTAAATGCCCCAATCAAAAGACACAGGCTATCAGATTGGATAAAAAAACAAGACCCACCGATATGCTGTCTGCAAGAGACTCATTTTAGACACAAAGACACCTCCAGATTGAAAGTGAGGGGGTAGAAAACCATTTACCATGCTAATGGACACCAAAAGAAACCTGGGGTGGCATCCTTATATCAGACAAATTAGATTTTAAACCAAAGACTATAATAAGAGATGAGGAAGGACACTATATCCTACTTAAAGAGTCTACCCAACAAGATCTAACAATTGTAAATCTCTATGCCCCTAACATGGGAGCAGCCAATTATATAAGCCACTTAATAACAAAAGCAAAGAAACACATCGACAACAATACAATAATAGTGGGGGACTTTAACACCCCCTCACTGAAACGGACAGATCATCTAAGCAAAAGATCAACAAGGAAGTAAAGACTTTAAATGACACACTGGAATAGATGGACTTCACAGATATATTCACAACATTCCATCCCAAAGCAACAGAATACACATTCTTCTGTAGTGCCCATGGAACATTCTCCAGAATAGATCACATCCTAGGTCACAAATCAGGTCTCAACTGGTACCAAAAGATCGGGATCATTCCCTGCATATTTTCAGACCACAATGCTTTGAAACTAGAACTCAATCACAAGAGGAAAGTCGGAAAGAACTCATATACATGGACCTAAAGAGCATCCTACTAAAGAATGAATGGGTCAACCAGAAAATTAAAGAATTTAAAAAATTCATGGAAACAAATGAAAATGAAAACACAACTGTTCAAAATCTTTGGGATGCAGCAAAGGCAGTCCTAAGAGGAAAGTATACAGCAATACAAGCCTTTGTCACAAAACAAGAAAGGTCTCAAATACACAACCTAACCCTACACCTAAAGGAGCTGGAGAAAGAACAGCAAATAAAGCCTAAACCCTGCAGGAGAAGAGAAATAATAAAGATCAGAGCAGAAATCAATGAAATAGAAACCAAAAGAACAGTAGAACAGATCAACGAAACTAGGAGCTGGTTCTTTGAAAGAATTAATAAGATTGATAAACCCCTGGCCAGACTTATCAAAAAGAAAAGAGAAAGGACCCAAATAAAATCATGAATGAAAGAGGAAAGACCACAACCAACACCGAAGAAATACAAACAATTATAAGAACATATTATGAGCAACTCTATGGCAGCCAATTAGATAATCTGGACGAAATGGATGCATTCCTAGAGATGTATCAACTACCAAAACTGAACCAGGAAGAAATAGAAAATCTGAACAGACCTATAACCACTAAGGAAATTCAAGCAGTCATCAAAAATCTCCCAACAAACAAAAGCCCAGGGCCAGATGGCTTCCCAGGGGAATTCTACCAAACATTTAAGGAAGAATTAATACCTATTCTTCTGAAACTATTCAAAAATTGAAATGGAAGGAAAACTTCCAAACTCGTTTTATGAGGCCACCATTACCTTGATCCCAAAACCAGACAAAGACCCCATCAAAAAGGAGAATTACAGACCAATATCCTTGATGAACACAGAAGCAAAAATTCTCACCAAAATACTAGCCAATAGGATCCAACAGTATATGAAAAGGATTATTCACCACGACCAAGTGGGATTTATCCCTGGGCTGCAAGGTTGGTTCAACATCCGCAAATCAATCAATGTGATACAATATATTAACAAAAGAAAGAACAAGAATCATATGATCCTCTCAATCGATGCAGAAAAAACAATTTGACAAAGTACAGCATCCTTTCTTGATCAAAACCCTTCAGAGTATAGGGATAGAGGGTACATACCTCAATATCATAAAAGCCATCTATAAAAACCTGCAGTGAATATCATTCTCAATGGGGAAAAACTGAGAGCTTTCCCCCTAAGGTCAGGAATGCGGCAGGGATGTCCACTATCAACACTGCTATTCAACATAGTATTAGAAGTCCTAGCCACAGCAATCAGACAACAAAAAGAAATCAAAGGCATCCAAATCGGCAAAGAGGAAGTCAAACTCTCACTGTTTGCAGATGATATGATACTGTATGTGGAAAACCCAAAAGACTCCACCCCAAAACTGCTAGAACTCATACAGGAATTCAGTAAAGTGGCAGGATATAAAATCAATGCACAGAAATCAGTGGCATTCCTATACACCAACAACAAGAGGGAAGAGAGACAAATTAAGGAGTCGATCCCATTGACAATTGCACCCAAAACCATAAGATACCTAGGAATAAATCTACCCAAAGGGGCAAAGGATCTGTACTCAGAAAACTATAAAATACTCCTGAAAGAAATTGAGGAAGACACAAAGAAATGGAAAAACGTTCTATGCTCATGGATTGGAAGAACAAGCATTGTGAAGATGTCAATGCTACCTAGAGCAATCTACACATTCAATACAATCCCCATCAAAATACCATCCCCTTTTTTCAAAGAAATGGAACAAATAATCCTAAAATTTGTATGGAATCAGAAAAGACCCCAAATAGCCAGAGGAATGTTGAAAAAGAAAAGCAAAGCTGGCAGCATCACAATTCCGGACTTCCAGCTCTATTACAAAGCTGTCATCATCAAGACAGTATGGTACTGGCACAAAAACAGACACATAGATCAATGGAACAGAACAGAGAGCCCAGAAATGGACCCTCAACTCTATGGTCAACTAATCTTTGACAAAGCAGGAAAGAATGTCCAATGGAAAAAAGACAGTCTCTTCAACAAATGGTGTTGGGAAAATTGGACAGCCACATGCAGAAGAATGAAACTGGACCATTTCCTTACACCACACACAAAAATAGACTCCAAATGGTTGAAAGACCTCAATGTGAGACAGGAGTCCATCAAAATCCTAAAGGAGAACACAGGCAGCAACCTCTTCGACCTCAGCCACAACAACTTCTTCCTAGAAACATTGCCAAAGGCAAGGGAAGCAAGGGCAAAAATGAACTATTGGCATTTCATCAAGATAAAAAGCTTTTGGCACAGCCAAAGAAACAGTCAACAAAACCAAAACACAACCGACAGAATGGGAGAAAATATTTGCAAATGACATATCAGATAAAGGGCTAGTATCCAAAATCTATAAAGAACTTATCAAACTCAACACCCAAAGAACAGATGATCCAATCAAGAAATGCACAGAAGATATGAACAGACATTTTTGCAAAGAAGACATCCAAATGGCCAACAGACACATGAAAAAGCGCTCAACATTGCTTGGCATCAGGGAGATCCAAATCAAAACCTCAATGAGATACCACCTCACACCAGTCAGAACGGCTAAAAGTAACAAGTCAGAAAACGACAGATGTTGGCGGGGATGTGGAGAAAGGGGAACCCTCCTACACTGTTGGTGGGAATGCAAGCTGGTGCAACCACTCTGGAAAACAGTATGGAGCTTCCTCAAAAAGTTGAAAATAGAGCTACCATATGATCCAGCAATTGTATTACTGGGTATTTACCCCAAAGATACAAATGTAGGGACCCGAAGGGGTACGTGCACCCCAATGTTTATAGCAGCAATGTCCACAATAGCCAAACTGTGGAAAGAGCCAAGATGTCCATCGACAGATGAATGGATAAAGAAGATGTGGTATATACACACAATGGAATATTATGCAGCCATCAAAAGGAATGAGGTCTTGGCATTTGCAATGATGTGGATGGAACTGGAGGGTGTTATGCTGAGTGAAATAAGTCAATCAGAGAAAGACATGTATCATATGACCTCACTGATATGAGGAATTCTTAATCTCAGGAAACAAACTGAGGGTTGCTGGAGTGGGGGTGGGGTGGGAGGGAGGGGGTGGCTGGGTGACAGACATTGGGGAGGGTGTGTGCTATGGTGAGCGCTGTGAATTGTGCAAGACTATTGAATCACAGATCTGTACCTCTGAAACAAATAATGCAATATATGTTAAGAAAAGAAAAAAAGAAGATAGCAGGAGGAGAAGAATGAAGGGGGGTAATTCGGAGGGGGAGACGAACCATGAGAGATGATGGACCTTGAAAAACAAACTGAGGGTTCTAGAGGGGAGGGGGTGGGGGGATGGGTTAGCCTGGTGATGGGTATTAAAGAGGGCACGTTCTGCGTGGAGCACTGGGTGTTAGGCACAAACAATGAATCATGGAACTCTACATCAAAAACTAATGATGTAATGTATGGTGATTAACATAACAACAAAAAAATTTAAAAAAATAATAATAAGTGGTAAATGACCTGACAACCAAAGGAAATAATAGAATCAAAAGGAAATCAGAATCCCAAAGGAATTATTATAATTATAATCTTCCTTAATTAAACTGACCTAAAATGGAGGTTTTATCAATAAATCCCTCAGCATGTAAAGCAAGAACACAGACCTTAGGGAACTAAAAGGGGGACATGATTAAACTGAAAGAAAACCACATTTTTGAGAGTACAATCATTTCACACTTTCCAAAGGGCCTTTTTCCAAGCTGTTCCTCACTGCCCCTCATGAAGTTTCACAAAAGAACTCATTAGGCTTTGAGAAGTGCAGGTTGACATTTGTAATGTGTATATCAGGTTATAATACGTTGTTAAATGTGAAGAAATAAAATCAGTAATCTTCAATTCAAATAGATCAATAAGCATATTCAATCGCCTGTTCCGCTTGCTATAACAGTTACAGATGACAATATTTTCACCTTGTACTTAAAGTGATATTAGGCGATTAGGTCAGGAGCCTTGAACAGCCAAATGGGCAACTCATCACTTCCCTATCAGCACAGCCCTATGGGTCCCGGCCTTCAATATTGCATCTGGGTGAAGAGCTATGTTTTTGAATTGCAATCTCTGTCCTCCATTGCCAGTACAACTAGCAAGTAAGGAAAAACTGATTTTTTAAGGGCCTGTATAGAGGAGACTGATGTTAAATCTACTTTGGTGTTTTAATAAACTGTTAAAATTGAAGATCAGATGACCTTATGAACATTTTGGGCTTGCTAAAATCATCTTTCTCCAAATTTGAAATTCTTCATCACCCTAAGCCCTACTCTCTCCCAGAAATTAACTATCCTAGAAGAGTCCTGATGGAATTCTTTATTTCACTAAGAGGAATAAAGATATTCTAGATGGAACTTCCATCTTCCATTGTAAAAATGATGCTAGCTAACATCTACTGAGTGCCCACAATGCCAGGCACTGTTAAATGTTTTACATGCATTATCTCTTTTAAAACTCATAACAAATCTAAGTGGCTAAAACTATCATGATCCTCACTTAGTGGATAAGGACAATGAAGGACTGACAGATTAGGTAACTTGCCCAGGATGACACAGGAAATACTGAGTCTAGGACTGGAAACCTGGAATCCAGACATAGTGCCATAATGCATATCTTTTCAAAACATCTCTATACACTGTTGTCATACTCTTCTTTCTAGTCCTACATTATAGTAAATACCATTTAAGTTACCTTCACAGTTCCCAGTAACCCCCTTCCTCTGAGAACTGCCTATACACACACACACACACACACACACACACACACACACACACACACACACACACCCCAGAAGAATCCTGCAAACATGTACCTACTATGTTACTTCACCTTTTTGGTCATTGCTGACTGGATCATGAGTGGACACTTGACCCAAGTCAGGCCAGTCAGAATCTCTCTCAAGAATTTCAACTGAAAGCTCTAGTGCAGAAGCATTAGCAGTGGTCATGTTAATGGCCAAGTTCTCTAGTGGTTGCCAATGTTCCCAGAGCTGCCTGGCTTAGCCCCTTCCTGCATACTCCTTATCCAGTTTTCCTAGAATTCCATGAAGTTTCTTTTCATGAATCTAGGTTGCATAAGAGTGGTACCAAGACATAGTCATTTATTCATTCAATAAACTTTTCAAGCATCTACTATGTGACAGGCACATAGATGGAAATTTAGTGGGTGGAACCCAACATTAAAACAACTAACCACACAAATAAATATATAGTTTCGAGTTGTAAAAAGTGCCACAGCAAAAAAGTATTGGTGCTGTTAGAGATGGAATTACTTTTGTCATAAATGTGATAATATATGTAAAGCACTTAGCACAGGGTCTGGTTCCTAATAGGCTCTCAGTGTATGTATATTCTTTGGCCAAATTCTCTCTAAATAATAAATAATAGTTCTGGCACAACGTCTTCCTGGTTGAGGCCCAAATCCTGCCAAACTCTTCTAATTAACTGCTAATTTACTCCCTGCCTTTGGTTTCTGCTGCCAAATTATTATTCCCAAAATATCCTTTTATTATGCCGCCTATTTGTATCCCATGCCAAAGAATTTGGACTCTTTCCTGTAAGCCAGCTGTGAGGTCTCAGATGGGAGAAAGTAGGTAAGCAGGATTCTTGGTCACCTGCCCCGCCTTACTCCAAGGGAAAATAAAGGTACCCATGGGGGTGAGAGGGTGCATGAAAAATGAATGTCAGGTAGGCCATACAGCACTCATTATTTCTATTGGGTTAAATAAGTAGTCCAGCAATCCAATCTGCCCAGATAAGTTTTGACCAATGAGGGAAGGAGGAGGAATGGAGAGAGCAGCTCTGAGGTAAACCCTTCATTCTTCAGGACTGGAAAGACTGCTTTGATCACTCAGAGCAAACTTCTATGGAGATGGTGAGTTCAGTAAAAAGTTCAACCATCAGTTCCATCTTCTTCACCATATCTGGATGTTGGAAACATTCTCTTTTCAAAGCAAAGGGAGATTCAGCCCCACCAGGTGCTACTCTGCCATCTATTCTCTCCTCCTCTTCCTCTTCCTTCTTCTCCATCTCTCATTCTAAAGCATGTTGTGACATTTAATGTGGCTACACACAATAACGATCAATTGCACAGTATTATGCACAAGGGCCTAGCTGGTTTACGATGGGAATTCTGGCTGTCTGAAATAGGGTTTATTCCTGGAAAGGATAATGAAAGCATAAGAACTTGATTTTATGAATCATACTACGCTGTGTGGAAGCAAAGTACACCTTATGAAAAAATCATTACTGTTCATAAAACTAAATCCAAGTCTGCTCCTGAAGGAGTAGTGAGTTCAATGAAACACATTCCTTTTTCCAGAGAAACACTATGATACCCATTAAATGACAACTTTGAAATGAAGTAGCACTTAAGAAAAATGCTTACAAATTAGCAATTAAATGTAAACTTCCCTACCTATCAGCATCTTTCTCCCTCCATTTTTTTAATATTTTTTTAAGATCTTATTTATTTATTTGACAGAGAGAGAGATAGAGAGAGAGCACAAATAGGCAGAGCGGCAGGCAGAGGGAGAGGGAGAAGCAGGCTCTCCACTAAGCAGGGAGTCCTGCGTGGGGCTTAGGACCCTGGGATCACGACCTGAGCTGAAGGCAGCCACTTAACTGACTGAGCCACCCAGGTGCCCCTTCCCTCCAATTTTTAAATGTAAGTTAAAAGAGATCCTTAGAGAATGTTCAGCAGATAAGGCAGAAGTAAAACAACATTTTCTACTTCCACAGTGCCTGTGGACCCAATCAATTTAATATGGGTTGGGCACCTCTCGACCTGAGTCCAGGAACCTCTACTTTCCTCCTTATCATCAACCTGAATTCTGGCAGAGACAGAGGGCACTTGTCCAGAGAATTAGTGGGTTTGGATCCCAGCTGCTAGGCCTGCCTGCCTCTCTCCTATTACTGATCCTCACATTTCTCAGGAGGCCAAATGGAAAGGAGATAATAAAATTCTCAAAGATGTTTTCTGGTTGATGATCATTTCAAAAGCCATTGTGCAAAATTTTCCCCCATCCTTGAAGTCCTGGAGGCTTGAAAGAATAAAGTGGAAACACTTTAGAAAGGATGAATGGTATTCAGAGCAGACTTCAGAATAAACTATATTTTTAAATCTGACAGCAGGAACCATTCATTCAACATTTATTGAGCCAGGAAACTGACTCAGAGCTAAGTATTCAAAGATCAATACCACATAGTACTTGCCCTTAGGGAACTCCTAGTCCAGTAGAGAAACAACCACTTTAAATATTTTCAGAAACAATACAGGTTTATATAGTATTGAAAAAAATATTTGTTATTTTGATACCCAGTACCCACCACCCTTCTGATATTAGCACTCAATTTTGCCTCCTTCATTGGATTCGGTCTGGATGTAATAATTCAGTTATGGTATGATGTCCAAGACCAAACCAAATCAAGTGGATACAATTCTCACTGAAAATCATATACAAGCTACTACGGAACTACAGAAAAGTATTCATAACTCAGCCAGGAAAGATCAGGAAAGGCTTCCTGAAGTAAGTGACACTAAATTTGAGTCATGATAGCCAATCAACAGTTAGGGAAACAGGGTCAAAAACAAAGACGTTTAGTGGGGCGCCTGGGTGGTTCAGTCATTAAGTATCTGCCTTCGGCTTAGGTCATGATTCCAGGGTCCTGGGATCGAACCCCACATTGGGCTCCCTGCTCAGCAGGAAGCTTGCTTCTCCCTCTTCCACTCCCCCTGGTTGTGTTCCCTCTCTCACTGTGTCTCTCTATGTCAAATAAATAAAATCTTAAAAAAAAAATAAAGACATTTAGGAGCATAATACACAAAAGAAAAGAGATATATAGCGGCAGGGAAAGAACAGCACAATGGAGACACACATGTATAATTTATTCCAATAAAAAGTTTGAAAATAATACTGATATTTAGGTCTCACCCAACACCAATTGAGTAAGAATCTTTGGAATTGAGACCAGGTATTGGTCTTTTCTAAAAGGCTCCCAGATAATTCTAACTGTGGCTAGAAACAGCACACCAAACCATAAAAGGCAAACACCTGTACCTGCAGAGCAGACCCTTCACATTCTGGTCCCAGACTTCACTTTCCACTTATTTTTCCACCTCTCGGCCCTCTTCCCTTTTTTTTAAGCAACAATACTAAATTTCTTGTAGGTCTTCAAACATATCGTGCCTCCTCAACTATTTACACAGGCTCCTCCCTCCTCCAGCCTCTAGGAGGCTGCCCTCTTCCTCGTTGGACATCTGGAAAGTTGTCAATTCTTCATGGCCAGCTCAAAGCCTAGCTTCCCTGGAAAGCCTTTCCTGACTCCACTACAAACTGAGGAGCTTCTTCCTCAGTCTTTCCCCAGCACCTATCCCTACCTCCACTGTTGTGACCATCTTACTGTCTTATAACACTTTCCACCTCTCCCTCCACACTAGACTCTGAGCAAGGATGTTGTCTTATTTTTGTATCTCTAGCCTGGTACATATGATTGCTACCCAACAAATATTTGTGAAAAACACAGCAGACTTCAGAATAAACTATATTTATCCAGAGAGAGGAAGGAATCCACCCACCTTCTTCATCTGTTAGATACTGGATATACTAGTCACTATTTCTTTCACTCAAATAAAAAGCCTTAAGGTCTTTAGAACTCCTTTTCAGAGTAGTCATGCAGGAGGAACTCTTGCTTAAATATGGAAATAACCAGTTACTCCTATTTCGCTCTGATATCTTTGGGTATACTCAAAGTTGAGGAGGTAGGACAGACTGCCTTAGGCCAGGAAATCTTTTCAATATCTTATATAGCAACTTCTCAGTATTTACCAATGTTGGAGAATACACAGGAGTACAGAGATCAACAGTCTATCTCCTCACCTAGATCACAGGCCCCTTGGGGACAAAAGCTACAGTTTATTCGCTTTGAATTCACAAGTCATAACACAGTATAGCTTAGAAGAGGAACTCAATAAATGTATAGAAATAAAACAGTCAATAGCCCCTGAGGTTGGGGTTCCAGCTGGATCCCTCTGGGCCAATAGATGAAGTCTGCATCTATGCAGAAATCATCCCCTCA
This sequence comes from Eumetopias jubatus, assembly GCF_037043125.1. Lineage (NCBI taxonomy): Eukaryota > Metazoa > Chordata > Mammalia > Carnivora > Otariidae > Eumetopias > Eumetopias jubatus. The sequence goes on along the minus strand of NW_028274810.1, from coordinate 172,839,003 downwards.
TCTCATTTCTCTAGTCAAAACCTTTAACATCCTGGTTCTTATTCCAGCTCTGCCACTTACTGGCCACATGACCATGGCTTCTTCCCTTCTCAGAGCCTCAGTTTCCTTAGCTAGAGAGTTCTCACTCAGTTTATGCAATTGCAGTCAGATAGTGACTTGGCTAGAATCACCTTGAACACATCCTCACTCACAGATCTGGCAATTAATGCTGGCATTTTCATGGGATGTAATGTGGGCTGTCAGCTGGACTACCCTACACATGGCCTTAGCATGTGGCTTGGGCTTTCTCACAATGAAGTGGCCAGGCTTCAAGAATGAGTAGCCCAAGAGAGCAAAGTAAGTACATGGCTTTTTTTTTTAAGTACACAACATTTTTATGACCATTATGGCAAATTTTGGATGTCACACAGTATCACTTCTGCTGTAGTCTATTGGTCAAAGCATCACAAAGGTCGACCCAATTTCAAGGAGAAGGGATATAAATCTCATCACTCTATAGGAAGAGTATCAATACCACATTTCAAGAACAGCATGTAGGATGGAAAATATTGGGTAGTTATCTTTGAAAAATGCAATATGCCACACCTACCTAGGATGACTATGCAGATAAAATGAGACAGTGATATAAAGTACTTAGCCTGTGCATGGCACATGGTAAGTGCTCAATAAACAACAGCTATAGGTAATTTTTTATTAGTGTTAAAGTGGCCCTTTCACTTCCCACCTGTGCCATAGAACCACATGGACTCACCTACAGATGAACTATGTAGTCGCATGGCCAAAGGTCACATCACCAGTAAGTGGCAGAGACAGGATTTGGGCCCAAGCTATCTGGCTCCCGAGTCTGCCCTCATAATCTCTATACCAAGAAATCCCTCTTTTGGAGTTTCTGTCTTGTTGATGAATCTGAGGACCTGAGGAAGGAAGAGAGCAGCCATCAGTGAAATGAAGAGCCCATTAGGTTGGGAACATCCAGTACTAACTCTATGCCCATGGACACTGGTGGGATAAAGAACATCAGACAATCCATATGGACCATTAGCCAGGGCTCAGTTCCCAAAGAAGAGGATCCTTCTTGATCCTAGCATTGACTAGAAACAGCATTTTGTTTTCCACCAAAACCGTCCTGGGTCAGGAGATCCTGTTCCTGTCACTGTCTCTGTACAAGTGAAGCTAAAGAAAGGCAACTCAGGCAACTAGTGCACCAGGGAGGCAGAGGGAAGCTAATCTAAGTTCACAAGCCTGAGGAGAGGTGGAGATGTGCTCTCCTCCCTGGGGAGGTGGTGGGGTTTAAAAGCATGGGCCATGGAGGCAGCCACCTGGCTTCCATTTCTGACCAGTTAGGGGACCGCCAGTCTGAGTCCGTTTCCTTGTTTGTAAAATAGGGGAATGATGATAAGAGAACCCTTGATGAAAGGCTGCTGTGGGGATTAAAGAAGCCAGGGCTGGAAAACAATGGCACCTATAAAGTGTTCAAACAGCATTAGTGATGGTGAGGATTCTAAGATTATGGAGTTCCCAGTGTTCCAGTTTGGGCCGCTCCAGGGCCCAGACACTCACTCTCTTGGCAAATATTTACACAGAGCTATGCAGATGTGAAAGGCTGGAGACCCCTCCCCACCTCACAGGAGACTGATGAGACCTGCTGCCCCACAACTTGCACTTCTGCTTCATAACCTACATTGCATTGGCATTTCTTTTTCAGTTCCTGTCTTCCTACATAGACTATGGTGCCCAGCAGGGCACAGACCTCTTTTCTTACCTTTAAATCCCTAGCACAGTGCTTGGTACCTAATAGGTACTTAATAAATATTTGTTGAACTAATCAACAAATGAATAAAATAAAAATTCAACTCCCTACTCAAAAAACAAAATAAATTAAAAATAAAATTTTTAAAAATCTCAGCCCTATTGTCCAAATAGACAATATATTTTAAGAATTCAGTATGCTATCCCTCCTCCTTATAGCTGTCATCATCTTCTCTACCTCTTGGGATTTCTTCTTTCCTTCAATAAATACTTATTGAGGACCTATTTTGTTTAGGTGCTGGGAAACACCAAAACTTTTTAAAAATAAAAACTCTGCCTTCACAGAGCTATTTCTGGTATGGGAAACAGACATTGAAAAAGCAAAATAAAATATAAATATAATTTCAGATAAAAAGTGCTATGAAGGAAATAATCAGGGTGTTACAATACAAAATTTCTGGGTTGAGCAAGCTCATAGAACCAGCAAGAAGAATCTATCTGGAGCTATGCTGGCATTAAGTGGCCAGGACTTTCCTTCCTCCCTGGGCCTAAGACAGCCCTCTCTGAAGGATACTGGACAGTTAGGCCATAAGGAGGCAGGATTCTGACACAAGTGCTCAACACAGGAAGTGATCTTCGTCTTTACCAGGAATCCATGCAGGCTGGGGAAGCTCCTGTTACCTTTGAAGGCAGCACCAGCAGGGATCTGTTAAAACTACAAGGGCACCAAGCAGACCAAAATAGTACAACAAAGGCTCTGAAAATTAAATTGTCTTTGAAACCACAGCCTACAAAAGTAGCCCAGGACTGGAATGCTAAACCTAAAAGGGTGACTGCCTGCCAAAATAAAATACTAAATAAAATCCAGAGTCTCCGGATGTAATAACCAAGATATCCAGGATACAACCCATCATACCAAGAAACAAGAAAATCATACTTGGGGGCACCTGGGTGGCTCAGTTGGTTAAGCAACTGCCTTCGGCTCAGGTCATGATCCTGGAGTCCCGGGATCGAGTCCCGCATCGGGCTCCCTGCTCAGCGGGGAGTCTGCTTCTCCCTCTGACCCTCGCCCCTCTCATGCTCTCTCTATCTCATTCTCTCTCTCTCAAATAAATAAATCTTTAAAAAAAAAAGAAAATCATACTTGGATGAAAAAAGACAATCAATTGACACCAACATCTAGATGAATCAGATGTTGGAATTATCTGACAAGGATTTTAAAGCAGCCATCATAAATATGCTTCAGCAAGGATTAAAAATGCTCTTTAAACAATGAAAAAATATAAAATCTCAGCAAAGAACTATAAGTTATAGGAAAGAACCAAATGGCAATTATAGAACTGATACAATAGCGAAAATTTCTAAATCTGACTGGATGGATTCAGTAGCAAAGTGGAGAGGACAGGATCAGTGAACTTGAGAATATATTAATAGAAATTACCCAATATGAACAACAGAGAAAAAAGAGACTAAAAAGCAAAACAAAAAAAAACAAAAACAGTCTCAGGAACTTGTGGGACAACAAGAGATCCAATATTGCCATCACTGGAGAGGATAAAGAGAGTGGCTAAAAGAGTATTCCAAGAAATAATGGCTAAACAGTTCCCAATTTTGGAAATTAAAATAAATAAATAAATAAATAAAGCCACAGATTCAAAAAGCTGAGTAAATTCTAAATAAGATAAATGCAAAGAAATCTATACTAAGACACATCATAATTAAACTTCTGAAAACTGAAGACAAAAAAAATCAAAAGCCGCCAGAAGGAAATGATATTACCCATAGAGGACATCAATTTAAATGACAGCAGATCTCTCAGATTTCTCATCTAAAACCATGGAGGCAAGAAGGAAGTAGAACATTTTTCAAGTGCTGAAAAAGAAAAAGAACTGTCAACGATGAATTTTATATCTGACAAAACTATTCTTCAGGAATAAAAGAGAAATAAAGACATTCTCAGATCAAAGAAAACTAAAAAAAAAAAAATTGTTGCTGGAAGACTTACCCTTAAGGAATGGCTAAAGCAGGTTCTTCAAACAGAAAGGAAATGATAAAAGAAGGAGACTTGTGGCATCAGGAAGGAAGAAACAACAGAAAGGGCAGAAATATGGGCAAACAGAATAGATTACCCTTCTCACAAGTTTTCTAAATTATACTTGGTAATTAAAAATGAAAATAATGATACTGAATACAATGATATTTAAAAGTGGAAAAGGTAAAGGGACCTGAATGAAAGTAAAGTTTTGACACTTCACTAAAAGTGGTAAACGCTAATACCATTCAACTGTGGTTAAGTCACATTTGTATACTGAACACCCAGTGCAGCTACTATGAAAATGATACAAAATGATACACACAAAAACACTATAAACTGACAAGTTTATCATTTTTACAAACCACTGAGCCTGGTTCTAAGAAACACAATGTTTTATATCTAATACCTGTCAATTTATGAAAAATATACTAATGGCAAAATGTTTATATGTTTGACTTAAACCAGGATTGTATTATAGTCTGTTAACAATATATAAATTACTAAATGGCCTACTTGATATTTTTCCCCTGAGATGTGTTTAAAGGGATTTTCTTTATCTTTTACATGAATGACTTCATGATACTTTTTTAGTAATGTGGGTGAAATTACCATACACACAATAGACAAGAAAATATTTTCAAGAAAGTAAACATAAAATTCAAAAAAATCTTTGTCTTTGATTGGAATAAAATTAACCACTGAGTTTAAAAAAATAAATTTATGCATCAGGAGCATTACATTAGAGAGAAGGGTCAGGAAAAGTCTTTCCTTGAAACCAGTGTTTGAGAAGATCCTAAGATAAAAGGAATTCCAGGTAGATAAGTACCCCATGCAAACATCCTAAGGCAGAACAGAGCCTGGTTTCGTTCAAGAGTCTTCTAACAACTAGATCATTCATGTGTGTACCTTCTCTAATTGATTTTGTTCCCTAAAACACACAGATTCTTTTTGCCATAAGAGTTTTACTGACACCTGCCATAAGGAGAAATGCCCAATCAATAACAAAAGCAGCAAAAATGGAAAAGTTACTAGGATACCAGTAAACTCACAGAGATCTCAGAGCAAATGGGGTCTGCATTTGTCTTGTGTCCCTTTTCCCCATCTCTTTGCAAATGACTCCATGGAGATTCCTTTCTAGTTTATCCCTCCCCAAGACACACACACACACACACACACACACACACACACACACACACACTTCTTCAATCTTCTGACTCCCTTCTTTATCTTGGTACCTTTTTTTTTAGATTTTAATTATTTATTTGAAAGACAGAGAGAGCAAAGCAGGGAGGAGGGGCATAGAGAGAGGGAGAAGCAGACTCCTTGAAGAGTAGGGAGCCCGACTCAGGGTTCAATCCCAGGACCCTGAGATCATGACCTGAGCTGAAGGCAGACACTTAACCAACTGAGCCATCCAGGGGCCCCTATCTTGGTACTTTTAATATAGAAAACAAGTGTCAATTTGTGAACTTTTTCAGTAATCTGAGATTACTGGTTCTCAAACAGGAGCAATTTTACTCCCCAATGGGACATTTGGCAATGCTTGGACACATTAATACTGTTATGAGTGGGAAGTAGCGGATACTAGCATCTAACGGGTAGAGGCTAATGATGCTGCTAAATATCCTATAATGGTCAGGATAGCCCCCACAACAGAGAATTATCTGACATCATCTGTCTTAGGTTAATGACTATAAATTTCCATCCTAAGGGAATTCCAAGAACTCTGTCTCCCACCCCAGTGTCTAATCCTGACTTCTCCTTGAAAAGTCACCTTGATCTTTTCCCAGAACAACAAAAACACTATCGGTAGTAATTCCCAAAAGATGCTCCATGTGTTATATGACAAAATAGTTCTGTGGTCAAACAAGTTTCATAAATGTTTGGTCAAACAGAGATATATAGGTTCCTCTTATTCTTTGAAACTGGCTAGGTCAATAGAAATGGCTAAAGCCACAGGTCAGAGTAGAAATGAGCACCAATACAGCAAGAGCTCTTTGACTACCAATGAGGCAAAGAGGTAGACAAGAAGACTGCAGTCTAGTGATTCTGCTGATAGAGGCTGGAACCAAATATCACTGCTGGTACTCACACCCACTGATAATCTTCACCTAGGCACCTAGCTGGGGAAAGTGACGGAGATATAAGTAACAGTGGTACCAGGAACAGTTAAGTATGTAAGTTTTAAACCTAGTATTAGTTTCCTAGGGCTACCATTACAAAGTACCAAAACCTGAGTGGCTTACAAAACAGAAATGTACTGCCTCACAGTTTGGGAAGCTACAGGTTTAAGGTCAGGTTTTGGCAAGGTTGGTTCTTTCTAAGGACTGTGAGGGAAGGATCTGATCTGGGCTTCTCTATATATAGCTGTTTCTCCCTGTATCTCCTTTCATGGTATTCCCTTGATGTATGCCTATCTCTTTGTCCAAATTTCCCATTTCTTCTAAAGGACATCAGTCATTGGATGAGGGCCCACTCTAATAACTTCATTTTATTTTCATTACCTCTGTAAAGATCCTATCTCCAAAGATCACATTCCAAAGTAATGGGGGTTAGGATTCCAACATATCTTTGGTTATCTTTGGAGGACACAATTTAACCTATAACATAAGGCTAGTTCAAATTCTTTGTTCTGGCCAATGGTTCTAGTTTTCTGGCCTAAAATCCTTTCACCAAAGCTATTAGTGAGCAGTAAGAGGGACATATTTAATTTATGCCTTCTTATGCATAAGCTACTTCATACAGAAACTGTCAAAAGCTGGACAGTAGGAGGGAGACCAGAAGAGAGGCCACATGTTGAATAATTGGAGGCTAATTATGGACATTTGTGCTTTCCAAGGTAAATGAACTGAGCTATCATAAATATGTCAGCATTTGCCTTCAGACAAAGTGTGACAAGAGTTTAGGCAAAGGGCAGCTGTTCTTCCCACTGTCAGAAATAATCCCAAAGTCTGTCAAACCTCAGACACAAAGTTCACATGTGTGGAGAACCCACCTGTGGTGGCCCCCTCAAACCTATCCTATCCCCCACACCTGCTGCCATTTATTTACATTAAATGGCATTGCAAACTGTAGCAATTATGTGGATCCTGACCTGAAAGTCATCAGTGCTTATGCACCCACTTCACAGACATTGTACTTCCCTAGAAAACTGGCTGCATTCCATTACGAAGTTTGGGTATTCTATGGCAGGTGTGCATAGCCAAGAAATGAGCCACTGATGGCCTGCTTTGGTGTTTGAGCAGGAGCCATAACCCAGGGGGAAGTCATTCCACATCAACTGTCGCTGATAATCACATGGTGCCAAATGTCTGCATACTCTCACTCTTCCTCTCTGTATTTTTTATTTCATTTAAAAATATTTTAATGTCCTTAGTGCGTGTCAGGGACACAACCACCCTATGAGATAAAAACAACTGCTATTCCCATTTTATAGATGGGTAAATCAGAAGGCACTGAAAGCATAACTTACCCAAGGTCACGTAGCTAGTAAGTGTAAGAACTCACATTTGAACCAGGCAACATGGCTTCAGAATCCATGTTGTATTCATTGGGCTCTGCTGTCTCTACATTGGCTTTGTGAGCCAATGTTACATGACAGAATTTGTTCAAACATGAATACTGAGACAACCCCTGAGTATTCCACTCTAAGTTCTAAATATATGGACATCGCTCAGAGCAACCCTGTAAAATAGGTACTATTTCTATTCCCATCTTTGGTCTGGTAAATTGAAAGACAAAAGGAGGTTAAATAATTTGTCCCAAGGTCACTTAGAATGTATCTCAAAAATAATGTTAGATGCTGGAGATACAGCCTTGAACAAAGCAACCACGGTTCCTGCCTTAACTGAACTGATGCCACAGATAGGGACACAGACAAGTAAATAGGCAACTGTAATACACTGCAGTAAGAGCCAAGGTTAAGTTCTGTGTGCTGTGCCAGCACACAGAGGTAGTAGTCAGCCTTCCCTCGGGACACTGAAAAGACTTCCTGAGGACTGATATTTTGACTTAAATCTGAAGATTAAGTTAGATAGGCACAGGGATAGAGAAAAGGGGGAAAATGTTCCAAGAGAGTAAACTGCATTTGTAAAATCAGGAAGCAAGACAAAGGGCACAGTTCACTCCAGGAGTTAAAAGAAATTCAGCAGGATTTGATGTGTAGAATGCAAGGCAATGGACTGGCAAGAAATGAAGTGGGAAAATAACATTATGCCCTAAGAACAATGAGGACCCACTGAGTTTTAGGAGGTAGAATAGCATCATCAGGTCTACATTCAGAAAGACAAGGCCGTAGAGCATGGATTGGTGGAAGGAAAACCAAAGTCAGAGAGTTCTCTCTCTCCATTCTGGGAGTCACTGCAATAAACCCTGCTTAATATTGTGCCAGAATTAAGCTCAGTGATCAACTGTCTCTATGGGGTGTGTGGTATAATAAAAAATATATTTGTGGACAGTTTCTGGCAGAACTCTTAGAACCCTTGGAATTTCCTTAGCGACAGGAGTGTCTTTTGTTATTCATAAGGAGCCCCTTTTGGCACACCTGATTTATGCTTATAAGTGAGATAGGCTGGGGCCTTTAGACAGTTTCAGGATGGGACTGGTCACCAGAAAGACCAACTGATTAGAGGGATGAAACTTTCAGCCCCACCCACTAATGTCTGGGAAGGGGGAAGGAGGAACTACAGATTAAGCTCTATGAACACACTTGAACAACAAGATTTGATGAGTTTCTGGGTTAGTGGACATATGGAGGTACTGGGAGAGTGGCACCCTAAATCAGGAACCCTGATTTATAGCCAATCAGTCAGAAGTACAGGTAACAACCTAGACTTGAGATTGGCATCCAATATGGAAAGCATTGTGAAACTGAGTCCTTAATCTATCTTCAGACAGAGAGTGTCAGAACTGAGTTAAATTTGTAGGATATCCTGTCAGTATCACTGAGAATTGGAGAACTGTATGGTGTGAAAAAAACTCTCACACATCTAGTGTCAGAAGTATTGAGAATAGAGGAGAAAAATAGAGTTTTCCCTCACAGGGTGAAAGAGAGAGGTGTCCTGTGTAACTCCTAAGCCACTGATTTATACAATTAGATAAATGGTGGTGCCATTTGCTGGGTGGAGAACACCAAAGGAGAAGTAAGTTGAGAGACAGCAGTAAAAATGAGTTCCATTTTGGACATGCTTGGTTTCAAGAGCATGTAGGACCTCCAAACGGCAACTGGATAGATGGATCTGAAGCTAGAGAGAAATCTGCACATGAGATAAAGCTTTTTAAATTATCAGTAAATAATTGGATATAGAACTCAAAAGACTAAATGCATTGATTAGGAAAAGTGCAACAAGGAAAAGAGAACAGGGTTTCATGTGACATCATCATTTAAGTGCTCGCCAACAAAAGAAACCTACAAAACAGACTGACATGGATCATTCAGAAGTAATAAGATGCTGAGACACATAGGTATCAGAGAACCCAAGGGAAGCTAAAGGAAGTCTTTTCAAATGATTTTGTGCTGTAAACAAGTCAATTAAGGCAATGACTGGGAAGTATCCATCTGATTATGCCATATTGGAAAAGCAAAATGTTTGTTTCTGAGGGTTGTTTAGGAAGACAATGGAGAGCCCTCTGAAGAGAAATAAAAAACTTAAGCAATCATTTCTTGCCCTTCACTATTGTAGGCCTAGCTGCTAGCTGGATGGATAAATCACTCAAGATTTTTGGGTGCCACTTCCAACAAAAGAACAGCATCTTCAACTCTATTTGGGGGCATTCACATAATAGTACTTAGTGTTGAGCTAATTTTCTATCTTTGGCTTCTTTGTCAGCACATTATAATCATAGACAGAGTTGGATATAACTGTGAAGGAGAAAATCTGCCTCAAAGATCCTTATCCTACCTGCTGCCAATGATCTAGCATCCTACATTTTCCCATTCCATCTCCCAAGACACTATAATCCCTGAAGGCAATAGTTCCCACAGGTGTGTGTGCTGCAGCCATGGTTAAAGTTTTTCCCTATATTCTTCCCTCCAAATTAGACAGGTCTTTCCTACCTCCCTCTTTTTTAGAGTCCCATGAGCAGGAGATAAACCACCTAGGGGTATTGTAATGCAATGGGAAAAAACTACTGAATTTGCAATCAGAAAACCCGGGCTAGATTCCCAGTTTTACTTACCATTTATCAGAACTATGTGACATTTCGTAAGTCATTTTTCCATTAATCTTTCTGAGCTTCAGAATACCTACCTCTGAAAGGTATATAGATTGGGGCGGGGGGGAGGACTGGGTGTTATACACAAACAATGAATCATGGAACCCTACATCAAAAACTAATGATGTAATGTATGGTGATTAACATAATAAAATAAAATTTAAAAAAAAAACCTCTCTTTTAATGTAATATAGAGTCATTCAGTCTTCCCAACTGGATCTCTTGGATTCTTGGAACTACAGTTTGTCTAGCATGGAGTCAGATTTGCTTTGGTATCTAGTAAATTGATGGACTTTTTTCATGTAAGTTTCTGTGAGAATATTATTTCTGAAATTCTGTAAGAAGAAACAAACACCTCATTTCTGGGTGGGCTGAATTGTCCTGTGTTTAATCAAAGAGGTGTGATGAGCCTCAACGGAGGAATTTCTTGTTACTTCCTGTTTTAGCAGCCCTGTACAGAAATAGCAAACAAGCATTTTTATGGTGCTTTACCATCTCCAAAGCACTCTTGCACATATGATTTGAAATTACCCCAGGATAGCTGGCCGAAACTGAGATCTCACAACAGACTGAAGGCAGTAGCAGATATGAAAAAATTCAACTGTTTTCTATCAAGCCAAACAGAAGAAATTAGCAAAAATGTAAAACAAGGTGACTCTTCTCTCAATTTTTTTTTGTCATAGGAAATATAGTTAGTTTTAATTAAAATGTGTTAATTATATTAATATCTAATGTTTTTTCAATGAATTAATGTATAATTGTTTTAATTTCTAATGTGGAAACTATCAATAGATCCAACACACATCAACACATTTTTAAGAGTGTAATGGGGTCTTGAAGCAAAAATGTTTGAAGACTACTGTGCTGGTGTGATGCCCAGTGAAATGGAATTTTAAATATTTTTTAATTAATTTTTTATGTTCAGTTAGCCAAATATAGTACATCATTAGTTTTTGATGTAGTGTTCAATGATTCATTAGTCATGTATAACATTCAGTGCTCATCACAACATGTGCCCTCCTTAGAAATTTTAAATATTTCTTACTTTAAAAAATTGCCATTTGTAAATTGCTAATTGTTCTTTGCTTTCTGATGGTAGCCACATGGAGTTGCCTTGAAGCTTTCACTTTTCCTGGACAAGTCACCAAAATGCCCTTCAATTACTAACAGACATTTTGCTGGCATCAAGGTCCAACTCCCTCAACCCCACCTTCACCCCACTGAGAGACTAAGCTTAAAGACATCCAAGATGGAGTGGTTGAATTTGTGTAAGAAACTCAGAGGCTGTAGGTAAGGGCCAATAGGAAGGAAATGAGAACCGCAACTCCTTTGCTTCTTGCTTCAAAGTTACCATAATTGTCACCTGACTCTGTTGGGAGGCAGAGATTCCCAACAATACTCCTCAGGGTCACCCTAAGGTCAGGGGTCAGGCAAAGGGATCTTACCAGGACTTGGAGACAGCTAATCCCACACAAATGCCTATTGATCCATGTACAGATGGAAAAGACCATTTCATGAAAGGAAGTTATTGAGAACCTGGGGCTGCTTGGGCATGGGGTACCCGTGGGTGAGGGAAGAATTCCTTCCCCATCCTGTTCTAGTCAGTTCTGGTCAGCGCAGCAATGGCAATGGCAACAAGCTTTCTATTTGGCAACTTCAATACCACCACACCTTCTGTGACACAGCCCTTGAATAAGTGGACTGTATGCCCAGGTTGGAGCAGTGGCACCAGTGAGTGGGAGTAGCAGTAGCAAGCTAGAACAAGTGCTCTTATAGTAATGACCACTCTTCTCCCAGCAAGGCAATATTAACTGAGGCTGACCTCCTGGATTAAATTCCTAGTGTTCATGGACTGATCACTGGAGGGCCTCCTCCCAGCCTCACCTCACCCAGGACCTCTGGCTAAAAAGGCAGGTGGGGACACAGGGGTAGCAACTGGGAAACCACTATGGGTGACATTTTTTGCACTCTAAACTGATGATACTAAACACCTCAGTTTCAGTTTCATTCCTGTGGTAGGCAGAATAATGACCTCCCAAAGATGTCCATGTCCTAGTCCCTAGAACCTGTGAATATGGTACCTTACAAGGCAAAGGGACTTTGCAGATGTGATTAAAGTTAAGGACCTTAAACTCGGGAAATTGGCCTGGATTATCCAGGCAGGCCCAATCTAATGACATGAATCCTCAAAGCAGAGAATCTTTCCTGCTATGGTCAGAGATAGATGGGACAACAGGTGCAGAGAGAGGCTATATGAGGAAGGCTCCACAAGCCATTGCTGCTTTGGAAAACAGAGGAAGGGGCCACAGGTCAAGGACACTGACAAAGGTAAGGAAACAGATTTGCCCCCAGGGCCTTCAGAACTGAACGTAGTTCTACCCTGATTTTAGCCCAGGGGAGGCCCATGTTGGAACTTCTAAACTCCATAACTACAGATAATAAATTAATGTTGTTTAAGCTACTGAGTTTGTGAAAATGTATCACAGTAGCACCAAAAACAATTACTAGTCAGTGCCTTGCCCAAAGAGAATTCCTAAACTCTAATAAAACACTAGCTTGAGGATTGTGTGGCAATAGCTGGAAGGGACCAGCTGAGCACAGAGTGAATAAACACCTCCGGAGAAGCTCAGATGCAGGATCCCAAGCAGCAGGAGACCTGGAGAGCCCTGTGGTAGGTCACCCCCAGGCCCAGGAGCAAGTGATCCTGATGACTACTTGAAGAACTGGGATTATATTATTGAAATCTGTTGCATACCATCTCAGGACTTAATTTTAAAAATTACCTTAGGAATCATCTGTAGTCCCTGCATCTTCTCATGCATGATTCTCTTCCATCAAATGGCACAACTTCTTTTGGCGACATTGTGTGCATTTTGTTTGTAAGTGGAGGCCTTGCTATTGGCTTCCTGGAAGGCCCAGAGAAGGTATTCTCTCATATTTCTCAGGCAAGGGCTTGCTTAGAAGAGGTCAAGGCAGCGCAGTATCAGTGTTAAGAGCAGTTTTTGGAGTCAGACAAGTGGGCTTGAAAACTCACTTTCTACCACTTACCAGCTGTTTGACCTTGTGTGCTTTTTTCATTAACCTCTCTATGCCTCAGTTCTCTCAGCTGTAAAGTGGGGAATAATTATAGTACTTACTCTTGGAGTTCTCTATGAAGATTTAATGAAATGATGCATATAAAGTACCTGACACATAATAAGTGTTTTTATTATGATGTAACCTATGTGGGTCCTTCAAGGGACCCAAGGGTTACATTTACTTTTTTACAAACCAAATGGTCCTTAAGGAGAGATTCATCCATGTATGCATGCCTCTCCCATCAGTGCAATTGCCAGAAGTCACAGCTACCAGCCAAATTAAAGTTGGAACATGTCTGTTCTCAGGAAAGTTACCCTAAACAATTCAAATAATAATATTTGATAATAAGAATAATATTTAACCCTTTTGGGGACCGGCCATGTGCCAAGTGCTATTCTAAACCACATGCATACAGTCTTCAAAATAAACCTATACCATAGTACTATACCATAGTACATAGTACTATACATACATACAGTCTTCAAAATAAACCTATACCATAGTACATAGTACATAGTACATAGTACTACCCCCATCTTACAGATAAGGGAATTGAGGAACAGAGAGATTAAATAATTTTCCCAAGATCACACAGCTGAGAAATAGGGAGGCCAGTCAGTCCGCTCTGAGTTCCACAGCCTTAATCACTACATCATAATATGTCTTTGAATCAAGTCATAAGATGAAATATAAACCAATAAAATCAAAAGTACTGACCCTCCCCCTCACCAAGAAATAGGCAAGTATTGATTGGTTACTAATGATTTAAAGGAGCCAGTCTTCTCAAAGAGTCAAAGGTTTCTTGGTAAATTTTTTTTTTTTTACTTTTCAATTTTTTTTTAATTTAAATTCTTGGTGACTTTTTAATTGGGGCAGGCTTAACTGATCTTACTAATCACTTCTGTTGAGTGTTATGCAGCGTTTAAAATTTTGAGCAAAATTAATATTATTTTAGGAGGAACATGAGAAGTACTTTTGGATGAGATGTTTCCCTTGTCCCTTGTTAAAGAACAAAAATTTACCCCAACTGAGTAAATCTGAAGATCTAATTGGCTTTATTCAATGATTCATGAATCCAACAACATCCTATCTAGCAAGTAGAGAGATGCTCTGAGGAGTTGTACAAAAATGGAAAGTTTTTATGGGAAGGAGGGTGGTGCAAGGAAGTTATTAGTAAAAGAAAAGAAAGGATTGTTTCAGGCAAGGTCACTTTCCCTTAGGGGGAACCACAGAGGGTCTTATTAGGAAGATGACCTCATCTTCCTTTGGGGGATGGAGAGAGACCCTGTGACAGATTACCTCATTGCAGCTGACCAGAAAATTCCTGAGCAATTGGTTAAGAATTCTGGGGGAGACTGAAACTGCAGTTAGGTTAGGTATTAAGCCCCAGTTTGGTGACTCCATTTTGAGCCTGTAGTTTTCTTTTTAACACCCTATATAGCCAGGGCATTATACAAAGAAGGAGGTGGTTTGAGACACTATAGAAAGGAAGTATTAATCCAGACTAGACCCAGGACTTGACAATATCCATTTATCCCTTTGTCTTTTCAGTTTCTCCCTAGGCTTTCTGCTAATACTTTATTCTTACTGGGTAACTGGTTATGTTGCTTTTCCAATGGCTGCCCCAGTGACCCCAGCTAAATTGTTGGTTGATCCCAACCCTAAACCATTATATTCTACCTTGTACTTTCCCTAGATAGATCTCAAGGGGCTATCTAAACACTAATTACTTCTCACTGTCCCCTGTGAAATCCCCTGAGTCATTTAGGGTATAAATGAAAGAAAAAGTCCTGGGAATGAGGAAATTTGAGCCTCCTCCTCCCCACCTGGGGCTGTAGTTGCTGGTCCAATGAACATTTTGTTTGGCTCTGCCTGGGATTTCCCTTACCTTCCTGAGTTTCCTTTAACCCATCTGCTTTCAGGGAATTTGGGCTGAGGCTATAAAATTAAAGTTCTTTATACTTAGTTTTCTTCCTTCTTCCCCACTCCCCATTCCACCATCTCAGCTGAAACAATACACACTCTTAAAAAACCTTAACCAAAGTGTTCTCACATAGCAAAATTTGCTGCTAAGGCTCTACCCCAGTTGAGGCAAGCATATCAGAGTCAGTAATATAACTGGAAAGTGATTGGTCTTTTGCACCTGTTGCCTGTATCACAAATAATATAATTAGCACGGGTTAAGAAAATGTGAGATTATTTTTCAGATATACACAGCTGTGACTTTAAAGATAAAACAATGTGATATCTACAATTTATGTTAAAATAAGTCTAATTAGCATTTGTCTTCTTTGCTGGATTATATACTTTACAAGGAAGGAGAATGAGTCTGCTTTATTCTCTGCTGTATCCCTGACCCACAATAGATGCTCAATAAATATTTCTTGACTAAGTGAGAAAGTTAATATGAAAGAATCACACAAAGTGCAGCATGAAGAGCAGTCTGATTATGCAGAGGCAGTAATCAGCGGGCCCCTCTGTGAATGCTGCTTTTGGATGAAGGGTTGTCACCCAAAGAAACACTGTCTGCTTCAAAAATTTTGAATAGTACTAATCCTATAAAATGAACAGGATTTTAACACATATTTTAAATGCATTTACAAAATGAATTCTATAAAATATTTCTCTCATTTCTCAAAATGTTTTTCTCATTTTCCATGGATTTCAGTGAAAAAGAAATTCTAGTACACATGATACAATAAAACGCAGAAACCTTTTCTTGTCTGCAAAAGCACAGATATGTTTTCCAATTTACTTTTGCCACTCCCAAAGGAAACACAAAGCTTGCCAAACTCAAATGTTGTTAGAACTCAAACAGTTCTGGGTCCTGGGGTCCTGGGATCAAGCCCTGTGTCGAGCTCCCTGCTCAGCAGAAAGCCTGCTTCTCCCTCTCCCTCTGCTGCTCCCCCTGCTTGTGCTCTTCTCCCGGCCCGCTCCCCTTCCCTGTCAAATAAAAAAATAAAATCTAAAAAAAAAAAAAAAAAAAAACTCAAAACAATTCCAAAACTCAAAGGAAGGCAAGTTTCTAATCAACTCTGGGATGTTCACTTTCAATAACATTTTTTAGGGCTAAGAAAGAATAGGCCCAAATATAGCTTTAAAATGTTGAGCTATCTACTTTTATAACTGTTGGTGATAGAATTGTTGTTGCTTTGTCAAATCCGGCTGCAGTTTGACCCTTCTCTGTGGGAACTTGATTAATAATGCCCTTAATTGCTTTTCCTCCTGCCCTCACAGCTGGTAGGAGAAGTGATGGATGTCATAAAGAAACACTGAACCAAGTTTTAAGGACAGAAAGGAAGTGGGAATGTAGTGCCGCTGGGCTCTGCCTCCTTCCTGAACCGTGGGAGGCCAGGGAGCTTCTCCCTTGTTAAGGAGAAAGCCTCAGCCCAGGAGCACTGGTTACTCTTGCTCCCCATCACAATTCTGCTCCAGCTCATGACTGACAGGGAAGCATTCCTAAATCCCCAGGCTTTAGTTGGAGCTTTCCCCATCTGCCCTATAGGTCTATGGGGTGCGAGTGAATGAACCAATGAACTGTTTCCTTTCTCAGGTCCTTTGCTGATTAGTTGATGCAAGAGTGTCAGAAAACCACGGCTTTTCCTGTACTGTGAATCAAGTGCAAGTGTTCCATAGGAGCTAAGATTACAGGAACAGTGTCCCAACTCAGTGCAGATGATGGAATCTAATCAAATAAGGAAGCGTTGGAGAGGGGAGAGAGTGATAATGGGCAGTGAATGTGACTTTGATTTAGAAAGTGATTTTATGTCATTTGAGATAACTCAGTAACTTTCCAAAAAGACAGACCAAATTTATATAATTAGGTTCCCCAGACTACTGAAATCCCTTTCTGATAACTTTATCCTTTTGCTTTTAATACCAACTCTTTAGGAGAACTGGTATGGATGGGGAGAGCAGAGAGGGACTAGACATCCTCAAGCAGCAGACTGCCTTAACTTAAAAGGGCCAGGAACTAAAACCTCAAAGAGCTCTTGCCAAGAGAACATCTATAAGATGCATAGGGGTTTATTGATTATAAAATGTATTGAAGGGGATCAGAATATGCCACCTCATAATATGCCACTTTGGCATAAGGATTATTTTGAGCTGAGGGTAACTGAGAAGCAGTGGACGCAAGAGCTCTCTGCCCTCCTATCTGACTAAATAGCAGGGCAAATATTTCCCTTCCATAAAAGAAATTTCCACTTGTAAAGGTATTCCACCCCCCCACCCATACCAAGAAGAGAACACAAGACATAATTAATATGTGACCATCCTTCTCTTATCTCTCCATGTATTTAACAGACTGTGTTACTCCCCTGCTTAAAATAGTCCAGTGACTTCTCATTCCACTTAGGATAAATCCAAACTCTTTACTTTAGCTGATGAAGCTCAACAATCCAGCGCCTACCAATATCTCCAAACTTATCACCTGCCACCCTCTCCTCACTGACTGTTTTCCAGCAAAACCGGACTTCTTTCTGTTGCTTGAACACCCCAGGCTACAGTTGTAAGATTTAGCAAATAAAAATACAGGGTGCCTGGTAAAATTTGAATTTCAGATAAAAATGAATTATTTTTTGGTATAAGTATGACCCATACAATATTTGGGATACACTTATACTAAAACAGTATATATTCATTGTTTATCTGAAATTCAAATTTAACCAGGCACCCTGTATTTTATTTGGCAAGGCTCATCCTTGTCCTAGTGCCTTTGCACTTGCTGTTGTTCCCGTTTCTGGAGGCCCCTTACTCCCAGATCACTGTCATATGATTGACCTTTCTTTGTCATTCAAATCACAAATATCACCTCCTCAGAAAATCATTCTCTGGTCACCCAATCTACATGGCTCCCAACACACATATCTCTCCCTAACCCAGTCACTCTCCATCTCATCACCTTATTTCTTCCTTTTTGACACATAAGTTCTATTAAGGCTGGGACCTTGTCCATCTTGTTCACTCTTACATCCCATTACCTACAGTGGCATATAGTAGATACTCAATAAAATACGTGCTGAATGAATGAATGTCCTCCCAATATACTAGCCTGGATAACACCTGTACATTTGAAAAGAGTGCAGGTAGTAAGAAGTGAAAGTCCTTTTACTTCAGAAAATGGGGGAAAGTGGGGCACCTGGGTGGGTCAGTCGTTAAGTGTTTGCCTTTGGCTCAGGTCATGATCTCAGGGTCCTGGGATCGAGGGCCACATCGGGCTCCCCGCTCTGCTGGAAGCCTGCTTCTCCCCCTCCCTCTCCCACTCCACTACTTGTGTTCCCTCTCTCTCTCTCTCCTTCTCTGTCAAAAAATAAAATTTTTTTAAAAAAAAAGAAAATGTGGGTAAGCATCATTAGAAGTAGCCATATAAACTGAGTATACACTATTTGAACTACACCCCTAGCCAAATTTTATTAACTTTACCATCAGAAATTAAGAAAAAAAGGAAATAATCCAATTCTTGGAAATGTTCTAAATCATTCAAATTACCCTCCCCTTTCTAAAGAAAAGAAAAAAATAGCAAAGCAAGCTTTGAATTTCAAGAGAACAAAGAAAAACTGTCACTAATTAGATTTTTTTTAAGATTTTTTTATTTATTTTTGAGAGAGAGAGTGAGTGAGCAAGCGAGCATGAATGGGGGCAGGGGCAGAGGAAGAAGTAGACTCCCCACTGAGCAGGGAGCCCGATACAGGGCTTGAACCCAGGACCCTGAGATCATGACCTGAGTTGAAGGCAGCCGCTTAACTGACTGACCCACCCAGGTGCCCACTAATTAGATATTTAATATTGTTTATTCTAAGTAGCATATTAACTGTAGTTCAAATGTTTAACATAATAAACCTCTATTTTGTGTAGGCTTTACAGAACAACTCTCTTGAACTAATATACCCTTATTTCCATGTTTAATAATAGAATTTATATAATATTTTAAATCTTATAAAGTATTTTAAAATGTAGAACCTCATTTGATCATTCTGCGTGCTCTAATCTGGACCACAATTTTTCTATATTCAGTTATTATGGAGGATACA